>NC_022009.1:38610381-38612243 GCF_000317375.1 Microtus ochrogaster | reverse complement strand
AGAAGAAGAAGAAGAAGAAGAAGAAGAAGAAGAAGAAGAAGAAGAAGAAGAAGAAGAAGAAGAAGAAGAAGCTGGGGAAGGGGAGAAGTGGGGAGAGAGGCAGAAGCTGCCTCTCCAAGAGGAAGACAGGAAAGGAGAAAGAGCTCAGACCAGAAGCTGAAGATCAGCCCTGCCTCAGCAGGTGGGGGAGGGAGTGGGCGTGGCTTGTCTCTTAAAGAGATAGAACAATCATTACACCCAGGCCCTAGAAAATCCCTGATCCACAGCTCCCACACAGACCCTGAAGGACAGGATTTAAGCCACAACCCAGGGAAAGAAACACAACTTGAAAACGGGACCAGAGCCAGGAGAAGAAACACTTTGTCCCCAAACCTAGAGCCAGAGAAAAGTCCCTGAACCATGAAACTAGGACCAAAAGAACACACTGTGCCTAGATTTAGGGCATATCTTTGCCTTGGCCCCAAGATTAGACTTAAAAAGATAGAAAGAACCAGAAAAAGAAATACAGTTTGGCCCCAGAAATGAAGCCATTTCTGCCCCTGATTCAAAACCAGCCAATCCCTGAGCAGGGAAAAGGGATGAGAGCCTCAGGCAGTTATTGGCAGTTGGGAGTTTCCCTCAGGCCTAGAAAGCCCCCTTACTTCATTGGAGGGCAGCCAACCCCAAGCCCTGAGACTTAGAATTCCCCCATGCCTCTACCCCTATATAAACCCCATTTTTAGCTGCTCTGGGTTTCTCTGTTTCTCTCCTGCACTGTGCCTGGGGCTGCTGCTGTGGTCATCACTGCTGCTTTGGACAGACAGAGGGACCGAGTTACTTCATTAATAAAGACTGTTTTTGCATCAGCTTGGTCTTGTATTGATAATTGGGTTCCGGAGTTTGAACAGAGACGCAGAGGCAGGCAGATCTCTTGCGTTCAAGGCCAGCTTGATTTACAGAGCAAGTTCTAGGACAACCAAGGCTACACACAGAGAAACTCTGTCTTGAAAAACCAAAAATTAAAAATCATGGGGGAGATCAAGAATAGAAAGTTGGGGCCCCGGTGTATCCTTGAGGTTCTATTCCCCCAACCACCCCCTTTCTGCAGCACTCTCTTCTCTATTTCTTGGCCACCGTGATTGTGAAATGTTCTGCTTTGTCACACTATCCCCCTAGTAAGACCGATAAAACCATGATCCAAGATAAGTCATTCCCTCTTGACAATGCTTCTGTTGGGATTTGGTCATAGCAACAGTAAAAGTAATGACAACAGCTGTGCATACATATATGTCAAACTTGAAAGATGATTAAGAACAACAAAATCAGGAATTAGGAGTGTGACTATGTGCATGTAGTAAACAAAGTTTGAAAAGATTGGTGTAGGAGGTCCTTTTGTATTTGTATTGCTTTTATTGGTTGAATAAAGAGACTGCCTTGGCCTTTTGTTAGGGCAGCCCTTAGGTGGGCGGAGTAGACAGAACAGAATGCTGGGAAGAAGGGAAGTATGGCAGATGCCATGAATCTCCTGCCTGAGACATCCAAAGATGGCAGAGCCAATCAAGTTTAAACTAATGTAACCGTTGCTTTCTTGGCCAATCTGATTTGCTGGAGATGACCTAACTGTCCTTGGAATTCCTCTAGCTGGGCTTAAAAGGAGCCTGCCAGCTTCTCTCGGGGTCGCAGCCATTTTGTTGTGTGGTTGACTCCTGCATGCTGGAATTTGTTCTCAATAAATAAAGGCTCTTGAGAATTGTCTGTGTGAGTGGTGGTCTTCGTGGAGTGATCTGCGGACCCTAACAAATACATGTTTAATCTTTCTCAGTTGATGTTACTAGACTCAAGTGTTCCCATCCATAAAACTCTTTTTTTTATTTATTTTTTTT
>NC_022009.1:38607379-38610281 GCF_000317375.1 Microtus ochrogaster | reverse complement strand
ATCAGCTTGAAGAGCAATCAGGGTTCCCTGACCTGTGGGAAGTCCAAGGACCGCCCACCTCCATCCAGGTTTAGTAAGTTGAGCATCCAAACTGCCAAAATTCAACACCCATAAAACTCTTAATGTCACTCAGAATCACCAAGTGCAACCTTTCATAGCAATCCCATGATTTTTTTCCCCTTGTAGTTTTTCATTAGTAAATTTTTAACAGCTTTCATGATGTTTAGAAAACAATCTCTAAGGCTGGGGTGTATCTCAGTGGTAGAGTGCCTCTCATGCATGAGACCCCGGGTTGGATCCCCAGTATTTCAAACCCCCCAAAAAGTACAAAGGAAAACAATACTAAGCACGAACAAGTGTTTCCATTTTACTTAACACTTAGGCAGATTATTTTTGCCATTCATATAATGCACAGCCGAAAAAAAGTGCAGAATACAAAGACATACAGTTATGAATATTCATAATAGGTTCAACGAAGCAATTTTTCTCATGTAAAGGGGTCGTTGCTTTTAATGAAAGCATTTTGGACTTGCAGTGATGCTCAACGTCATCTTCCATCTACTGTCCTTTAAACTGGTTCAGATTGGTTAGCACATATGCAGCGGGGGTGAAAAAGGTCGTAAAAAACACGGCAATTCCAACAACCGATTCCTGAAAAGGAAGAAAAGTAGTATTTATGAGTATGGCTTCCTCAACCTGTGGCTAACAAAATGCCTTATGGGCAGAGGTGCAATAAAACACCAACTCTGCGAGCTTTTATGCACAAAACTCTGGGTGTGTTTCCCCCTCCTCACACACATAGCTAAAGATTTTCTTGAAGGCCAGAGAGATGGCTCATCTGTTTAGACTTCCTACTGCTTTAGCAGAGAACCTAAATTTGATTCCCAGCCACCCACATCACGCAGCTCTAGCTCCAGATCCAATCCAACACCTCTGGCCTCTTCAGATTCCTGCATTCATATTCATGCCAGACACACACACACACACACACACACACACACACACACACACACACACACACACACACACACACACACACGCATTCCGAGGGCATCTGCTCCCTCCGAGCCGTTAGGCAGGCTCTACCTCACCGAAGGCGACAGAGCTCGGTGGCGTGGCTGTCCTGAGTGGGTGAGGCGACCGCCAGGCTTTAAGAAGAGGACAACATGGTGGTGGAGGAGGGAAGGACAGAGCAACAGCAGGCGAGACATCGCGGGTCAGAAGAAGACCACCGAGGCAGAGCAAAGTCGGTACCACCTGTGTGGAATCAAAGCAAAGACGTTGGTACCGTCCTGGAGGAAACGGTGGGTGGGTGGTCCGAGCATGCGCATCAACGCATCAACCGCACAGGGCTCCAACGTTGATGGAATTGCACTTTTGTTTTGTTTTGTTTTGTTTTTGTTTTCGACAGGGTTTCTCTATATGTCCTGGCTGTCCTGGGACTCACTCTGTAGACCAGGCTGGCCACAAACCCAGAGATCTGCCTGCTTCTGCCTCCTGAGTGTTGGGATTAAAGGCATGCACCGTCTCGCCCGGCTCCTATTCTGTTTTCTTCTTCCTATTTATCCTAATATTTCCTAAGGAAGCTCGTTAATTATATCTCTTTATTTTTAAAGTCTATTATATCGAGGTCTAAATCTTGCGCACGAGACTGATCTCTCTTGACTGTGCAGTAGGAAGGCAATACGAAACTAGAGAACACAGCTCAGGCTTAGTTATAAGAAAATGCTTCTTGGTCTACAGAGCTAGTTCCAGGACAGGCTCCAAAGCCACAGAGAAACCCTGTCTCGAAAAACCAAAAAAAAAAAAAAGAAAAAGAAAATGCTTCAAGGCTCCAGGTATTGAGTAGGTACTCAATAACGTGCGACTGCTGCTGCACCCAAATTTAAAGGCTTCTGTTGGCTCTGATGGCTTTGTCCAGCTATTCAATGATCCTTGGCTGTCCTTTCATGGTTATGAATAGGGTGAATTACTCGGGTTCTTTTCTATTGGTATCTTAATTCATCATGCTGTTCAAATGCTGTAGACTGGATAGCTAATAAATAAACTTAGTTCTCCCAGTTCTAAGGTGGCGTTACTGGCCTGTGTGGGTCCTTTTCCTCACATATGATACAAACCAAACAAGAACTTTTTTTTTCTTTTGAATTAGGTTCTCCATATAGAGAACCCAGGCTGGCCTCAAACTCACAATCCTACTGCCTCAGCCAGTCGAGGGCTGGGGTTAAGGCATGTGCCACCACCTCTAACAAGACTGGTTAGTTCTAAAGTAAAGGTAAAAGTTGAATATTTATTAATCCATAATTATAAAAATCAGCATGAGCAGCTTCCTTTAGGCAAAAAGCCACAGCAAAGATACACAATTCTGTGTATGGGGAAGATCTGAATATTCATGATCCTATGCCCCCAGAGGAAGGAGATCTAGGCACACCTACTTGTCACAAGTGTCTATACATACCTGCTTTATACCTACCCCAGCAAATATTTTATTATGCTTAAATATTCAATGTGAGTACAGTGAGTCTCACTGAGAAACCCAGATTTCTCAACATCTTGGTGATTCATGGTCCTGATCTTCTGCCCCTGTGTAGGTTCCTGTTTTCCTGCCCATTTATCTGAATACCCAAATTCCTGCTCTCAGAGTCCAGTACCATGCCTAATTTATTTGTTCCTTGTAGCCTGGTTGTTGCTACAGATGAGCCTCCAGGTTCACCATATCACTAGGAAGACTAAAAAAGAGGTGGTGTTGGTGTCTGGAGAAGACTTTCCTATGACTGGGATGCAAGTCTCTGCTATGCTCATCTCTCGGGTTCTACGATAATGGTACAAGTTCTCCCTCACAAGAAGCTCTAAAAATAACCAATCGAGTTTGAGTTTGACAGAGAAAAGACTCATTTGCATGAAT
>NC_022009.1:38599000-38606035 GCF_000317375.1 Microtus ochrogaster | reverse complement strand
TGCACCACTACCACCCGGCTTACTCCATTTTTTTAAGTGTGTGGGTGTCTTAGTTACTTTTTTTTCTGTGAAAAGACATCATGGCCAAACAACTTATAGAAGAGTTTATTGGGAGTTTACAGTTTCAGAGAATGAGTCCATGACCATCATGCAGGGAGCATGACAGCAGGCAGACATGGCACTGGAGCAGGAGCTGAGAGCTTACATGTTGAGACAACAGCATGAGACAGAGAGAGAGAGCGAGAGAGAGCGAGAGAGAGAGAGAGAGAGAGAGAGAGAGAGAGAGAGAGCGAGAGAGAGAACTAACTGAAAATGGTGTGGACTTTTGAAACTTCAAAGCCTGCACATGGAGACAAACCTCCTCCAACAAGGTTATACCTCCTAATCCTTTCCAAACAGTTCCTCCAACTAGAGGCTAAGAATTTAAATATATAAGCCTATGGGACCTGCTCTCATTCAAACCACCACTCTATATTGTATTATGTTTTTGGTATTCATTTATCTCCATTTATATTATGTGTGTGTGTCCATACCTGTTAAGACAATAGTCTTGCTATGTAACCCAGGCTGACCTCAAACTCACATGACTGATTGTCCTTTAGTCTCTAGAGCACTGGCATTGAGGGCAGGTGCCATGATACCCAGCCATTTTATCCTTGTGTTTGTTAGCTTGTTTTTTTTGAAGGGGCATGTGCGTCATGGGCCCTGCACGGAGGTCGGAGAACTATTGCTTGGAGGACAGTTCTGAGTTATCACTCCAGTCCCCAATTTTAATTTTACTTATTTATTTATTTTAGTTCTTTGAGAATTTTGTACAATTTATTTCAATCTTATATATTGCCCTTCCCCAGTTCCTCCCAGACCCACCTCCTTTCTCTATCTGCTCAACTTCATGGTTTGTTTGGTTTTTTTTTTTTTTAAAAAAAAAAAACTCATCAAGTCCAGTTTGTGCTGTCAATGCAGTCTTGGGTGTGTGACCTTCTACTGAAACATGATCCACATACCAGGGGCTACACTCTTAAACTGACTTGCCCTCTCAGAGGGCACCTGCTGGAGTTTTCAGGCTCTTATTAAAAAGAAAGAAAAGGAAAAGCCTCTGTGGTCAATCTGCAAAGAAAAGCTAACACCTCAATTCCCTTCAGGAATGAAGTTTATTATAATAAAAGGTTCTCAAGGCCATGAGCACGTCTCCAGGTGGAGGATGAGCATTAGAAACAATTCAATACAATATGGAGATGTCTAAACTTGGAGAAGCCTTAAAGGGAATAAGAGACTTCTCTTTGAAAGCTTAGAGAGAAGCTGGGTGGAGGGGCAGGGCTCAAAATGTGCAGCCATGAGAGAAATAAGGGGTGGAAGAGTAGAGCTGCTTCAGAAAGCAGCCGACAGAACACCCAATGCTTCTGATGGCGAGTTTGGACCAATCCCCAGGACAAAGGAAAGATCTGGCTTGTATGGCCTTTCCCAGTGGCAGAAGTTTCACGCCACTTGGTTTAGTTCACAATAGCATATGTAACAGGGAGTATGGAGGAGCCAGGTACCGTAAACTGAAAACTGTCAAGTCCCAGCACAGACAGCTTCTAACTCTCTGTCCTAGAGAATGGCAGGGAGATGTGGCCTGATTCATGCTATGGGATCTGGCCTAAAGGTGGAGGCTGGTGTGTCCTGGAACAAAGAACTGGTCCAGGGACATGTAGGATTGTGATAGAAACAGAGACAGCTTATTAAAGTAGAGAAGCCTTTTTCACATTGGAAATAGGCCAGCTGTAGAGAAATGTCAAAGGCTCAGTGGCCCTGCCTAGAGTCTATGACATTTAAGTCATTTAGATCCTCTTCATATTTTCTGCACATGCGCTGTCTGGTTTCATGTAACCAGTAGAGAGATAAAGGTCCAGTCTTCCTCTGCAATGGTTTCTTTCATAAGCTAATCTTTCCAAAACTCATTTATTTTTGTGGGCACCTGTGGGGGGGCACCCATGAAGGCCAGGAGAGAGTCGGATCCCCCGGAGCTGGAGTTACAGGAGCTGCCTCCTGAGGTGGTCACTGGAACTGGGCTTGTGTCCTCTGTGAGAAAAGGAAGTACTCTTCAGCTTTGAACTGTTTCTCCAGCTCCTCATATGCTAATTTTAATGTCTCAGCCTCCACCTCCATACTACTCTCTTTTCTCACTGGTGCTGGGGGCAGCAGCATGCTCCTGCAGTCCCAGCATGCTCCTGCAGTCCCAGCATGCACCTGCAGTCCCAGCATGCACCTGCAGTCCCAGCTAATAAAGAGGCTGGGGCAGAAGAATGCTTAAGCCCAGGAATTCGGAGTCATTCCGTGCAATACAGTAGGATCCAATCTTTAAAAAATAAAAACAACAACCAAAAAATGAAGCAAAATAAGAACAACAACCTGAACTTGAGAAAGAGTTTAATTCAGAAAACCTGGCTGAACTCATCCTAACCTTGGGAAGTTTGAAACACGACAAAGCTGCTGGGAGAATCAACCATTTTAAGTTTTCCTCTCTAACAACGAACTTAAATTACTTTCGACAGTGTCAGTAAATCCGACTCTAAATTCAGCCACAACACAATTAAGCGGCCAGCCACCCACCCCCACCCCAGGAGACAGCTCCTTTAGCTGCTCAAATTACAGGTACGAGCAACCCTCGCTCAGTCTAATTTCTCCGAGTCACAAAAGGCCCGCACTGCTAACTCGGACCGCTACAATTTTCAATAAAGGGCTTAGTGGGTCCAGAGTCAGTGTACTCCCCGTGACCCACAATGCGGGCCTTCCTGCTGCAGTTACATAAAAGGGCATAACTAGAGCTCTGGCTCTGTGTATACAATGAATATGAAAGACGCCCTCACCCACTCACCTTTTTTTAATGTGGTGTTTTTTTAAAAAGTGTTCATTCTCTAATAAGCTGATGTGGGCTTCTGGGAGATTATATAACAACATTAGCGCTGCGCTACCTCCTGTCCAAATATCTTGAACTGTGTCCTCTAGAAACGCACCTTTCATTTCTGGTCAAGGAGCAAATGTCTTTGAGGGACGAAATGCCTCTCTTTGTCTCTGTTTGTGTCTGTCTTTGCAACTGCGACCTCAAGGACAGTGAGACTCTGATGAGCGAGCAGGAAGGGCAGACGAGTTGCAAGGGTGGGGAACGCCCAAGTTATGTAACCAATAGCATCAGTAACACACTTTTGAGCTGCAGGCATGATGATAATATAAAAAGACCCAATGAAAGCTGTGGTCCATGATTACAAAGAATCTCAAGGCAGAAGCGCCCTCGGGCAGTTTAGAAGACAGTCTTGGTGTTCTATACTCTTTTTCATTTTGGGTGTGCACATCTATATACATATAGATTATTAAACTATATAATAGATCTATATTTCTAACTACATAATATATATTAAATATAAAAGCAGTTTTTGTTTTCATATATCATCTTTTGTTTCAAAATTGACATTCATCATCTACCCGGAATTACATTTGGACTTTTTTTTTTTCCTTTTTGAAAGTGTATTGATATGTAAGTCAACGTGTCCTAAAACAAGCCATATAGCCCAGGATGGCCTGGCACCTGCAATCCTTCTTCTATTGAATATTCTAAAGAGGCACTCTTGCTCTTCAGTTTGGGTATCAGACTATTAAAACAATAAACCCTGAAAAATTGGAATGTTACTGAGAGGCTCAAACTGGGAGAGGAAAAAGGCTAGAAGTGTGGTTCTGTCAGAGAATTTAACCCCCAGAAGGCGATCTCAAGGTTCTAACAGTTTGTCAGACCACCTTGCAGAAGAGAGTGTGGCTGAGACAAGGCCGGTGGGCATTCCCACATTCTGACCCCACAATGGAAAGCTTGTATCACCAACCACCTGAGCATTCTTTTTGTTGGATTCCGCAGAAGTAAGGTGGGCAGCCCAAGCCCCTGTGCCAGCTAAGTCTGGGGACTCACAGATGTCTGGCTCTAGACTTTCAAAGTCTAAGACTTATTGCAGCTAGAATTACATTTCTGTCCATTCAGTGCCCAGCCCCTCAGCTTTTAGCTACTCTGGAACTCACAGCAGGTGGGGCCGGGAGCTTTTTGCAGCCTCTTGCCTCTTGCCTCCTGCGGTTTCCAGTCCACAGTCCTTCGCCCTCCGTAATCTCCACCTCTCCTTGGTATCTTTCCTAGCTCTTCCACACTCTGTATTTTCTCCTTCCCAGCTCTCTGCTGCTCCCTGAACTCTTCCGATGCCCTCTAGCTGCTGCTTCTGGCTTTGCCTGCAACTGGCAGCCCAGAGAATTTTCTGCTCTTTGGGGCAGCCAGCTCCTGCTTGAGTCACACCACAAGCAGACACTGAGACCATTCAGAAAGGCTTTCCTGAGGCCTCAGACTGCAACACTAGCTGTCAGGGGTGGAGGAGGGGCTGTGATGACAGGAGCTGCTGAGGGGGAGGAAGACACCTGCAGTCCTTGCAGACAAGGTCACCTAAGGGTCATCTGGAGCTGTCAACGGCGGGATGAAGTCTCGGAAGCCGTGACGAAGCCGTGACAGGAGTGAGTAAAGCCGAGTTCCCCAAAGCAAAGCTGTCATTACACAGGAGGACATGACTGTTGTGGCGATTTCTGGGGCTAGAAAGAAGTCTCTTTGGGGCATCCATGGCTGGACTGAAGTTTCCATGAACAGCAATGAAGCAGAGGAAGTTGGCACAATAGCAAACTGCTGGGAGAAGCAGGTGTCTGACTGAGAGCTGCCATATTCTGCTGCAGTTACAGCCACCGCACTGCACCTGTAGGGGCAGCCACACTCTTGTCCCCAGTTGTCCTGGACTCAGGGACCATGGTCCACAACAGCAGCAGTGACGCTCAACCCCCAGGCTTCTCTGATTTGGAACTACTCGGTTTGGCTCCTAGGCAGCTGCTGCCACTGCCTGTAAAGGTCGACATCTATCGTCAGCTGGCTCATCTGATAGGCCCTGTTATCTTTAATCATTTAAAGAGAAAAACACATTAGAGAATAACTTTGATAGGCACTCAATATGAAATTACCATACTTCTCAAACTTTGTCTAATCACTAAGTACCAGCTAAGTATCTTTAGAGAGGGTTGGGCCTTCTGATCTTAGTGGTGTGGTAGCACAAACAAGTTTTCATCCTTCCTAGGCAAGGCTGAAATGCTTTCCTAAGTGGTTTTTCTATTTTCACTCCCACACCAGCAGCAAAGAAAAAGAAAGTTCTAAGTTCACATCCTAATCAACCCTCACAGTGAAAATTGCCTTTTTCTTTTTCTTTTCTTTTCTTTCTTTCTTTTCTTGAGATCTCACTATAGCACAGGTTGGCCTTGGACTCAACTCAAAGCTAGATTTATATTTTAATGTTTATTTACCTTTTTGTTTTTATTCATTTGTGTGTGTGTGTGTGTGTGTGTGTGTGTGGTGTTCCATGTATCATAGGGTATGTGTGGAAGTCAGAGGCAACTTATGGGGGAGTCAGTTCCTTCCTTCCACCACCTAGATTCTGGGACTTGAACACAGTTTCTTGGGCACCTCAGGTTTTCAGGCTTGGTGGCAAGAATCTTTACCTATGGAGTCATCTTGCCTGCCAAATGGTCTTCTTTTGTTTTCTTAAATCAATCCGAGGCATCAGGATTAACATGTCTCAATTTTGTATTTCCTTCATATTAATATATTTGAGGCCCTCTTCATTTCTCTTATTTAGAATTCTTCATTTTTTCAAGTCTTCATTATCTCCATTTTAAGTAGGCTTTTGTGTGCTGGGGACTGAATGCAGGGTCTTTACACCTGCTAGAGAACCATTCTGCTGCTGAGCTACCCTCTCAGCTTTCCTCCGGTTATCAACTCTAATATCTCTTTCCATTGCATGCCTTGTCTATTCATACTCCTTTATACATTTCTGAAGAGCTATACCTCACTACTTATAAACAAAATTTCACTATGTAGCCCAAGCTGGCCTCAAACTCCTGCTGCCTCAGCCTCCCAAGTACTGGGATTACAGGTATATTGTTAGTTTGTTTGTTTATGAGTTTTCGAGACAAAGTCTCACTGTAGTTCAGACTGGCCCTGAACCTACTACAGACTGGAGGCTGGATTTGAACTCCTATATTTCTGGTCCTTCTGCCTCCACATCTAAGTTTGGAATTATGGACACCGTGCTACCCTGCTCTGAAGTTCACGTTTAAATACAGTTGAATCTATAAATCTTATCTTTACATTTATGGTTTCTTTGGGGTTTTTTTTTTGTCCTTCAAATTAAAAAACAGCTCTTGGAAGATATGGGCAGGATGATCAAGAGTTCAAGAGCTTCTTGGCTAGACAGAGTTTGAGACCAGCCTTGGCTACATGAGATCCTATCTCAAGCAAAGAATCTTTTCATCTAAGCACAAATGTTAAAATGTTGTCATTGCTTTTCTCTCAATTTCTCTGTTTCTGTCTCTGATCTTCCTTCTATCCTAATGTGCATGCATTCTTCTCTTAGTTAAGGAAAACTGCAGCACAAATTCTAATTGTTCCTACTAATAATTGTAATGGTCTGTCCTGTCCCTATAAGAGACAAGCTCTGTCCACTCCCCCCTCCCCATGCTGAAGCAAGCAAATTTTTCTTTCTCTTCCAGCCTGAGTTCCTTCCTTTCCATCTCTCTCCCAAAGAGGCAGCTTCTGCCTCTCTCCCTTCTCCCCCCCCCCATTTCCCTTTCCCCTCCATAACCCACTAATAAATAGCCACTTTCTCTGCATGGCGTGCCTAATAGGTCTCTGTCTGTCACCCACCATGCTCTCATGGCCCCACTGCCGCCACTCGGGCACCTGCAGCGTTTTACCATAACAGTAATAACCTAGAGTCAGATATTAGGGGTGTGTCAGGCGCCAGCTTCAACAGGTATACCACTCACCAGGGTGGGAGCTTGAGGACTAGAAAAAAGTTAAGTAGGAGGAATAGAGGTAAGAAAGAATCACTGAGACTTAGGGTAGTGAAGGGAGGGCAACTCAGCGAATGCTGAGTGCTGAAATACACCCACGTTTATTTTTCATGTACTTTTTTACCCCAATACAAAAAG
>NC_022009.1:38595581-38598784 GCF_000317375.1 Microtus ochrogaster | reverse complement strand
CTAAAAAAAAAAAAAAAAAAAACCATGATACAAAGGACAACTAGAACAGTTAGTTATTTGATTCAATACTTGGAGACATCAAGTCATTAGCATTCTGTCCTTTAGGCAGTGAACCCACCCTAGACCAAGTCTCCTGAAGGCAGCCATTCCCAAGGTCAAACATCCGATTTCAATAAAATAAGCAGGTGTTTGCTTGAATTTCCTTACCATTTGGCCAGGGTGTAGTGGATCTACCTGTCTGGGCCATCTTAATGTCCAATCTCCAGCTCTTCACAGATTAGAATAGAATTACGACATAGAGAGTACAAAAAGAAAAGGTAAGCTAATAAATCCAGGAAGAGCACTTTCTTGAAAGAAAAGAGAAATGCAAGAAAAACTCAAAAATTCAAGAAAATATTCAGAGAAATAGTTCTTCCACTGGAAGTTGACAAAAACAATCTATGACCTTTACCAAATCTCTAAAACAATAAAGATCAAAATATCTTTTAAAAACAAGGGTTAGGAAGACAGAGTTAAGTGGGTAAAGTGTTTGACATTCGACTGTGAGGACCTGAATTCAAATCTCCACCACCTAAGCAAGTCTGCACACAGTGTCTTCATCTGTAATCTCAGTGATACCATGGGGAGATGGAAGTAGAGACAGGAGAAGCTCAAATGTCAGCTGAACAAAAGTGAAAAGTGAAGACTGACTCCCGAGAGTGTCCTCAGACCTGCATAACCACACACACACACACACACACACACACACACACACACACCAAATATTCAACAAAACAAAACCAGAACACATATCAGAGGGTTGGAATCCTTTTTTACCATAAAACAGAAAGAAAACCAGAAAGCAAACCCATGACAAAATTTCATTGTTTTTATCCTTTAAAGCTTGCCATTGTTACCTAAACCATACCCATTTTTCCCTGTACACAATATGCCAATCACAAGGGGAAAATGACTTGCAAAATACGGTATTTTCCGGGTGTGGTGGTTCACATTTTTTATCCCAGCACTGGGGAGGCAGAGGCAGGTGGGTGTCTGTGAGCTCTAGGCCAGTCTAGTCTACAGAGTTCCAGGAAAGCCAAGGTTACACAGAGAAACCCTATCTGGAAAAACCAAACCAAACAAACATGGTATTTATTAATAGAGAGTCAAGCACATGGAAACTCCAGAGCAAGTTTCAAATCCACCTCCCAGAAAACCGAGTAAGGATACATTTATTGGATCAAGTTTCATTAACTGTAACTTCTCCATCATGACCCATACATCAGAAATGTTGCATATAGTCAACGGAAGGAAGTAATTCATCAAGGAAAGTGGATTTCTGGACCCGATGATACACTCTTGTAGTATCGCCCTATAAATGGAACTAGAAAGACTAGGAGTTCAAGGATAATTTTAGCAAACCAACGTTTAGTTTGAGCTACATTTAGGTCACAACACACGCACACACACCACACACACGTATGTATGTATGTATGTATGTATGTATGTATGTATGTAGTTAAGAAAGTGAAAGTGCTAACTAGGGGCCAGTTACATCTTTAACTGGAACTAAGAAGTGAAATAGGCTAAACCGAATCCATTTATTCAGGAACTACGCTCAGGTGCTTTTACTGAGATGCTTTCAAAAGAACCATAAAGGGGCCGAAAAAAATGCATCAATGGTTTAGGCACTTGCTGCTCTTGCAGAGGACCTGCGCTGGAACCCTAGCACTCCAGAGGTGGCTCCACAACCAACCATAATTCCAGTGGCACCAGCCAGGCAGGCAAGGTTGGGCACATACATGCAGGCAGAACATTTATTTATTTATTTATTTATTTATTTATTTATTTATTTATTTTTTGCTTTTTCAAGACAGGGTTTCTCTGTGGCTTTGGAGCCTGTCCTGGAACTAGCTCTGTAGACCAGGCTGGTCTCGAACTCCAGGCAGAACATTTATATACATAAAAATAAATCTAACAACATCAAAAGGAAATGTGGCAGGAAACTTGTTTCGGAAAGACTTGGGAAAGACGAAAAACGCAGATCCCTGGAGGACACAACCTAGATTCTAGTCTTGGCTTGCCCGCTTCCTTAGCTGTAAAACAGTGGTTACAACGCTTGTCCCAACTACCTCAAAGTGCGGTTTTGGCGTTCAGACAGAAACCATGTATTTAACTGTGTTTGGAAGACTGCAGGACACTCCATTAATGTAAGTCGGTTTTGTGACTGCATCGTTGGAATTATCGCAAAATCATAAACAAGAGCTGTTGATGGAGGAGATCTGGCTCTCCCACGGGGGCACAGTGAGCTTCATCAGCCTAGTTCTTTGTTGTTAAACTTTCCAGTGTCTTTCTTCTCGCCTACTAGGTAACAAGCAAGGTACTACTTATGAAAGTACCAAGACTGCAAAATGTTTTAAGAAGTTCTTGACAAAAAGAAGCCGCCGGAACGCAAAGTCAGCCAGGAAAGAGTCTTCCTCCGGATCGCAGTTTTGTTTTTGTTTTTGTTGTTTCTTGTTTTTTGTATGCCAACACCCGGTGGATGGCGGCCGCCGAAAGGAAATGAATCAGTGGAACTGGCTTTCCTGTGCGTAGTGACGATCATTCCACTCAGACACAAAGAATAATAACGCTACAATGCCAGGGTAGGTGCAGGGTGCTGCAACAAGTATCCAGCGCCCCCTCGCAGCCGCCTCGGGCGGACTTAGGCAGAAGAATGCGCGCGCACACGCCTCTTGGCCCGAAGTCCTGGGAACGCGCCTCCCGGCACCCCTCCTCCCGGCGCGCCGACGTCGGGACACGTGACCGGGGCGTGCCAACAGCGGAGGCGGGCGGGGCCGTCCGGCTCCGCAGAGCGGCGCAAGCGCGCCAGGGCCGCGCCGGAGCCAGCCCCTCCTGCTCCCTGTCGGAGTCAAAATGGCGACAGGGGGAACCTGGAGCAGTCCCGGAGCCTAAGCCACTGACAGGAGAGGGGAGGGCGGCGGCGGCTAGAGGAGAATGGCCGCGGGGGCCGGCGCCAGTGCGGGCGGCGGCGCTGGGGGCGGTGGAGGAGACGGCAGCGGTCCCAGCGGCAGCCGCGGCGGGAGGAGCCTCCGAGGTGAGCGTCCCCCGGTGTCGGAGGCTGGGGAGCCGTCTCGGTGTCCGCGCGGTGCGGGACGTCCGGCTGAGGAAGGGGCCCCGGCTGGGCGTGGTGGCGCCTCGACTGAGGCCCGGGCGCCGCGGGG
>NC_022009.1:38591027-38595037 GCF_000317375.1 Microtus ochrogaster | reverse complement strand
CGAAAGGCGGGTCTCCCTACGAAAGGCGGGTCTCCCTAGCGCCCCCTCTTCTGCTCCGTGGTTTACTCCCTTGCACGCACTCGCACTCACTCTCACCCTCCAGGGCGAGAACTTTCTCGCCGTCTTCGGAGAAACTCCGCGGAGTGTTGTCTGAGCTCGGAGCTAGCGCAGCGCCTCTCCCATAGCAGCTGGCAGAGTAAGTGCCTGGAGCAGGCCTCGTTCGCAGGGCAGGCTAAAGCATCTCGCCGGGAACGAGCAGGGGGGCACTTTGGCACTTCATTAGCTCTCCCAGCCACCGGTTCCTTTTGTCTCTGAGTAGCATCCGTTTCTCTTCAAAGATGCTCACGTTGTCAGTGTGGCAGGAAGGCTGGAAGTTCTGGGAACCGTCCATCCTGAACAGCGGCTGCGATTAGGCTTGTCTTGGGATTTTGGAACCAGAGAACCCTTTAGCGATTTGATGGTGTGTTTTAAAGTGGGGAAAGGGGACCCCGAAAGGTGAGTTGCCTTGGGTCTTAGCCAGGGAAGGCTGAGACCTGAGCTGGGACGAGGCTTCTGCGTACTTAGGTACGGTTTATGGAGGAAGCTCATTTCACTCCGCTCCTGCGCTGCCGACTCTCTGTGGATTGTTTTCTCTGCCACTGTGCATCCCAGTCACTAGGCCTTTGCACAAAAAAGTTGAAAGCAGAAATGAGCACTTTTCCGAACCTGGCAGCCACCTCAGAATAACTACTAAAGAGGCCACCCCCCCCACACCATATTTATTAAAAATTGAGTGACATTTCATTTGAGGTTTTCTTAGGTTCATGACTAGGTTCTCACCAAATTATAGCCTGGCTCATTTTTGCATGAGTTCAGTAAAGCCCAGAGGTCAATATTTTGTTCTGTAAAACCTAACTCCTATAGCATCTGCGTCCCAACATGATGAGCATCTCAAGTTCTTTGTATCTGGCTCTAACTTTAGGATTTAAAACACAGTGGTTTTTCAGGTTATACTGACTAGTTTCCTTCTGCCTTTTTGTTGGGCTACAGAATTTTATTTATGGTATGTCATGGGTCAACTTTCAGAAATACAACAGAATCAAGTGATTCTGTTTTCATAGTTTAGTCACTGAGCTCAGATTACTCAAGTGATTATTGAAGGTCTGCTTTGTGTTTGAATTATCCCAGAGCTGGGGGAGGAAGTGAAAAAATTAATATATAATAGACTTTGCCTCAAGGTTCTTATTGGAAAAAGTTGCACTAACATGAGTCTAGAAGCCAATCTAGTGAGTTCTAATACAGAGAGAGCTGTGGGAGTTCAGGGTAGAGGAAGTTCTAGCAGAGCCTTAGGAGCCTAAATAACTTCCTGGGACACTTGAAACTTGAGCTGGCTCTTGAGTGTTCGTGTTTACAGAGAGATTGGAGCAGTTTGTGAGAAAAAAGCAAGTGTATAAATTGGGGATCGGCCCTGGGGAAAGGGAATGGAGGGAGACACATGAGTAGGCAGTAGAGTTTCTTGGGGAGACGTTTTCCATAGGAAACTATAGGCAGCCAGAAGGTTATCTCTGTAAAAGGATTTTATTGCCAAGTTGAGAGTTGAATTTTTCTTTTATGCAAATTATAACAAACCTTTAAAGATATTGTTTGTTATAAGTTGTCATCCACAGGTTGAGTTAAAAGGAGACAAGAATAAAATGAACCAGGAAGACAGTAGCTAGCTGTTGAGTTACCTGGCTCACATGGGATCCTAAAAGAGAACTGTTACTCTGCCTCCCAAATGCTAAGATTGCAGGTGTGTGCCACTATACCCAGCAAAGTTTACCTCAGTTGTTTTCCTGTAGTGTTAGAGATCAAACCCAAGGATGTTCTACCATTGAGCTGGATAGGGTAAAGTCAAAAGAGTACCTAGCAGATAATGTATGTGTGCATATACATTTACTATGGTTAGATATATGTAATAAAATTTATCATCTTAACTAATGGTAATTGTACAGTTCTGTACACATTTACATTGTTGTACAGTCATTACTGCTGTCATCTGAGGAATTACCTTTTAAAATTATGTGTGTATACATACACATGTGTGTGTGTGTGTGTGTTTAATTTGTGTTTGTCTCTGTGCTTTATAAGGGCAGGTAGGTATTTGTGGAGGCTAGAGATTTCTGGTTCTTCTGGACTAAAGTCACAGGCTGTAGTGAGCACCTGATACGGATGCTGGGAATCAAACTCTGGTCCTATGGAAGAGCAACACATGCTCCTAACCACTGGGCCACCTCTCCAGCACTAAAAAAAAAAAAAGTTCTGCCGGGCAGTGGTGGCGCACTCCTTTAATCCCAGCACTTGGGAGGTACAGACAGGCGGACCTCTGTGAATTCGAGGCCAACCTGGTCTACAAGAGCTAGTTCCAGGACAGGCTCCAAAGCCACAGAGAAACCCTGTCTCGAAAAAACAAAACAAAACAAAACAAAACAAAAAGTTCTTTTTACTAGATTTTATGTATTTTTATTGCGTATACATGCATACAGTTAAAGATCACAGGTGAAAGTCAGTGAACTATTGTGAGAGTTTTCTCCTTTCACTGTGTATGTCCCAGGGGTGGAACTTGGCTACACTGGTTTGTGCAACTGGCACCTTTATCTGGTGAATGATGTTGATGGCCCAATTGGCAGAATTCTTTTTCTCGCCTAGTACCAAGAATTGAACTTAAGGCTCCCTGCATGCTAAATTTAGTTTCTGCTACAAAGTGGCACAACCAGCCCTCATCTTAGGAATGGAATTCTTTCATTTTCCTAAACTTGAGAATCTGTACTCTTTAAACACTAACATGGTTAACCTCAGTCACTGAAATTCATTATTTAACTGTGTCTATAACTTTGACTAGGTAAGAATGTAATCATAGAATCATAAGTATTTGGGTTTTTTTTTTTTTGCGACTGTATTGATGGTCCATTCATGTTGTACAGTGTCAGAATTTCCTTTTTTTTTTTTTGAGGCTGAACAACTCAACTCATTCTAAGTATACACTGTGTTTTGTTTGTTCATCTGTCCTCAGTCACCTGAGTTGCTTCCATCTTTCGACCTCTATGTATAACACTGCTGTGAATGTGATGTAGAAATGACCTGTTCAAGACATTTATTTTGGATGTTTATCAAGCCCAAGAAAGTTTACATTTCCACCAGTAATCAAAAAGATCGTGTCCTGGTGTTTGTGTAGGGTGTGTGTGTGTGTGTGTGTGTGTGTGTGTGTGTGTGTGTGTGTGTGAAGGCTTTCCCCTCTTTTTATGCTAAGCCATCCCAAAGAGTGTGATGTGGTATCATTGTGTTTTAACTTGCATTTACTTAATGGTTAGTGATGAATATCTTTTCCTCTATTTATTGTAGCTTGTCACCTCATCTGCCCCTCTGGGTTTTTGAGAGAGGTCTTGAAGTTTAGGCTATCGTCAAAACACTTATCTTTCCTAGTGCTGAAGTAACAGACATAGACTACCATGCTCAGCTTCTTTGCCTATTTCTTAAATCAAGTTCTGTTTGTTTGTTGAATTGTAGGAGTTCTTTGGTTTTTCTGAATATTGATATCAGACATAATTTTGTAAAATTACATATATTTTGTATGTGCATGCACACTTGTGTGTAGGTGCTAGCATGCTTGTGCACATTCCACAACATGTATATGGAGGTCTCTTCTTTAGTCTTGTAGTTGAGGGCCTGGGGGAGATTGAATTCAAACTCAGGTCAGGCATAACACCTATAGCAGAATGAAAATGTTTTCTATTAATCAATGGGTTGCCTTTTCTTTCTTTGATACCAAAAAAATCGCTTATTTGTTATTGAGACCTAGCCTTGCTATGTGATCAGGCTGGTGTTTGAGCTAATGACCCTTCTTTGTGTGCTTCCCAAACTGTGGAATTGCAGGCATGTATCACCACAAAACTTTTTTTAAAAAAAAAAAATTTCCCCCTTTGGTGTTGGGATGCAAACCCCATGGTCTGCTACTACCAGGCTACATCTGTAGCCCATTAAAAAGTTTTTTT
>NC_022009.1:38570772-38590337 GCF_000317375.1 Microtus ochrogaster | reverse complement strand
GTGCACGCGTGCGTTAGTGCTCTTTTGTATGTGTGTGATTGTGTATATACTGTGAGTGCACGTGTGCGTTAGTGCTCTTTTGCACCTGTGGAAGTCAGAGGGCAACTTGTGGAAATTGGGTCTTTCCTTCCCACTTTGTGGATTATGGCTATCAAACTTAGGTCCGTAGGCTTGGTGGCAATAACTTTTACCCTCCATGACCAAGTCTTTTCCTTTTGGGGGAGGGTGGTATTTATTTGAGACAGGGTTTCTCTGTGAAGCCTATCCATCCTGGAACTTGCTCTGTAGAACAGGCTGGCCTCAAACTCAGACATTCTCCTGCCTCTGCCTCCTGAGTTCTGGGACTAAAGGCGTGTGCCACCACTGCCAAGCTTAAACTTAATGTTTTAACAATTTTAAGTCTTTCATTTGCATTTCAGCCTTGCTCTTCCTTCCCTTCCTCTTTTCTCCCTTTCCCCTTCCCCTTTTTTCTATCAAGGTCTCACGTAGTCCAGACTGACCACCCTGAACTCCTGACCGTCTGTCTCTAGCCTGGAAGTGCTGGAGTTATAGGTATGCTCATGCTCAGCTTTTCTCCTTCTTCCCCATGGACCATGCTTGTCTCTTCTGTCTCTTGCTTCACACATGGACTAAGGAAAACGTACTTTCAGCAGTAGTTTTCAGTGTCAAAGTCTCTCATCAAGCTGGTGTTTGTTCCTAAGTATTCTTTTTCAATGCTGTTGTAAATAGAATTGTTAATGTCTACTTTATTTGTATTTGTTGATTTTTTTGTTTTGAGGCAGGACTTAACCATGTAGTCCTGGATGGCCTATAACTTGCCTTGTATAGATCAGACTAGGCTGCTCTTGAACTTGTGCTGTGATCCTCCCACCTTCACCTCCCAAGTGCGGGGATTCTAGGTTTAAACCATCATATCAGGCTCATTTTTGGATTATTTATTTTTAGTATATAAAAATACATCTCACTTTTATTGACTTTGTATTTTATAGCTTTGTTGTGTTTATTCTAACTGGGTTTTTTTTAAAGGGGGTGGGAGGATGTATGATTCTTTTCTGCAGATAACATCAAGTCATCTAAAAGCAGTCAATTTATGTCTTTTTTTACCAGTTTGAATGCCTTTTATTTAGTCTTTGTCTTAGTGGTCAACTAGAGTTCTTAGTGCTTGTGTTGACGAGAAGTGGTGGAAATGGACTTACTTAGGTTGTTGTGGGGCTTAGATATTAGAGGGAAAGTTTTCAGTCTTTTACTGTTGAGTGTCTCACACCGGGTGGGGGGTTGGACAGGACAGGCGACAATGTCTCACTTAGCCCAGGCTCCACTGAGAAAAATGTTAGCACAATTTGTGTGTGTGTGTGTGTGTGCGCAGCATTTATTATGTGAGATAGTATTATAGTCTAGATTTATTATTTTAGCTAGTATTTTTTTTTAAATGTGGGTTCTGCAAGAGTGTCTTTCCTGGTAAATAAAAAAATTGTGGTGTTGTTGGCAGAATGATATGGCAGTGCTGGGTTTATTTGCATGACTTTGTTTTGAGCCAGACTCTTGCTGTATACCCCCAGGCTGTCCTGGAACTCACTGTGTAGCCCAGCTGGCCTCTAACTAGTGAAGGCCTCTAACCCCTGCCTCAGCCTCCCACGTGCTGGGATAATGGGTGTAAGCCACTATCAAGCTTATTCGTGAAACATTACATTTCATGTGTGTTTGTGCTAAAATAAAACACTGACTTTGGGCACCAAACCTCTGTGTACAGTCTGACTGCAATTTATACTCTTATGATTTTGTTTTGTTTTTGATGGCATCACACTGTTACCCAGGCCGCTCTTGAATTCATGGGCACAAGTGATCTTCCTGCTTCAGCCTCCTCAGTAGTTAGAGTGTAAATGTACACTATTGCACTAGACTTGTATCACTGTAAGTTGTCTAATCTGTTTGAGGGTTAATTTTCTCTCTTGTAATAAAAGAAATAGGGGCCAATAAGATGGCTTAGCAGGTAAAGAGACTTGCTGCTAAGCCTGATGGTTTGAGTTTGATAAGAATCCTTGGGATCCTCATGTTAGGGAAAGAGAAGTGATTTCCACAAGCTGTCCTCTGACCCCAACATGTACTGTAGAGTGCAGAAGTGCACATAGAAATACAGTTTAAAAAAAAATAGGGCTGAATATGGCGGCGTATCCCAGTACTCAGGAGACAGAGGCAGGCAGATATCTATAACTTACAAGCTAGTCCTGTTCTACATACTAAGTTCCTAGTCAGTCAAGAATACATAGTGAGATCCTGTCTCAAAAACATAACAAACAAAAAAATATAGAATTGTCTTGCCTGGGTTTTCCACTTGTATGGATGTTAAATCCTGTCCTATTTTTTTTTCCGTTCTTCCCCTTACCAGTCTGGACTTTCGTTGAATAGATTCTAGCTGAGGTTGTGCTCCTTTTTCTTTTTTTTCCTGCTCTTCCCTATCTCTGGCAATTTTTCTAAATCTATTTTTAATTATGTGTATGTTTGTCTGTGGAGATATGTGCAAATGACTGTAGGTACTAACAGAGGCCAGAGGTAACAGATCCCACTGGAACTGGAGTTACAAGTAGTTAAGAGCTACCTACATGCACTTAAACACTGAGCCATCTTTCCAACTGTAGGCTATTCTTGATAATACTTCCACAGTCCTGGAAAACCTAATTGTAGTATCTTTCTACTTAAAAAGAAAATCAGTTAACTTCATCTTGTCTTGTGGGATAAAGGCCAAACTCAAAAAAAAAAAAAAAAAGAGTACAGGGTGTGTCTGATCTTATATTTCCCATTACTCCAACTGAACCAAGATGTTTCTTATTTCCTGTGCTTCTGCCTGTGGTTTTCATGTGTTTATCCAAGTGCTTGTCATATCCTTATTCTTTGTCATCAACTCTGTTAGCTGCCCATCATCCATCTCCTTTCCTGACAATTATGCTTTTATTCATAAATATGAGACACTCAGGCCAGGCAATGGTGGCGCACGTCTTTAATCCCAGCACTTGGGAGGCAGAGGCAGGGGGATCTCTGTGAGTTCGAGACCAGCCTGGTCTACAGAGCTAGTTCCAGGACAGGCTCCAAAACCACAGAGAAACCCTGTCTCGAAAAACCAAAAAAAAAAAGAAAAGAAAAAAGAGACACTCAGATGATTTATCACCAACTCCAAGGTTAGTTTTGATTAGTCTAAACCAATCAGCTCATTGCATTCCCTTGTAATCTGTTACTTGTCCCAGTCAGGTTGAACTGAAGGAGACAGATTTTCTGCGGAAAATGGTTCCTCTTTCCCTTTGTGTTCAAGACCAAGAGAACAATGAGGCCGCTATTGCTACTGGTAGTTGTCCTCTAACCTCAGGGGATAAAGCATCCCCTAAAGATATCAGATCAAAGTTAGAAGAAGGAATCTTAAGTCCTTGGTGGCATCACTTAGTCATACCATATACTGGGCCTTACTTAATACAGCATTTCTCATGACAGATAAATTTCTCATGGTTTATAAATTATGTATGTATATATGTATATGGGTGGGTTTGAGTACATATTGTGTACTATATGCATACACAGGCGAGAAGAGGGCTTCAAACTGGAGTTGGTTAGCCACCATGTGGGTACTGAGAACGAAACTTAGTTCCTCTGGAAAAGCAGCGTGTGAGTGCTCTTAACCACTGAGCCATTTCTTCATAAATTTGTTTAAGTCAGCTCCTTGGAATTAAAAAATATTCTGGTTGGTACAGTACTCTATTTTCAAAATCTAGTTATGTTATGTCTACCAACAATAACCAATTTTGTTGGCACTTGAGTCCTCTCTCCCTCATATTGTAATTGCTCACTTGGTGTGTCCGACTTTAAAGTATATAGAACATAGTGTAGTGTCTGTTTATAATAGATATTCAGCAAGTGAACTGATAGGATAAAGTAACACGATGGCTATATTAGTGCTGTGTAAGCAAGTTTAAAATAAATGTAAGGTATGTTATTATTTTTAAGTCCAGGTAAAATGGAAAATTTAGACTAGATACTGTTTGCTGGCTCTTAATTATTACCTGGAATTTATATTTTGAGACAGATCACTCTGTAATCAAGGCTAGCCTTGAACTCAGAGCAGTCCTTTTGCCAAATGCTGGAATTACCTATGTGAGCTACTATGCCTGGTTAAATATTTTCACTTAGATAGAAAATGTGTATTTTCTATTAGCAGTTAAAAGCAAGTACAGAGTTTGGTTCCCAGCACCCACATCAGGCAGCTTACCACTACCTGTAAATCCACTTCCTGGGATCTGATGCTCTCTTCTGACCTTTGCAGGTACCCACATGTACACATCCACACACAGACACATACATAATTATTTAAAAATAAAATAAATCTTAAAGAAATCATCACTCATGTTTGTTTGTTTATTTATTTATTGTGGTTTTTCAAGACAGGGTTTCTCTGTAGCTTTAGATCCTGTCCTGGAACTAGCTCTTGTAGACCAGACTGGCCTCAAACTCACAGAGATCCGCCTGCCTCTGCCTCCCAAGTGCTGGGATTAAAGGTGTGCGCCGCTGCCGCCCAGCTTCTCATGTCTCTTTTAAAAAAGAAAATGTGGATCTCATTTTGTCAGAGTCCTTATGAACGAAGCAATGTTAAATTATATTATTATACTTTCTTAACATTTTTAATTGGGAGACTTACATGCCAGAACTAACTTCAAATATATTGTGTGTATGTGCATATATGTGTGTTTGTACACATACATGTGTATGAAGCCCAGACAGCCTCAAGTATTGTTCCTTCTTTGAGACAGTGGGGAATCTCAGCAATTAAGCTATATCTGTCTGTCTCTGCCTCTCTAGTGCTGGAATTTCAAGTATAGTCTATCACATCTGACTTTCAAAAGAAAAAAAGCATAGGTGAGTGGTCCTTTCTGACTGAGCCATCTCCCTAGTCCCTATTGTGTCTTTTAGTCATATATATGTTGATTCTTTGGGAATCCAATCATGTACCCCAGCCCTGCTTACCTCTAAGTTCCTCCATATCTGCCCCTCACCCCTGGAGTGCCCTCCGCAAGAAGAAACCCCCTCCATAAAAATAATTAAAAAACAATACACAGAAACCCACCTTGCTTCTCTGTCTTTCATTCGTTTTAGTAGTACTGGGAGCTGCTGCAGTGTATACCCTTTCATCCAGTCAGCCCCACTCGCAAATGTTCATTGCAATCAGTCATTGATCTGGTTCAAGGCCTCTGGCCTCTGGCACACACACCATCAGTACTGGACCCTCACAGAAACTCCTCTTGGATGTCTTGCCGTTGCCCCGAGACATCGAGATCCTGTGGGTATCATTCAGCAGGACCAGCCCCTTCATGCACTATAGCAGGTAGATGTTAGGGTGGCCCAACCCAAGGCCCAAGATGTAGGCCTGGGTAGTCAGTCCACACCAATAGGACCGTCCTCCTTTGGCAAGGGGCAGAGTCAGCTCTCCTAAGCCTTTGCCATTGGGCCAGCCCACTGATGCCTTTGGTGAGGGGTAGAGCCATCTCTTTTGAGGGGGGCTGTTTTCCTTCAGTGACCAGCAAGGGGCAGGGCCAACTATCTCAGGATCAGTGAAGGGCAGAGCCCCCTCAGCACCGCCCTCAGATTTCAACAAGCATTGTTCCTATGGTTTTCTATGGTAACACGGCCTATGGACATTAACACAGAACCCAGCGGCAACAGGACCACAGACCCTTAGCAGCAGCTTGGGCCTGACATCACCATGGCCCAGGGTGGCAGCATAGACTTCCCAAGATCAGTATGGCCCCAGCAGTAGCTTGACCGTCAGTATTGTGTCTTTTATTTTCAATGTTAAAAAAAGGAATAAGAAAAAATGCCATAATATTTAATATGGTTATGAGGTACAATGTAATGTTTTGATTTTTATATATGTTGGATAATATGTGCTTTCAAATTGTATTTAGGTCTGTGCTAGCTAGGATAATTTATGGGTTGTTTTAGAGAATTTTGTGATATGATTTGTAAGACTTAGATATTCTCTTTTTTCAAAACAGAGTTTCTCTTTGTAACCCTGTTTGTCTTGGAACTCTGGCCTTTGCAGACCAGGCTGGCCTTGAACTTAAAGAGAACTACCTGCCTCTGCCCCTTGAGTGCTGGGATTAAAGGCGTGCGCCACCACTTTCTTAAACATTCTTTCTTTTTTTTTAGTTATAAACTGATTGGCCTAGTAGCTCAGACTTCTTGTTAACTCTTATAACTTATATTAGCCCATTATTGTCTGTGTTAGCCACGTGGCTCGGTACCTTATTCGGCAAGGCAGTCACATCTTGCTTCTTCTTTTGCTGGGTCACAACTGCAGACTACAGAATCCTCTCCCCAGAATTCTTCTGTTCCCATTGTTCCCCCCCCCCACACACACTTCCTGCATGGTCGCCCTGCCTATACTTTCTGCCTGGCTACTGGCCTATCAGCATTTTATTAAATAAGTACTAGAAACAAACTTAAACATTCTTATCTTAGACTTTTCTAAATTATTTTTTGCTTGCTTGAGACTAGACATGAAAATTTTCTTTGAAGCAAAATGTTTTGGGCAGAGCTAGATAAGTTTGTGTCAAATGTTAGCAACTGTTAGTGATAGAGAAGTTTCATTAAGTAAAACTGTTGATTACCTTTCTACCACAGCAACATGCATAAAATTTTCTAACAACATGAAGGCTTGCTGATAGGGAAGAAACTTCTAGACCAGCTCCAACCTGATTATTCCATGTCCTTTGACTAAACTATACTGTGTTTTTAGCAATATGGTCTTATAAAGTTCTGATGGCCAACCAGGAGTTATGACAATAGGCTGTGTTTTTCAGAGGCATCTGGGACTTCACTGGTCACATCTCCTTGAGAGGTGGCTCATACTTGGCGCTGGGATTTTCATTTAATCACCCATGGCTTCTGGGAGAAGCATTATATATTATGGAGGATACCATTGTTTTTCAATAAGCTTATAAAATATGTTTCTCTATAGTTACAGTTTTGGTTCCCATCCTTCCACTTGCCTCCCTCAGTAGACCTTTATACTCACAGTATTTCCTCTTCCGCATATGCCCAATGTGTTCCGTGTCTACTCCCTATAAATGGTCCCTTTCAAGTTTTTAGCCTTTACCAGCATGCAGTAATGCTAGTCACAATACTGTAAAATGTGTAGCTAGGATCCACATATGAGGGAGAGTGAGCAATGCTTGTTTTTATGAGCCTTTTTACCTCATTAATTGTATTTTCTAGTTCCATCCATTTTCCTGCATTTTGTTTTTTGCTTTTTTCCAGACAGGTTTTCTCTTTGTAACCCTGGCTGTCCTGGAACTTGCTCTGTAGACCAGGCTGGCCCCAAACTCAAAGATCCAAGCTAGGCCGTGGTAGCTCACGCCTTTAATCCCAGCACTCAGGAGGCAGAGACAGGCGGATCTCTGTGAGTTCAATACCAGCCTGGTCTACAGAGTGAGTTTCAAGACAGGCTCCAAAGCTACAGAGAAACCCTGTCTCAAAAAACGAAGAAGAAATTCAGAGATACAGCTTCCTCTGCCTCCATAGTGCTAGAATTAAGGGCACGTGTCTGGTTTAGATGTCACTTTTCTAAAACAACCTTATAAAGCAGACTTTTTCATTATCATTAAAAAAAGGATACTTCTCCCAAGATTGTTCAGTTGAGAAATGGCAGAGCTAGATCCAAAACCAGGGAGCTTGCCTCCAAAGTTCCTCATCTTCACTGATCTATATACTTCCTCTGCAGCATAATTGTATGTTTATTGATATTAGACTTTAGGCACTTTTGAAACAAAAATTATGCTACTCATTTTATATCCCCATGTGCTCAGCACATAGATATCCGGGAAAATACTTAGTTGATTGAAAATTCTCTTATTTGATTTTGAGTATCCAAGGACTTGAAACCATGGCTTCACACACATGCTAGATAAGTACCTGACCATTAGGAGATTTCTATCTGTCTGTCTGTTTCCCACCAAAAATTGTCTTCAGTTTGAGAGCAGAGAGGGTGTTGGGGATTGGGATGGGGTGTCTGCAGTTGAGACAGTACCTTCCTCTGTAGCCCAATTGGTTTCACACTCTGTATCCAAGGATGACCTTGAACTTCTTTCTGATCCTGTCTCATCTCACAGGTTCTGGCATGTGCCATGTCTCGTTTATATGGTGTTAGATTCAAATTCAGGGCTTTATGAATGATGAGTAAGCACTCTGCCTACTAAACTGCATCCCCAGCTCTCTATTAATTTTTAATGGGTATAATTTCTGTGTGCATGTAGAAGTCCTTTAAAAGTATATCTCATTTTGTGTGGGTGTGTATGTGTGTGTGGATGTGTAGTTCTGGGGATCAAACCAGAACCTTGCATTATGCTAGCAAACACTACCACTAAGCTACATCTCTAAATATTTTAAGCCTTGACAGTATTCCACAAGTTAAGTGATTTATCTGTATCAAACAACTACAAGTTGGAGGAATACTTAAGGTATACACAAGCTCTTGTATTTTTTGGAGAAGCTGGGATGTCATACCTCAGTTAACTTTTCAAATAAGGCCTTAAAATTACTTCCAACAACTTGCTAAACTTCTCCATCATATCACCTCATAGAGACCTAGAAAAGTCTCCCTCCCCCACTTTTCCAAAGGCTTTGCTGCTTTGTTTTCTCTCTTCTGAATCCCTTACACTGGTCTGTAGGTTTCTGAATCCTGGCCCTATTGATGTACTTTTAATCCATTTTTTCTCACTTTATTCATTCATTCATTCATTTGGGGGGCATATGTACACATATGCTGTGGTGAAGCTGTGGAGATCAGTAAGGAGCTTTCAGAATCGGTTTTTCTTTCTGTCATGTGAGTCTCAGGGATAGAACTTGGTCTTGGAGTGTCCTGAGCTGATACTGGTCCCTTAAAGACAGACCCTTAAAACCAAACCCAGTTTAGTGATTCACCAGGACTCAGGCCTCAACAAGGTATAACTCCTTCTTCCCCCGAGAGACAGTTTCTCTTTGTAGCCCTGGTTGCCCTGGAGCTTGCTTTATAGGCCAAGCTGGCCTCAAACCAGAGATCCACCTGCCTCTGCCTCCAAAATACTAGGATTAAATGTGGGTAACACCACCGCCTGGCCCACAGTACAACAAAGATACAAAGGAAGTCTTCCTTGAGCCTTCACCTAGAGAAATCATGCAGGACACATTTCCTCCTGCCAGTGTGGAAATGGCTGCAGTACATGTGAAGTACTGTCTTCTATGGAAGTTGATTCGCAATAGAGTGCACAGAATTTTTATTGAGATCTGGTCACAGAGGACTCTTGACTTCACTTCTGCCTAAATTCTAGGCTCACATGAGGAAAGCAGGAATCCAGTATGTTTCATATGTTTACTCAAACTGTTGAGGCTCTGTGAACCACCCTGTCAGATAGTTAAGGGATGGAAAGAACATTCCCTAACCCCATAACCTAGATATTCCCAGGGTTAACCTGTAAGCAAACTTTTCTGAGATCAATGGTCCAAAATCTGCTATCTGTGTTCACTGCTTTCTGCATAGTGCTTTTCATTTTTTAATCAATTTCATATTATGTTAGTCAACATTAGCTCTGTGCTAATGCCTTCATAGTATAATTGAAAGTATCTTCCAACCAGGCAGTGGTGGCGCATGCCTTTAATCCCAGCACTTGCGAGGCAGAGACAGGCCTAGTCTACAAGAGCTAGTTCCAGGACAGGCTCCAAAGCTACAGAGAAACCCTGTCTCGAAAAACAAAACAACAACAAAAAAGTATCTTTCAAGGAGTACTGTTATGTAGCTTTTTAATGGGCTTTGCTAGAAAAGTTTGTACCTTTAAGTCTGGAAAGGCTTGTTGCAGCTCTTTGAGGACCCCAGCCCTTTGCAGGATGTGCACCATCTGGTTTCACTGCCTTGCCTACATCCTACCTGACTCATCTGTTCCCTACCCCCTTTGCTTAATTTGCACAACTGCTTGCTCTGCCCTAATTCCCAATGTTACCTCTTCTGTCAGTAATATATCTTACCCATTCTTCCCTATTGCAGCCTGTACTTCTCATGGCATTGATCCAATTGCTCAAGTTTATACAATTATTTATTTAGATTTCTGTTTTCTCTAATTCAACTGTAAAGATCATTAAGACTCAACACTTATGTAGCCATGTAGTTAGTACTCAGATTTTATATAATGTGTAGGTCTCCAAAACTGGCCAATAGTTCCCAAACTAACCCTTTTATGGTAGAACGCACAAAATAAATAAATACTAAATAATAAATACTAAAATAATGTATGCCTATGTGACATGTACAGAATAAATAAGAAATGGGATTTACAACAAGAGATTTGCACTGTAATTTTTTAGGAATTTGTTTTTAATTATATGTATGAGTATGTATCTGCATATATGTATGTGCATACATATGTAGGTGCCTGTGGATGCCAGAGATGGATCCCCTAGAGCTAGAGTTATAGGGAGTTATGATCTGGCTGGTGTGGGTGCTAGTAATCAAACACAGGGCCTCTGCCCTAACCACTGAACTATCTTTGTATTCTTTATTCTGTACTCTTAATTGAAGCTTTTTTTTAATAAGGTAGTCTGTTGGTATGCTAATGAATTAGACTAGAAACAGTGAGAACTTTTTGGTGTAGTGGGAATGAAGAGAAACATACACACAGTTTTAAAATAAATGATTTGGTCTAAGTTTGGTGAACCTACTTGGTATAGAAAAGGAGGAAGAAAGTGCTGGGATTAAAGGTGTGTGCACCATCACTGCGAGTTTATAATTTTTTTTTAATTTAAAAATAATTTCTAGCCGGGCGGTGGTGGCGCACGCCTTTAATCCCAGCACTCGGGAGGCAGAGGCAGGTGGATCTCCGTGAGTTTGAGACCAGCCTGGTCTACAGAGCTAGTTCCGGGACAGGCTCCAAAGCCACAGAGAAACCCTGTCTCGAAAAAACAAAACAAAAAAATATTATTTCTAAAACTTCACTAGCGTCCATTCTCTATATTGTTCATGACTTTCTTTTGTCACCAGGTAGCCTGGGCTGTCCTCAAACTCTTACCTAGGTGACTTTATGAAAAAAATTTTTTTAAATAATCTTAGCCCAGTATGGTGACTTACATCTTTAATCCCAGTACTAGGGCGGCAGAAGCAAGTCAGTCTCTGTGAGTTGGAGGCCAACCTGGTTTACATAGCAGGTTCCATGATAGCCAAGGCTACACAGTTACACCCTATCTCAATAATAATAATAATTTTAAGAGATAACAAATTGCAGACCATGCACATTTAGATAATTAATTTGAGAAATATTTCATAACTAGAAAAATCAAGAACACTAAGAATATGTAATTTCATTTTAGGAAGAGAAGTCAGCCAGAAATTCAAATACCACCCACTCCCCCATATTAAAATAAGTTTCTTCCATAGAGCCAAAATTCTAAGAACCAGATTCACCTCATATCTCTGCATTCATTTCCCTTATCCTCTAGTTTGAAAAATATCTTAACAGTTACACTTACAAGAATGCCGAATAAATAAGTGGGATGTATGTACATTTGTGATCTTTTAAAAATGCCTTTTTTTTTTTAATCTTGGAGACAGGGTCTCTCTGTGTAGCCCTGGTTGTCCTAGAACTCTCTATGTTCCAGGCTGGCCTCTAGCTCACAAAGATCCTCCTGCCTCTGCCTCCTGAGTGCTGGGATTAAAGGCGTGCACCACCACCACCCAGCAAAAACGTTTTTTTAAATAGAGTAAGAAAAGTATCACCAGGGAACTGGCATCTGTTTTGAATTAGAATAGATTCTATTTTTAAAAACCCATATGATCTTAATAAGGTTCTCTTAAATCTGGGTGTGGTAGCACATTAATGTTATTCTTTTAGGAGTTGAAGGCACAGGGAATCCTTGAGCTCAAGGGATTTGAGACCAGCCTCAGAAGCAGTGAAAATCTGTCTCAAAGCAGAGAGGAGGTTGATACCTTTAACATTCTTGAATAAAAATGTTTTCAGGCTACTTTTTTGTTCAGTGGAAAGTGCACAAGGGAAACACCTACCTTTCTACCCCTCCTTCCCTCTGTCCCTCTCTTTTTTTCTTTGAGGCAGGGTCTCATATAGACTAGACTGGCCTCAAAGCCATTCTGTAATCAAGAATGGTCTTGAACACCTAGTCCCCTTGCCTCTACCACCCAGGTGCAGAAATTTCAGGCATGTACCACCACAGTTAGTGTATGCAGCGTGGGAGTTGAACCCAAGCCTTCATGCATGCTAGACAAGGACTCTATGTTCCAACTGAGCTACATCCCTATCTTCTTTTCCTCCTTTTCTTGACTACTCTGATATATGAGTTTGAGCAACTTAACAAGTACACACTGTCTTACAGTTTGTAATCCCAGAATGTTAACACCATTTTGAGATAGGATGGCAAATATTGGCACAACCTGGAATTTGTTTGTTTGAAACAGAGTTTCTCTACGTAGCCCTTGCTGTACTGGAACTCAACTCTGTAGACCAGGCTGGCTTCTACCTCTGAAGTATGGATTACCACACCTGGCAATACTGCTTTCTTTATTTAAGAAAAAAAAAAAAGTAAAGGAAAAGTGAATTTAATATATATATCTGGCTTCGAAAGAATCATGACGTATTTTAACAGCAGTGTTCAGAGCTCAAAATTGGTTATAAACATTAAATGCTTATTTTGTGGGTAGAACTAAGATTGAAACCAACTTCAATATGTAATCACTCAATAGTTTAATTCTGTAAATTTAATTGTCAAAACTGGAGAGAAAGCTGGGCGTGAAGATACATACCTATAATTCTAACACTCAGAAGGCAGAGACAGGCAGACAGTGGCAACTTGGATGCCAGTCAGAGCTACTCAGTGAGAAAAATAAGGGTGAGAGATGGCTCCGCCAGGCAAGCATGAGGACCTAAGTTCAGATCCTCAGCATCCACATAAAAAGCTTGGTGCCTGCAAATACATCTCTGGGGAGGTAGAGACAGGAAATTCACTGGGGATCACTCACCAGCCATCTATTCTCACTGAGCAGGTGAACTCAATAAAAAATTGAGAGCCAGGCATAATGGCTCATGCCTTTAATCCCAACACTAGGGAGACAGAGGCAGGTGGATCCCTGGTGTTGGATATCTCTCTGTATGCTGTGAATATATTTTATTACCATTGATTTGGTCAGCAGCCAGACAGAATAGAGCCAGGCAGGAAATCCAAGCAGAGATACAGGGTGAAAACGGGCAGAGTGAGGAAGCTGCTAATAGTGCCATAGAAGCAAGATGTGAGATAACAAGTCACGAGCCTCATAGTAAGATATAAACTAATAAATAAGGGTTAATTTAAGTTGAAAGAGCTAGTTAATAATAAACTTGAGCTAGTAGGCTAAAGAGTTTGTAATTAATATTAAGTCTCAGATAATAATAATTAATATTATTCAGGAACTGGTGGGTGGGAAAGTAACCTCCAGTTACTCACTCTGTGAATTCAAGGCCAGTTTGAACTACATAGAAAATTTCAGGACGGCCAAGGCTACATAGAGTCTTGTATGTAGAAAAAAAGGTAGAAAGCAATTAAATGTAGTGATAAGGTAAGCAGGCCTGCTTTTCATCCTGCCCAGCTCCTGCATGGCTAGCTTTACACCCGAAATAACAACACACAAATTGTATTCATTTAAACACTGCCTGGCCCATTATATCTAGCCTCTTCTTGGCTAACTCTCACATCTTAATTAACCCATTTCTAGAAAGCGTCCATCTTGGAAAGGAGCTTCATGGCATCTGCCTGACTCTCTTTCTCCCACAATTCTGTTCTGTCTACTCCACCTATCTAAGTACTGCCCTATCAAAAAGCCAAGGCAATTTCTTTATTAACCAATGAAAGTAACACACAGACAGATGACCCTCCCACATCGATTAAAGACACCCATTTTCAACCTGTCCTCTACATGCATCCACCTATATACATGTGTACACATGCCAAAAAAGAGAACTTGTAAAAAAAATTTAGAATGTGTGCACTAATTGCCAATATAGCATTTGTAAACAAAAATATATTTTGGTATTAGAGCATGAGACATTGAAGGTAGGAGTTACTGACTCCAGTATTGTAAGGATAGAACTCAAAAAATATTTGGAGTTATGTATAAAAGTGTAAGTAAGATTCTGTATGATATAGGAAAAAATAGGACAGAGTAGATATAGTAGTTATTTTGTGAATGCCTCATTTATAGCTTTAATATTGAGACATTCAGTTAGCTAAACTGGGTTTATTGGTTCAACCTGTAATCACAACATGCAGAAGGCCAAGGCAAGAGGATTGAGAACTCCAGCCCAACCCTGTCTACACAGCATATGAACCCAGAAAGTAAAGAAACTTCCAGAAGCAAGCAAAATTATGTTATAAGGTCTCAGGAAACAGTATGAGTAACATGGGATGATAGTTACTAGGAATTAGAATGTGTCCGATATATGGATTCGTGAACTGAAGAATTGGCAAGTTCTACAGAATTCTTCCAGCTAATGATTAAAGGAGAAATAAGTCACCATTTTGCAAACTCTAGCAAATTAATGACTTTAGTTAGTGATTATGGTGACTTTTAAAGATTGAGAATTAAGTAGAAGTTTTGTACTGTTTGAAGTACATTCTATGACTGTTCTGCTTTGCTTTCTGTTGCTGTGATAAACACCCTAAATAAAAGCAACTTGGGGAGGAAAGGAATGATTTCATCTTACAGCTTACAGTCTATCATTGAGAGGCAAGGCAGGAAGGAACTCAAGATGGAAGAAACTAGAGACCAGCAAGGAAGGACTACTTACAGCCTTGATTCCTTATCTGCTTAGTTATCTATCTTATGTAACCCAGGCCTTCCCATATCAATCTGCAATCCAAACAATGACCCAGACCCATCTGATGAAGGTAACTTCTCAATTAAGATTTCCTATTTCCAAATATGTCAAGTTGACAAAAGCTATCACAATTATATGTCAAATATGAGGCAGTCTTGGCTAAGTAAATATGTATGTTCAAACAGTAGTAATATTGAGTGCTGAGGAAATGACTCAGTGGGTAAAGAACTTGCCCACACAAGCATAATGACTTGAGTTCAGATCCTGGTGGCCAAAGTATTTCTAATTTCAGTATGCCCCTACTGGGAAGTGGGAGGTGGAGACAAGAGAATACATGATGGAAACTTGTCGGGCAGCTAGCCTGGCTTATACAACAAAACAAAACAAAAGGCCTTGTCTTAAATAAAGTGGAAGGGAGGACCAACAACAAGGCTGACTGTCTTATATGTCCCTATGCCCACGTTCACTTTCACACACATAAACACAAACACAAGAATGATACTGAATCTGACCACATCTCTAGATAATGTCAGTTCATTGTGAAAGAAGCCAGAGGAACTTTATATTAATAAACATCAGAAAATTACGTGAAGGGAATGGAGACACAGAAGGAGAAGCACTTGAAGATTTGAGGTTCAAGATTGGAGGGGGAAGATTCTGTTAGAATTGATATGAAATTGCTGCAATTTAATTAATTTTGAAATTTACTGATGGAACTAAGCTCTCCCCCTTTTGTGTATATTCTTTGTATAGAAATGCAGAAATATCCCCTGCAAAGAGGGACTGAGAATTGTCTGAATGCTAAGAGATGTGTTATTTATGGTGTGTTAATCCACAATCAGGAAACTTCACCATTCATTGATGATTCGAAGTACTAGAAAGATTGTGACCAGTCCATTTAGGTTGGGGAGATAGCTTAGTGAGTAAACTGCTTGCCTTGTAAGCTTGTGAACCTGAGATTTTGATCCCTAGACCCCACATAAAAAGCTGGATGTAATGGTTTGTCCTTTTAGTCCCAAGGATGGTGAGATAGAAGGCAGGGACAGGCGGATATCTAGAACTCACTGGCCAGCCGTCCTAGCCTTCTTGGTGAAATGCTGGGCCTATGAAAAACCTTGCCTCAAATAAAAGGTGGAAGGTATCAGGCACATGATACCTGAGATTGTGTTCTAATCTCCATATACACATATGCACACCTCACATACAGTATGCACCTACCCACACAAACACACCAAGATCAGTTCATTAAACCTCCGGTTGGTGGGGGCGGTGCTTAACTGAGGTTGCACTTTCCTAAGTCGACCATGGGTAAATTTGAGACTCCCAGTCTGTGAGGACTATGAATTAACAAGCTCAGACATGCCATAATCTCCTCCTAGTGCCTATCTTTGAAGGTCCCAAATGTGATTTGCTTGGAAGACTAGACTCCTCTCCTGGCCAAATATCCTATCAATATAAAGATAATTGTGAGGCGCTGGCTTCTAAGTTTATCTCAGGAAATGGAGCAGAGATTTGACTGGGAACAAAAGATTTTTGACTGTGTGACCAACTTTCTCACCAGGGTTCCACAGCATTGGGGGAAAGTCACCCAAAATACCAGTGCATGGATAAAACTGTGCCCAATAATTGATAAATGCACTTCTAAAGCTCTTGGGATGGGTCTCACTAAAGGGAGAGCGCTATGGCTTCACAAGGGATTTACAGCAAGAACAGTCACTATTCAAAAGGCAATATTCCTAGCGTCTTTTGTCTTGGCCTACCTCCTTCGTAATGTATTTTTCTGGTGGGTTGACCTGATTTGTAAACTGAAATCTCACTGCACAATCCTGAAGACCACAGCAGGACTGTCTAGATCAAATTGCCCTGTGGGCATGTCTGTGAGATATTATCTTGTGGGAATACCTAGCCTATAAGTGGGCAGTATACCATTTCCTGGATTTGGGTCCTGCCTTGTATAAGAGCAAAGGAAGCAAGCTGAGCAGTAAGCATTCATGCATTCATTCCCTTTCTGGTTTTGACTGTGAATGTAAGCAGCTGCTTCGAGTTCCTGCCTTGATTCCTCCAACAACAATGGACTATAACCTGGAATACTAAGCCAAATAGACCCTTTCTACCTTAAAGATGCTTTTGTCAGGATATATCATAGCAACAAAATCAAAACTAGAGTAACAGTTTAACCTCCACCTTAACATGTTCATTCAGAGAATAAAAAAAAATAGTACCTGTTCTGTCTACATGGAGAACTTGTTTTGTTTTGAAAAGTAAATGCTGTAATGCATGAAAAAGCTCTTTGAAAATCCTACATCCCTATTCTGTTGTGTAATAATCCCACTACAATCATGAAAAGAAATTTTAAGTCAGAGAGAATGTTTTTTAAAAAATATAAATCTGTCATTGTTTTTCTCTATTAATGTTTCATTTTCTATGTGGCATAAAATACATAATTACTATTCTAACCAGTTTTAAGTATACAGTTGGTGACATTAAATAACTCTCATAGTTGTGCAAACATTACCACTATCCATCTCTAAAGCACTCTCATTTTCCACAAATGAAAAACTGCTCATTAAACCCTAACTCGACAACTCCTGACAACCTCCATTCCAGTTCCTGTCTTTGAATTTGAGTATACTTCATACAAGTGCAATCATACCCTATTTGACCTTTTGTGATGGATTTATTTCACTTACCATAATGCTTTCGTTTTAATGCTTTAGCATGGGTCAGAATTTCCTTTTTAAAACTTAATTTAAAAAGCTTAGTGCAGCCACACGTGGTGGCACACACTTTTATCTCAGCATTTGAGAGATAAATATATGTGAGTTCAAGGTCAGCCTGGTCTACATAGTAAATTTCATGCCATCCAAGGCTACATAATGTGACCCTTTCTCGAAAAAACAAAAAAGAAAAAATATGAATTTTTGAGGATTGAGTCCAAGTCCTCAGTCATATGAGATGAGCATTTAGCTCTATCACAAGACTTTTCCTTACATATTTTAGGTATATATCACATTTTGTCTACCCATTCAGTCATCACTGAACCCTTGAGTTGCTTTTCCCCGTGGCTGTTGTGAAGAGTGTTGCTGTGCACACAGGAGCATAGATAGCCGTTGAGTCCCTGCTGTCACCTTTTTTGGAATAGATTCTCACAGGTAGGATTGATGGATCAAATAATAATTCTATGTTTAATACTTGAGGAAGCTGTACTTTTAAAACTAAAGCTCACTTATATATTTGAAACATCTAGCAGTCACATTTTTGTTTGTGCACCGGACGATGAATCCTTTCTTTTCCTGAAAATGTTTTTCTAAAAGGCTTAAGACTATAGACAAGGAATATGGTCCCGAAAAAACAATTTTGGGACTGCAAAAACTAAGTCATTGTGATTACCTGCCAGTATGTCTTTTAAAAACTTATTTCATTCAGTAGTTTTTCAACTTAATGCCTCATAAGTTTCAGCTACTTTCCTACATGAGAAGGATTTAATGTTGACTTAAATGAAGGAATAGCCAGTCAGTCATGGTGCACATCTTTAATCCCAGCACTCGGGAGGCAGAGGAAGGCAGATCTCTGAGTTTGAAGCCAGCCTGGTCTACAGAGCAAGTTCCAGGACAGCCAGGGCTACAGAGAAACCCTGTCTTGAAAAATCAAAAAGAAAGAAAGAAAGAAAAGAAAAAGACTTAATGAAGTAATGACTCTCATGGAATTTATATTATAGTGCATGGGACAATTAGAAAGGAAGTGTATGATAATATTTCAATTGAAGAATGAAGAAAAATAAATTGAAAAGAAGGGATAGAGTACGATAGGATAGAGTATTATTTTATAGGCACTCATAAATTAGCTTTCTGAGAAAAGTGGTATTTTAGCAAAAACTTGAATAAGAGTACAAACCATATGAAAACTGTGTAGGAAAGTGTCCCAGGCAAAGGGAATATGGTAAGACTAGTAAGTGCTCTTTGGGGAGACATGTTGGTAATCAAACAGCTATCCCAACAAGTCTCCCATATGAAGAGGGCAGTAGAAAAAAAATAAACCACAAGAAACTGAAGATGGGTAGTGAGGTGCAGGATGCTGGGTGTTATTTCTTGGCATATGGACATATGTAGTACACCCAAAGGCATATTCTGTTTGGAAAAGGCAGCAGTGAGACAACTAATCAAGAGAATCTAGGTTTCCAAATGTCATCTCTGAAAACATTATCTGATAAAATACTTTAATAGCCAACATAACTTTATTGATATTGAACATGAAAATAATACTAGAATTGTGCAGGCACATACAAATCTCGTAACAACCTGTGCTTCACAGAGTGATGTACTAAAATGCAGTTAGGTCAAAAAAGACTTTTAGTTTCAAGAAATGAATACCTAGTCATGACCCAGCTGCAGAGGAAGCAAGATGTGACTGCCTCGCTGAAAAGGGTGCTAAACCACGTGGCCAACATAGACAAGAATTATGGGCTAATATAAGTTATAAGAATTAGTTAAGGGGCTGGAAAGATGGCTCAGTGGTTGAGAGCACTGACTGCTCTTCCAGAGGTCGTGAGTTCAATTCCCAGCAACCACATGATGGCTCACAACCATCTGTAATGAGATCTGGTGCCCTTTTCTGGCATGTAGGTATACATAATAAATAAATAAATCTTAAAAAAAAAGAATTAGTTAAGGGGCTGGAGAGATGGCTCAGTGGTTGAGAGCACTG
>NC_022009.1:38541626-38570613 GCF_000317375.1 Microtus ochrogaster | reverse complement strand
TAATAATAATAATAGAATTAGTTAATAAGAAAAGCCTGAGATACTGGGCCAATCAGTTTTATAATTGATGTAGACCTCTGTGTTATTTCTTTGGGACATAATGACTGCAGGAACTGGGCAGGACTGAAAACTCAAGTCAACAGAAGGTGCCCAACGTGTGGACAACTGCATCCATATAAAGCTGAGAGAGCTTGGGTAGTAATTCTAGACAGAAAAGAATAGAGGTATGCATGGCTTATTGCTGGCATCGTTTTCTCAGGTGGGATCTGTTTGCTAGAGGCAAATGTGTCTCATTTTAGAGAGGCTTCCTGACTCAGCTTAAATGGTGTTTATGAATAGCCTACAGCACTCTTCTTGGTGGAGGTAGGGACCTTGAAACTTAGAGTGCGGCAATAAACTGGCTCTGGCCAGTACCTCTGCCCTGAGGTTGGAATCTCAGAAAACTAAGGAATAGACTGGATCCAGCCATCAAAGCGAAGGCTTTAATCCTAGCTATATCGGTTAGCAAATTAAAGACTCATGTGATCAGAAAAAGAGAGATACATTAAAAATAGTTTCAGACAAAAAAAACTCTAAACAATTTACAGTGTATTTAAAAATATATGTAGGCTTGGGAAAGAAAAAAAAAAACGGATAAAGTCCTTTTAAAAAAAGAGAGAGAGTAGTTGGATGTGGTGGCACACACCTTTAATCCCAACACTTGGAGGCAAAGGCAGACAGATATCTGTGAGTTCAAGGACAGCCTGTTTACAGAGTTAGTTCCAGGACAAAGATACATAGAGAAACCCTGTCTCAAAAAGCCAAAAATTAAAAATAAAAATAAAAGAAATAGAGTTTAAAATAAAGCCATGTAATGGAAAACAGAGAATCTGGATACTGTATGTTATTATGTTCTCTTTGAATTGTTTGAATGTTGAGGAAGGAGCAACAGCTGCTAAAAGATACTTGTTTATAAATCAACCTTGTTATTTTATAGGTGCAGAAGCTAAGGTTCATCAAAGTTGAGAGTAACTTGTCTCACGTAAATAATAATTTATTTTTATGTGCAGTGTTTTACCTGTGTGTATGTCTGTGAAAGGGTGTTGGACCCTGGAGTTACAGACAATTGTAAACTGCCATGTGGGTGCTAGGAATTGAACCCGGGATCTCTGGAAGAGCAGGCAGTGCTCCTAACTGCTGAGCCCTCTCTCTAGCCCAAGGTTGCTTTTTTTTAATTGTTGGTTTAAGATATATTTAAAACAATAAATAATTTATCTTTGTTTCCATCAAGAAATGGATGAAAAGAGGCTGCTGGATCCAGGGTTGAAGGTTCATAAAGGCCTCTGGGATTACACTCTGAAGAACCAGCAGATGGAATGCCGGAGTGACTGAAGAAAATGGGTGCTAATGCATCTAACTATCCTCATTCATGCTCCCCACGGGTAGGGGGAAATTCACAGGCCCAGCAGACTTTCATAGGTAACTTTGCAATTTTAAATTTTATTTTCTGTTGTGACTGTAAATAGAATTGTGTTAACAGTTATATTTGTAGGTAAAAAAGAGTGCTGAGAGGTAGAAAAATTATTATAGGTAATAATTCTGCAGTATCTAGGTTCCCTGCCCTCACCCCAATGTTAATCGGGCTTGTTATAAATGCAGCCTTAGAGAAAAACATTTTATAATTATAGCCAATATTCTTAATTTGTAAACTGCTTCTCATTTCCAAAAAATTCATTAGTTAAGCCTTAGTCCTTAATTGCCAGAAAACCAAAGACATTTTTTTTAAATTCAGGCAAAATTTTGTTTTTATTTGTTGTTTCTTTCTTTCCTTCGTTCCTTTTTATTAAAAATTGTTACAGAACACTTTAATTTGGTAGGGGTATTTATGACACAAAGTCAGAGGATTATTTGTGAGAGTCAGTTCTTTCCTAATCCCCATGCGGGTACCAGGAATCAAACTCAGAACATCAGGTTTAGTGACACGTGACTGAGCCATCTTTCTGGCCCTCTTAAAATAGACTTATTTCTTTTTTTATTTTGTGTGTATGTACGTGTGTGTGTGTGGTGTGCACATGCGTATGGAAGTTTACTTGCCTGTGTGTACATTGGGAGAGCAGACATTAACATTAGGTGTTTTCTCAGTCACACTCCACCTTTTTTGACTTTAAAGATTTTTTATTTTATTTTGTGTGTATGTGTTTCTCCCTGAATATTTGTTTGTGTGACAAGTGCCTACAGAATCCCCAGAAGGATGTTGAATCCTGTGGAACTGGAATTGCAGGTGGTCATGAGCTGTTTTGGGGGTTGTGAACCTAGCCCAGGACCTCTGTAAGAACAGCAATTCTTTAACCACTGAGCCATATCTCTAGCCCTCTACCTACAGATAGGTCTGTCATTGAACCTGGAAGCTCATGTTTTAGCTACACTGGTTGGCCTATGGTCCCCTAGGATCTGCTTGTCTCCAACTTCCCAACACTGTACCATTGTGTATCATTGTGTCCAGCTTTTACGTGTCTGATGGGTATCTGAACTTAGGTCTTCATGGTCCAATAAACCATCTTCCCTTCTCCCCTCCCCAGCCATGCATACCTGCACACCTACACACACACGCACCTTTATTTGAGCTCTGCAGCCTAAGCTGTTATAATAGTCTTGACCTCCAGCCTCAGCCTCTAAAGTGTTGGGATTACAAGTATACACCACATGGTGCCTGGCCCTCTTTCTTAGTATGAAACTGAGTTATTTGCATTCATAAGAAACAATGTTCAGTTTTATTTGAGTTGTATCATAATGTATTTGTAAAAGTTTTAGGCATGAAATATGTTAATGTTAAAAATGAATGTTAAGAAATTATGATTTACTTAATTTTCTTCTTAGGAACATCATCCTATTCTCAGCAAGGCTATGGTTGTGAATCAAAGTTGTATAGCCTTGACCATGGCCACGAGAAACCACAAGACAAAAAAAAGAGAACCTCTGGCCTTGCTACCCTCAAAAAGAAATTTATTAAACGCCGAAAATCAAATAGGTCGGCCGATCACGCCAAACAGATGCGAGAACTCCTCTCTGGGTGGGATGTGAGGGATGTCAATGCACTAGTAGAAGAATATGAGGGAACTTCAGCCTTAAAGGAGCTTTCTCTACAAGCCAGTTTGGCCAGACCAGAAGCCCGGACACTGCAGAAGGATATGGCTGACCTTTATGAGTATAAGTACTGTACTGATGTGGACTTAATATTTCAAGAAACTTGTTTTCCTGTTCATCGTGCTATTTTGGCAGCAAGGTGTCCATTTTTTAAAACACTGCTTTCTTCTTCGCCTGAATATGGGGCAGAGATAATCATGGACATCAGTACAGCTGGTATTGATATGCCCATGTTTTCTGCCTTGTTACACTACCTTTATACGGGAGAATTTGGAATGGAGGACTCAAGGTTTCAGAATGTCGATATCCTTGTTCAGCTTAGTGAAGAATTTGGAACACCAAATTCCCTTGATGTAGATATGCGTGGACTCTTTGATTACATGTGTTATTATGATGTCGTCCTTAGTTTTTCTTCAGATTCTGAACTAGTCGAAGCTTTTGGTGGAAACCAGAACTGTTTAGATGAAGAGCTCAAAGCCCACAAGGCTGTTATTTCTGCACGATCCCCATTTTTCCGAAATTTATTACAAAGGAGGATACGGACTGGTGAAGAAATCACAGACCGAACTTTGAGAACTCCCACAAGAATTATATTAGATGAGTCCATTATACCAAAAAAATATGCAAAAGTGATATTACACTGTATGTATACCGACGTGGTGGACCTCTCTGTTTTGCACTGTAGCCCTTCTGTGGGGAGTCTCAGTGAAGTTCAGGCTCTCGTTGCAGGAAAGCCAAACATGACCAGGGCAGAAGAAGCCATGGAACTTTACCACATAGCATTGTTCTTGGAATTTAACATGCTTGCACAAGGTATGAAATTCTGGCTTTAAATTTTTATTTCTAAAACTATATATTTGTCTATCAAATTAAAACCACAACTACTTTAATTCTATATCAGTGTCTAGAATATACAGGATTAAATTCTTTCTCAGTCTGTAATTAGGAATAATTAGACAACTTCAGGGTCAGTATTAATGTAGCTTTTCATTTACTAATACTTGATTAAGATCAAGTATTCAGTACTAATGATAAAGAACATTGGTGAGACTGCAGCCATGTTCTTGCCTAATATAAGATAATGGGTATGGGACTATGTGATTAGCCACCTATGCTGTCTGTGCTCTAACTTTGAACCTCCTCATTTCTCCAGATCTCAAGTTTAGATTCCTATATTTATATTTAACACCTCACTGATTCTTACTTGCTTAGAATAAATTCATTATAAAAATAAGAGGTAGGACACATTTAAACTTATTTTAATTAAGTCTCTGGCTTACAATTTAAAATTGTTTGTATCTTACTTTCAGGTTCGACTTGTACATCAGGCATTAGCCTGTAAAGCAGTTAGTGTCAGACCCAGATGCCTTTTTCATTTGTTTTAAAAAAAACAGTTTGTCTATCTGGGTAGCATATTTTTTTCTGTGTTCTAAGCAAATGAATATATGAATATTGTGTTAGAGAAGTATATCTTTTGGTAAATGTTAAAGTCCTAACATTTCAGAGCTAGAAAGAGACATTCCCTACACAAAGGGAGTAGATACTTAGCTTTCTGTGGCCGTAAATTAAAATGAAACAATTTATATGACCCAGTATTACTTGAGAAGTTTAATTTTGCTAGTGCAGTAAGGAAAACTTAGCATGGTTTTCTATGTTGAAAAATACATGGCCAGATCAACTAATTAATAGGACTTTGAGAAATATTTTTTTAAACCCTAGTAGATGATGACGTTAGTAATAAGATGAGAAATTGGGCATTGATAAGAGAACAAAGATTACAATTTCTTTTGCATAGTCTTTTAAAATTTTTATTATTGTCTTTCAGTAACAGACTATTGTTTTTTGTCACAGCAAGAATGTCATTAAACTGCTTTTATTAGTTTAAAATAATAATCATTATATTAATAGCTGACTATTTAGAGATGCCAGTTTATAGGGACAGTATCAGAAATGACCTAGCAGCTTGACCTACCATTCCTTTATTCTATAAAGCCAAATTTGTGAGAAAATGCTTCTACAGAAATTGTGAAGTTTGCCACAGCATCAAAAAGGTATGACAAGTCTTTCTTTTCTCAAACTGTGTGTCTTATATATTTACCTGTTTTTAAAAGTGAGAGTGCATACCTTAAGGTAGTAATATTTTAGTTTTTAATGAAAAGTGAAATTGCAAACTACTTCTTAGGTCTTTGGTGGTACTTGATTACCTGTCCTAGAACGCTTTTATTTTCTTTGGTGAGTTAAATTTTTTCTGTCACTTACATAGAGATTGCATTTTATACAGTGCACTTAAAGATCTGAATTGTCCCTCCTTTGTCTCAAATCTGGCTAAACAAGTAGAGCTCTTGTCTCTTCCCATTCGACATTTGCAGGCGTGGTTTTCACTTTAACTTCTTGTGCTTTATGTGGTCCATACCTTTTCCTCATACCTAGGATAAATTCTTACCAGGTCTTTTATGCCTTACCTCATTTCCATGAGGAGGACCGAGGAATTCATGTGATAAAGCTGAAAGCTCAAGTTTGGAGCCAAATGGACTAGCTTTGAATTCTCCTCTACAGTGTCTCAACATGCTTCACCACAAATGAGTCATATAGCTCTTAATTCTCTGTCTTACTGATTTGCAAAAAGAATAGTAACCCTATAAAGTATGATTCTGAAGATTAAGGAAACCATATATGTTAATTGATATGAACAGTATTTGATATGTAATTAGCATTCAATAAATGTCAGCTACTAATCTTCGTGACAGGTGCATCTTCATTGCCACAGTCATCTTTTTCTTCTCTCTTTCTGCCCTCCGCTAAGGCTAACACTTTACTACTGAGCTTCATTCCTAGATACTCAGTCTTTTCTAAAAATAATTTTATTATTTAAGTCCAATACTCAATATATTTTGTAGATTCTTTTTAGACAATTATTGGCTTTAAGATTGTCTTATAATTTTATTACAGTTTTAAGTTTGTTTCTACCACTTATCATTATACTTATCAAACTGTTAAGATCAGTCTATTTGTCACTTGCCTGTTAGCTTTTCCCAACAGGAGTTTTACATACCAGTGATACCTATGCTCAGACATCTGTTGTATGTGATAATCTAAATCTTTCCCTACATGTCTCATGGTTCTAGTGATATATACCATTTTAGAGAGAATTGAGTAGTCCATATTTATTATTTTGGTTTATGTGTATGAGTGTTTTGCCAATGTGTATGTATATGTACTGTGTGCATGCTTGGTGTTTGAAGAGGCTTGAAGAGGGTACTGGATACCCCAGGCTGAAGTAACAGATGATTGTGAGCTGGGAATTGAACATAGCTTCTCTGAAAGAACAACCAGTGCTCTTAAGCTATATCTCTAGCCCCCGCTCTGTATTTTTTGTTGTGTGATTCAAATAAGAATGCTCAGTGTATCTTGCCAGCCCCAAAATTAGTTTTTAAAATAAAGATATGACATTAATGCCCTTTAGAGCCAGAAGTTCCTTGAAGAGGCCACAGCCCTAAGGGGAGGAGGATTAAGAATTCATCATTTATGACGATTGTTTATTTGCTGTTATAGGAATATGAAGTTTTTTCCCCATTGTTTGTATTTTGCCTATTTGCTTTAAGGCAGGGCCTTATTTAGTCTTGGCTCTTTTTATATTTACTAAGTAACTAAGGATAGCTTTGAACTTTTTTTTCAGATTTATCTATTTATTATGTATACAATGTTTCTGCTTGCATGTATCCCTGTAGACCAGAAGAGGACACCAGATCTCATTATGTATAGTTGTGAGCCACCATGTGGTTGGTGGGAATTGAACTCAGGTCCTCTGTAAGAGCAGCCAGTGCTCTTACCCTCTGAGCCATCTCTCCAGCACCCAATGGCTTTGAACTTCTGATTCTTCAACTCCCACCTCCTAAGTGCTTAGATTATAGCATGTACCAGCACACCTGCTATTTTTGTGATGCTGAGAATAGAACTACGGCTGTGTGCATGTCAGGCAACAACTCTACCAACTGAACCGTATTCTTGGCTTCATTTGTGAAAATTGGTAACAAATGAGATTGTGCTTGTAATTTTGGTTTGTCTATTTTGATCATCCTGATAGCCTTCAAGTTTGATGAGTTCAGAAACTAGTAACTAGCCTGTGAGTAATAAAGTTGTAAATATATAACTCATACTAGTTCTTCTGACCCTTAAGCCCAGGAATTTGGGCACCATGGGAGAAGGAAAGGGGACAATGTAAGAATCAGTTTGAGCCGGGCGGTGGTGGCGCACGCCTTTAATCCCAGCACTCAGGCGGCAGAGGCAGGCGGATCTCTGTGAGTTCGAGGCCAGCCTGGTCTACAAGAGCTAGTTCCAGGACAGGAACCAAAAAGCTACAGAGAAACCCTGTCTTGAAAATCAAAAAAAAAAAAAAAAGAACCAGTTTGACAGGGCTCAAATAGTGGCCCAAGTAGGCAGACTAAGGTAATTACTGAAGCATTAGCTTGAAACCGTATCTGTTACAAGTCTAGTTGCTTACTAAACCAGGAAACTACTTGGGTTGTTGGCCCAGACGAAAAGTTTAATGGTTGTTGGGCGCAGGGACTTCAGTAGGTTCCTGCTCAACCGACTCCAGATTCTGGAGTCCAGAGCACTTAGTCAGAAGACAAAGGCTTCTCTTGTGTTTCAGCCATTCTTTTCTAAACAGGCTGCTTTCCTGTATGGGTCACTGGAGGTTTTTGGCTTCCTAGCACTAGAGCTTTCCCAGTTTTATGTGTTTTTTGGTTGGTTTTGTTGTTGTTTTGTTTTCTTTTGTTTTTTGGGGTGTTTGTTTGTTTGTTTGTTTGTTTTTGAAGTAAATTTCTCTGTGTAGCCCTGGCTCTTGTGGAACTCACTTTGTAGACCAGATTGGCCTTGAACTCAGAGAGCCACTTGTCTCTACCTCCCTATTGCCGGGATCAAAGGTGTGCACCACCACCATCCAGCATTGTGTAGGTGTTAATGGAGGGGAGAAGCCACCTTCCAGTAGAAAACCCAGAAAAGGCTTCCTGAACCTTTTCTCTCTGCTTGGGTTTCAGCATAAGACTTTCTTTCAGGTTAGGAGCTAGTGGCACAGAAAGCAGAGCCTGTTGAGAATGCTTTCTGGATGCAGGGTCGAGCAATAATGTCTACAAAAAAAGAGAAAGGGTCACACTAGCACAATCACCACTGTCCTGCCACAGGCAGGAGCTGAGCTGTCATTGTCTAGGTTCTAGGATAACTCCAGAATGCTCGCTCTGCAGCCTTTTCTGTTCTTACCTGTTTGCTGAGCCCAGTCACTAGCCTTCTCAGCAATGCTAGAGACTAACACAAGCCTCAGATAAGTCCCTTTTCTTCTTAAAGTACCTGGAATTATTCTGATTGCTACTCAAAAAAAAGCCTGATTGATGTCAGTGCTTATACTAAAAACAAAATTAACATATAAAATTAAGATTTCCAAATAGATTATTGAATTGGAAGAAACCAGAAAGAAAGGCAAGTGTTTTACAGCACCCATGGCATGCACTGGACAGTGAACAGAAGTAAAAGTGTACTACCATTGACTTTTTTCCTTTGTGAAGAAAAATCTGCATTTTAGTAGCATAATGTCTTACAATCCCAGATATACTGCTGTCTTATCGGGACCAAAAATAAATTTTTAACCTTTGGAAGATGAAATTTATGTATAATTTATGTTTTAAAATGGACTGTATACTATATTTGCCATATTTTTAGTCATTATGAATATGATCTTATTTTATTGAATTAAAAATCTTAACAAGCCTCCCAAAAATAGTGACCTAATTTTTTAACCCTTAACTTGACCAGCTTCCAAGAGTATGTGCCTGGAATCATCGAAAAAGGCAGACTCACTGTCCTCACCCATTTTTTTCTCTTTCCATTCTTTCCATTGTCCTGCATACTGGCACTTTTCCTTTTGTCAGAGGTCAGTGACGCTGACAGTTCATTTTACTTGTTTGTAATTGTACCCTCTTCAGCAGATGAGAGTCTGACTGTAATTCTAAAAGAATGATGAACAAAGCTGAAGACCACTTTCAGCAGATCAGAGCAGTCAGTCAAGCATGAGGCATAAAGAACTACTTTTAGTTTAATGAGTTCAAGTGACTGAGATGATGCATATCTAATCAAGGAGCACTAGCATTTATAAACAGTTTTACTGAAAGTTTGGGTAGAGTTCTGAAATAGAACATTTGCTTACATATCTTACTTTAAAGCTTAATTTGTTTGTATAGACTATAGATTTCCCTCTATTCCTCTGGTGTTACCTTTGCCTAGGGTACTTTTGTCTCTTATTATTAAATCTCCAGATACTGCCTTATCCTTTAAGAACAAACTCAAATGCTTTGTGTCTGTTTTATATTAGCCATTCCAAGTTTAAAAGTATTTTTCTCTTTTCTAAGAATTTTCAAGCATTTGTTTTTGTTAGGTATTTTCATCTTTTAACTTGGCTCTGGTTATACCTGTGTACTGTCTCATTTCCTCTTGTCATATAGTTTATGTTTCCTAAAGAGAGAATCAAAGTCTTTTTTTTTAAATATTTATTTATTTATTATGTATACAATAGTCTGTCTATGTGTATGCCTGCAGGCCAGAAGAGGGCACCAGACCCTATTACAGATGGTTGTGAGCCACCATGTGGTTGCTGGGACTTGAACTCAGGACCTCTAAGAAGAGAGGCAAAGCTCTTAACCTCTGAGCCATCTCTCCAGCCCTCAAAGTCTTGATAGTATTCAAATCACCCCCAAGAACCTAGAATAGTACTTTGTTCTTGGTAGACTCTTCAGTGTGTACTATGAATTATTCTTCTTAATTTGTTTTATTATTTTTTATGTATGTGTAAGTAAGTACATACACATTTATACTGTATATGCCTGGTGACCACAGAGATCAGAAGAGGGTGTTGGGTTGCAGCAGATACTCTTAACCACTGAACCATTGTTCCAGCCTCTAAATTATTCTGTTTTCTTTGGATTTCTAAATTTTTCATTGGTATTGGCATTTTGCCTTTATGTGTATTTGCACTGTGTACATGCTATGCCCACAGAGGCCAGAAGAGAGGATAGTATCTTCTGGAATAGGAGTTAGAAGAGGTTGTGAGATGCCAAATGGGTGCTGGGAAGAAAAACTGAGTCATCTCTCTCTAGCCTCTGGATAATGTTTTCTTATGAAAGGGGAGCTGAACAGTGAGTTTAGGATGTGTGGTTCAGTGATAAATGCTTGCTTGCTTAGCATGCCCAAGGAAGGCCTTGGAACTTGTAAACAAAATGAAAGCACTTAAGCCTAGTGTAAAAGATAAAAAGGAAGTATTATTTAGAAAAGTAGCTTAATATGTACTCTAAAGAGTGAGATTATCATCTAGCTCATCAGTTTAAGAAACATGTCAAATTGATCATCTATTCACTTGATAGCTCACTGATATGGAAGAATATTATTTTAACTTAAAATATCATTGAAGTCATCATCTGAACCCAAAAAGTTTAATCCAGCAGCAAACTTTCTCTATACAGTTCCAGTGGCCTGGAACTCTTAATTAGACCAAGCTAGCTTCTTTTCTTTTAAAATAATTTTATTTTATGTGCATTGGTGTTTTACCTGAGTTATGTAAGGGTGTCAGATTCCCTAGAACAGGAATTACAGACAGTTGTAAGCTGCCATGTGGTTCCTGGGAATTGAACCTTTGGAAGAGCAAGTCAGTGCTCTTAACCACTAAGCCATCTCTCTAGTTCCCCAAGCTAACTGAACTCAGAGATCTACCTGCTTCTGCCTCCTGAGTGTTGGAATTAAAGGTGTGTGCCACATGTTGGACTCCTAAGAGCAAACTTAACCTTTTGATCTAATTTATAATGAAGATCAAATAACTATGTTTCTAAAATTCAGCAATAAATTATTTACAGCGATGACAGTTACTCACATTTATATTCAGTTATATAACTAAATGGCCCCATAATTTGGAAATTCTCATTCTAAATTGTCTTTATTTATTAAGGAAAATAAAATTGTAAGCAGTTGTCAATACTTATTTGTTTTATATTGAAAATGGAATGTTTATTTTCCCTTATTTGTATACTTAAAGACAGTAATGAATATTATAGCTTATTATGCAACATTTTTATTATAAATGTGTACCTAACACTATGGCCGTAACAAGTATTTCTAAAATATGTACAGTTCATTTGCTGCAGAACCTGTTGAATCTACTTAAAGTCATACAATGCTTAATTAGAAATCCTTTTTGGGGGCTGGAGAGATGTCTCAGAGGTTAAGAGCACTGACTGCTCTTCCAAAGGTCCTGAGTTCAATTCCCAGCAACCACATGGTGGCTCACAACCATCTGTAATAATATCTGGTGGCCTCTTCTGGCCTGCAAGTATACATGCAAGCAGAACACTGTATATGTAATAAGTAAATAAATCTTTAAAAAAAAAAATCCTTTTTTCTTTCCTTTTTCTTTTTTCTTTTTGTGATTGAGTAATTGGTTTTGTTTTGTTTATTTTGTTTGTTTGTTTTTGAGACAAGGTTTCTCTGTGTAGCCTTGGCTGTCCTAGAACTCACTCTGTAGACAGGCTGGCCTCAAACTCAGAGATCTTCTTGCCTCTGCCTCTCAAGTGTTGGGATTAAAGGTGTGTACCACCACTGCCAGTATATAATAATAAAGCTCTAAGGATTGGTGCAGGAATGAAATAGCAACAGACTGATAGATAATGTAGAGTCTCATTTTGCCTTGATTTGTTGAGCAATCTATTCACTATACTTTTTGCATATTACTATTTATATTTCAAAGTGAAACATAAAAATTAAAAATGTCAAGTTGCCAGAACTTTTGGTGTTAGTCATAAAATAAAGAACATATACTGTTTTCAAATCTCAGGTTAACATTTAATGACACTGTTGTTATTCAAGATTATAACAGGAGAAAGATCATCTTTGGATGCCCAGGTATACCTAGCTTCATGACAGCACTGGCTATAAGTTGTTTCACTTAGTCTTTAAAACCCTGTGACAATTGTGCAGGTTGAGTAATAAGTAAACAGTGTCTGATGCAGAGTTTTGTAAACATGAACTTTGGATTTAGACCTAGGTTCCAATCCTAACTCTGCACTAACAAAAATACTATATGTGAATGTCTCCAAGTGTGTTTATAGAACTGCTAAAATATTCGGTGACTAAAGGCTGGCCAGAAACATGGCTTCAGCCGTTTTTCCAGTACAATGATATGGTTCTAGTCTCACTAAATAGGTCTCCATGAAGGAGATGACTTTGATATATCAAGAATTTAAGGACCGAGGAGATAGTTCAGCTGGTAAATGTTTCTGTACAAGCATTACGTCCTGAGTTTGATTCCAGAATCCAGGTAAAAAGCTGGGCGTGTTGGTATGCATTTGCAATCCCAGCGCTGGAAAGGGAGAACCGGGCAGATCCCATGGCCCAGTAGCCAGCCATGTAAGCTCCAGGTTATTGAAAGTCCCTTTCTTGAGAACAAGATAGATGTACTCAAGAAACACTACCCAAAATTGTCTTCTGGCCTTTGCATGTACATGTATATAATTCTTATATAGTTCATGCTTAGTGTTCATGTATGTGTGCTATGTTTTTACAAGTTCGTGTTTGAAGGTAAAATATATCTAAACTACTTCCAGAAGCTGGGCAGTGGTGATGGCAAGCCTTTAATCCCAGCACTTGAGAGGCAGAAGTAGGCAGATCTCTGAGTTTGAGGCCAGCCTATTCTACAAAGCTAGTTCTAGGAAAGCTCAGAGATACATGATGTCTCAAAAAATTAAAAAATAAAATTAGTACCAGGAAACAGAATACATTTACACACTTAAATGTCTTTGTTATCAAAGACATGTTATCAAACATACTCCTCTTTAACTATAATAATTAAACCTTTCCCAATGATTTGGTATAAAATTAGGCTTACACTGTCAGTGTCCTTCCTGAATTGAATCTTGCATCAAAAACAATGCTAATTTTGTTTTGTTTTTTGAGACCGGGTTTCTCTGTATAACAGCCCTAACTGTCCTGGAACTAGCCCTGTAGGCCAGGATGTCCTCATACTCAAAAAGATCCACCTGCCTCTGTCTCCCAAGTGCTGGAATTAAAGGCATGCGCCACCATCGCCCTGCAACAATGCTGACTTTTTAAAAACTATCTTTGACTAGAATTCCAAGAAACGCATAGATCTTACTGTTTTCTAAATATATTGGCATTTGAATTCATATCTTACTATGAGAGGTTCAGAAAATGCCCTAAGTATTACACACTGTGTAATTAGTGTGTTCTTTACTCCTATTAATTTAAAACTAAGTAAATAGTGCGAGAGAGAGATGGCTCAGGGGGGGTAGCACCTGCTACCAAGCCCAAACCTGAGTTCAGTCCCGGGGACCCACATGGTAGAAGGAGAGAACTTAACTCCTTCAAACTGTCCTCTGACCTCCTCACACATGCCTAGACATACACACAAAATAAAATTTTTAAAGAAGAAATAAACTAGGTAGAGGTTTTGTTGGTTTGTAGTTGTGAGTAGTAAAAATAGTAAGCATTCAGAGGCTGGAGAGATGGCTCAGTGCTTAAGAGCATTTGCTGTTCTTGCAGAGGACTTAGGTTTCATTCCCAGCATCCACATGGAGGCTCATCACTATCCACAACCCCATGTTCAAGGGACCTAACACCCCCTTCTGACCTCCACAGGCACCATGCATATATATGCAGGCAAACACTCATACATAAAATAATAAATCTTTAAAAGATTAGTTTAAAAAAAAACCAGCTTAGATCAAAAGAATGGAGGTATTAAGGGCAAAGTAATTGAGGCTCATCCAGGCTGCCAGAGTGTTTGCTGAGGTGCTCAGAAACTTACTAGGACAAGTAGACACTGTAGGTAACACTTAGTTGTCCCCATTTTTTTTCATATTGGCACTTTTTAAATCCTTCCTTAAATGTGGGTGTGACCTTTAAAGGCATAAATGATGCAATATCATTCTTAGAGGACTTCATCTTGATAGCAATCATTTCCACACTTCTTGCTGAATTTGAAGAAATAAGCTGTAATGTGGTAAGTAAGGTAGCCTCACCAAAGAATCATGTGGCAAGTATTGAATGTATTCCCCAGCCATTAGTTAGCAAGAAGCTGGGTCCATAGACATGTAACCACAAGAAACTAATTCTGCCAACATTCTTGAATGAGATGGGAGGCAGATGATCCCCATTGAGCTTTCAGACAGAATAAAAGCCCAGCTGACTCTCTTCTTTCATGCTTAATGAAGTCCTGGCTAGAACCAGATCATTATGCCAGACTCACAGTCTACAGCGCGTATGAGAAGATAAATGTATGTTGTTTTAACCCAGTAACTTGTGGTAGTTTGTTTTATAGCAATAGAATAATACATTATTTAACCACTTGATGTTATTTTCTTAAGTCAGAACTGTTGAACGCAAACAGTTTCTTAGGTTTTAATAATTAGGAGGGAATTGAAATTTGATGAAACACAAATACTTCTTTGTAAAGCAAGTTTGATTTTTTTTTTTTTTTTTTTTTTTTGTGGTTTTTCGAGACAGGGTTTCTCTGTGGTTTTGGAGCCTGTCCTGGAACTAGCTCTTGTAGACCAGGCTGGTCTCGAACTCACAGAGATCCGCCTGCCTCTGCCTCCCGAGTGCTGGGATTAAAGGCGTGCGCCACCACTGCCCGGCTTTGATTTCTTACTAGGAGATTAGGTTGAGCTATATGAAGCACTCTGGGTGACAAATTTATAATATTGGTGGATTTCAGGCTACTAGAATTGGGAGTATTCTAAGGATTCTTTTTTAACAAGCCATTTTTTGAAGCTGTGCATTCTTGCGCTTTCAACAACTGGCTGTATGCACACATTCTTCTCTATTCCTGGAATGCAGCTTCTTCCTGTTTTCCAAAAAATGTGTACTTTGAATTTTTCCTCAATTGGAAAGTCATCCCTTGCCATTCTCACCCTCTCCCCGATTGAGAATTCAGGTATTCCCCTTGTGGACCATATAGTCTTTTGTCTACTCCTGACATAGCATTGCTGTATGCAGTAGAGCTCACATCTGTGTCTATTTCTTTTTTTTTTTTTTTTGGTTTTTCGAGACAGAGTTTCTCTGTGGCTTTGGAGCCTGTCCTGGAACTAGCTCTGTAGACCAGGCTGATCTCGAACTCACAGAGATCCACCTGCCTCTGCCTCCCGAGTGCTGGGATTAAAGGCGTGCACCACCATCGCCCGGCCTTTGTCTATTTCTTATAGAAAATTGCTAGCCTCTTGAGATCAAGCATTAAAGAGTTGATCACACTGTGTCTAGGATAGAGTTTGGCATACATCTGAACAAGTGAATTTTTTAAAATGAAATTCTGAAAAGGTAACCTGTAATCCAAAGCTAGATGATGCACTCATTTGACCAAAATCCAAGAGATGAATAAAATTTAAATTGTTTATTGGTGTTATGAGACAGAGTGTCACAGGTAGCCCAGGCTTGCTTTGAACTTGAACTCACAGTAGGTTTTCTGTCTAACCTTCCTAGTTCTAGGATTTATAGGCATGAGCAACCTGTCTGACTATAAATATTACTTGTAGAACTGTATAAACACAGCAGGTATGAGGAGGGGAGGGAGACAGACATAGAGATATAAAAGTTGGTAAAGGTTAGAAAACAGCTTTGTAGAATTGATTCTCTCCTTCTGCCTTATGTCACACCCCTGGGAATTGAACTCATATCATCAGGCTGATGTGGAGAGTACCTTTACCTGTTGAATCATCTCTCCAGTCCCTTAAATCCTGTGTCTACTATGTCTTAATCTAAGTTTCCTCTGTAAACTGGGTCCTAAAATAAAGACTTGCTAGTAGTTTATTCTGGGGAGTTCTTGCAGAGAATAGGAATATGTGATTAGAAAGGGTTAAGTGGAATGAGAGAGCCAATATAATTAAGTGTTCTGATGTGATAACTGCTAGAACCCTCTGAGGAGCAGAAGGGATGGAATACTATTCAGAATTGTCCAAAGGGAAGAAAGGGGGACATTTATCCTCCACCATCCCTGTTGGAAAAGCGTTTCTTGTGGTTTGCATATGTATAGGCATCTAGCAAATTCCTGGAGGTGGCCACTCCAGAATACCATTATTTCTATAGCAGAAAGCAATATGTACAAAGTTGTAGCTGGAGCAAGTTCTGGTAATCTAGACTTTTAAAACTGGCTCACTGTAGTAGAAGGCTGAGACAATGTGAGGTAGGCACAAGGTTGCTAAATTCAGTTTCTGAGATGCAGATCAGTTTGTGTGGTTGGTTAAACTCAATCCATCATAGTCGGTCTGGTGACATGGCCTCTACAAAAGATTTGGGTTTGGGAAAGATGATAGAATTACTCAGAGTCAAGCTACCAAAACTGAATGGGAGCTCTACTCATTTTTATTATCAGAACTAAGTTTTACACGGTTCTGGGGAAGCTGAGGAAACAAAATAATAAAAGGAACAATAATAGGATCCAAATGGGTTGTGAATTGGAGAAGCCAAACCCAGCCAGCTTCGGAAGTACAGCTGTGAGGACAGACTCAGGAACCACTGCCATGCATACATTTAGTAGTGTCCATGATGCCCATAATGGCAACAGAGTTGAAATTAGGGTAGAGCAGGCAAGAAGCAAGCACAAGCATGTACTCATGGGCCTATTTTTATCCACCTTTCCTTGTACCTTGCTGAGGTGACTTTTAAAGAACATTGACTGCTACTTCTTTCTGCCTTCCAAGCTGCTTGCTCCTCCTTTGCTAACTGGGAACTGTACTGGGATGGAGACTGAGGGAAATAGTTCAAGCTTACTCTAAATGAAATACCAAAAATCAGTGCAGCCTCTTCCCTCACCTATTCTAGATTTACTTTTTTTCCAGATTGCCAATACTTAAGCAGATCTAGGGAGGCTACCAGGTGAGGTAACCCAGCCTTCATCACAGAGGTATTGAGCTCTTTCTCTTTAGTTGTTATCATTGCTAGGTCTTGTTATTACCAGACAATGAAGCATCAGAAGATGCCCCAGTGAATCCTTTGGGTTCTGCATGAGCTCTTTTCCTGATCTAACACTCCCAAGAATCTACATCTACAGGTAGATTTGCCAGTGTAAGTTGGCAACTCTTGCTTTTGTTTTTCTTTCTTTTTAACTCTTAGTGATTCTTTGTGAATTTCACTTCATGTACCCCAATCCTACTAATCTCCCTGTCCCTCCATATCTGCCCTCCACCATTGCAACCTCTCCCATACTGCCCCAGTGAGGGGTAGGGCCAACTCTCCCAGACTCACACCCTCAGGGCCACACCAATGCCAACAGAGCCAGCTCTACTTGCTGCCCTGGCAGGGTCGGGGGAACACTCTCCCAAATGCTGCAACCAGGGATGGGGAGGTGTTGTTTGTCTTTACATATCCACTGACTGCATTCCAAAACAGAAACTGTATTTTCCTACTTGGACTGTGTGCTATAAACCTGATTCAGATTAGTGATTACAAGGTGGTGAGGAGAGGCAGCAGAACTTGATGAGAACCATCAAGGACTTAAACAGATATAGTCAGAGTCTTGGGGGTAAGGGGAAGCTGCTTGATTCTAATGTGGAGTTGGAGGAGTTCCTTTTTTTTTTTTTTTTTTTGGTTTTTCAAGACAGGGTTTCGCTGGGAAGAGTTCCTTCTAACAGCCTCCTAGAATATGGGGTTGAATCTTGGGGCTTAACAGGCTTGATTCTTCGATACAAATACCCCTGCTCTAGGTTTAATTGTCTTAGATGACTGTGGGGATTTCCTTTTTAGTTGAGAGCCTTAGCCAAGCTTAATCTTAAGGTATACAGTCTACATTTGCAGCTGCGGGAAACAGGATTTTTTTTTTTTTTTAAAGGATACTGACCTGGAAATCTTCAGACTTTTAAAGATTAAATGTCTGCATTTGAGAATTGGCTGATTTGAGCCCTTGGTTTGTCCTTTCTTCCTTTCATCCTCCCTTCCTTCCTTTTATTGTCATGGCTTTTGTAACTTAGTTAAAGCCAGCCAGCACCAGGGTCTTAAACTTCTCATTTGAGTGTCACCCCTTGCTACTAAGCTATTTCACTCTCCCATTTCTGCTTCTGTTCATCTGTTTTTGATGGAAACTGATAATGTCGAACACGCAGCATGACATTCTCAACTCCCCACTTACATGTGGGGTGATGGCCTTTTGATATCCATCCATAGTTCTAGAATTTCACTCCAAGAACTGTGGTTTTCTAAGGGTATTTTTGTTACCAGCTGTTCTTGTCTGGGAATCTCCCATTTCCCACAGCCCTTGCCAAAAGCCTAGCTCAAATGATTGCACACAGGATGTTCATTTGGTAAATATTCCCCAAGAACAGGAAGGAGTGACACTGAGAAGGCAGGAGGGCAGTATAAGAGTTTAGACTCTTAAAAATTGTCCTACAGAGGAAGAGTAGAGAAACATACATCACCACCACCACCCCAGTTCTTAACACACTGCAGAGTTTAAAGACTGGGAGTTTACACCAGAGGCACAGGGTAGCTTGTCTTCTAGCCTTGTAACATGAGGGCACTGCTCATTGGGGTTTCTGTCCCGCCCAGTACCCCACAGCCGGCAAGCCCCAAAGAAAATCACAGAGAGGTCTCCATAAGATTATAAACTGATTGGCCCATTAGCTCAAGTCTTCTTATTAGCTCTTGTAGCTTATATTAACCCGCTGAAAAAGATACTGAGCCACAGTGGGGCAGATCACATCCTGCTTCTTGGTGGTCTGGGCTGGACTGAGAAAAATGGGCTTCCTACTTCCCAGCATTCTCCTGTTCTCATTGTCCCGCCTCTACTTCCTATCTGGTTGACCCACCTACACTTCCTGCCTGGCCAATCAACATTTTATTAAAATACATGATTGACAGAATACTGACAATTCTCCCATACCATAACCTGCATATTCTTATTTTTTTTTTTGCCTTGGCCTTGGAATTCTTTTTAAATTTTCTTTTGAAAATAGTTAAATATGGGTGATGTGATAGTGTTCCACAGACCTTTCCACAATGTGCTGTTTGTGGATTGAAATACTTGGGGAATACAGAAAGTAGGAAAGAAACTTCAGGAGTTGATATTGGGAATATATTGGAATATAAGGTGACACTGGTGGGAATAGAAGAGAAAGAGGCTAATAAAAAGTATTTTGAAGGAACATTGGAACATATGGACTATATAGTGAGGTCAGAATGTCCTTGACCATGCTTTGCACATTTCTTCAGCATGTTTGTGTGTTCTGATGTCACAAGCATATCTCGTGATCGTCTCAGTGGTACTTATAAGGATTTTTTCTTTTAAGTTTTTCCTTGGGAATTTTATACATGTATGCATTGAAATATGATCATATATGCCTCCCATTTGCTCCCCTCTTAACTCCTCCTACATCCCTCCCAATAGTTCACCCTCACAATTTCTTTCCTTTTTTTTTTTTTAACAGCCCACTAAGTTCAGTCAGTGCAGCCAGTATGTATAGGGTGTGGGGCCTCCCACTGTAACATGGGAACCTATCAGCGGACACATCCTCTAAAAGTGTAATTCTCTTTCAAAGATGTTGTTTTAATATTTAGATTAGATTAATGAATTTTGGGCTTGCTCCGTTACTATTTTCTAAAATGAAGTGGCTTAGGTATATTCTGACCTTGGTTCCTGTTCAGTGTAATGATTCTTTTTACTCTATCCCTAACTTGCTAAGCCAGTCTCTCTCTCTCTACTTTTACTTTTCTAAAAGGGTCTTTGAACAGAGAAGAGAGAATTTGTGGTTGTAATAATTTTTTGTTAGGGAGCCATAATCTCTTCTTTTAACATCCAGCTGGTTGTTGGGGTTTGTCCTTAGAGCAGTAATATAATAGTCAGGTCTTTTTTCTCTACCTGGTAAAGGCCCACTGGGCATGTAACAACATGTCTTACATTTCTGCTTAGGTTTCTCTTGTGTAAGTTGTATAACGTGTTTGCCAAGAGCTTTTCCCTCTTCTACTCCATTTCCAGTCTTAGCAGTCTGCAGCTTGATCGGTGCACATCTAAAATATGGGGCTCAAAGCAACACAGGAGAGCAGTGCAGCATTAGGCACTGTTGAGAACTAAAACCCAGGAGTGCTTCAGTTTTCTAAAACCATACCACATTTTGTTTTCATGTAGCTAAAATACCCAGATACTGCTCTATATTAAGCTAGTTCACCTCTGTCATCCACTGTGCAGCTGATTTTCATCATTCTAAAGTGTAGAAATTCCTCATTCAATTGAATTTTGACTGATCTTTATAGCCAGTTGTGATTTTACTATATAGCATCTTGGTAACTGTGCTTTCCAGATTCAATCATCTAGAGATTTTTGAATCATGCTTTTCGTATTTTTATCTAAGCTCATGAGCAACATGGCAAAAACAGGCTCACTCCTATCCCCTCCTCTGATTGGTGCTGCTTAAAAGCACTGTTCTGTTTTTAAGAGGTGCAGATAAGCACCTCTTATCTGCAAGGATCTCACTTGTGTACCTTAACACACTTTACTGCCTACCATGTGCAGAAGGTGTTGTAAAGACAAACTGAAGACAGCATCCCTGTTTATGGTGCTAGCAGCATCATGAATAGTTTGATAAATCTTAGTGGAAATCATGTGGCACATTTATTTATGATGTATCCCCTCATCTGGTATTGTATCAGAAAAAGAGAGAAGAGGTAAATAGATGCCATATGATCTTGTATCACCTGAATATGGGACTAACTCCCACATTCAATTAGAACTTTCAACTCTGAAAGTCTCTAGACTTCATTGATAGTCTTTGATCTGTATTTTGTAAGGCTCTAAGTGCAGCACAGTATATATATAGCCATATTTTTTGTTACTGTCAGTGGTGGTATGGGTTTTGTTGTTGTTTTAATTTTAACTTTTTTATTTTTATTTATATTTTATATATGAGTACTCTGCATGCCAGAAGAGGGCATCATTCTTTTATAATGTCATGACTACTTTTTGTTTTATAGTAAACAATGAAAAGTTTTTATTCAATTTTAGTCATATCCCTTCCACAATTTTTGTCACTTATTGGTGGGGAGAGGGGGTGAGACAGGGTCTTTCTCTCTCTCTCTTTCTCTCTCTCTTTTTTTCTCTCTCTCTTTTTCCCCTCTGGCATGCCTGAAATTCACAATGTGAACCAGGCTGAGGTCTGTAGTCAGAGGCTGCTCATTTGTTTCCCGGTTGCCCAGACCCGAAATAATCACACAGAAACTATATTATTTGCAGTACTGTTTGATCAATAGCTTAAGTGTATTGCTGGCTAGCTCTTGTATCTTAAATTAACCCATTCCTATTAATCTGTATATCTCCACATGGTCGTGGCTTACTGGTAAGGTTGTGTCAGGCTTCTGTCTCCTACAGGGGCTCCATGGCTTCTTGATTCCGCCTCCTCTCTCTTCCTCTATCTGCTTTGAATTCCCACCTTGCCCTAAGCCACTGCTAGGCCACTGGCTGAAACAGCTTTATTCATTAATCAATAAAAGCAACACGTAGACAGAAAGATTTCCCACACCAGAGATCCTTCTGTTTCTGCCACCCAAATGCTGGAATTAAAGGTGTATGCTGCCTATCATGCCTGGTCCTATATCTTTATATTGATTTTTCCTAAGGAGAATAACTGACTATTTTCAGGGTTTTTGGTTTTTTTGTTTTGTTTTGGTTTTTTTCTTCTTTGAGGTTTTAAAATGCTATAGTTGCTTTTTCTGGGTTTTTATTTGTTTGTTTTGGTTTATTTCACTTATTTCTTTTTCAGTTTACCATAATTTAATTCAAAAGAATACCAAACATGTGTTTTACCTGTTTTCATCTTGTGTTCAGTCAATCAAATGTCATCCATGTCCTTCCTTTGTCATCCATGTCTTTCTGACATCTGTCTTTGCAGTCTGCTCTTCTTCCCTTTTGATCCAGTGACTCCACTGTACTAGCTTATTCAGTTACTGAATTTTACACAAGTATGTTTTCTTCAGTAGTCTTTCTCTGTAGAGCTGTCTCTGTAGAGCATCATTTTTCCTATAGATGTCATATCTGTTGTTATCTTATCCGAGCAAGTCTTGATTACCATGAGATTTTTATCTCCTTGAATTTTGTTACTACTGCCACTTTTTAAGTCTGTGTAGCCTGCCACACTAATGTTCAATAAGTAATATTTGTGATTAATCTTAAGAAATATTTGCCTTCTCTTTTAGGCTGTGAGGATATCATTGCTGAGAGCATCTCATTAGATACCTTAATTGCCATCCTCAAGTGGAGCTCACATCCATATGGCTCCAAGTGGGTACACCGACAAGCTTTACATTTCCTTTGTGAGGAATTATCCCAGGTCATGACTTCGGATGTTTTTTATGAACTCAGTAAAGACCATCTGCTTACTGCTATCCAGTCTGACTACCTACAGGTAATCATTTATACATCTCTCAAATTCATTGTCATTCCACATGCACAAAGAAATTCATCTGCACTCGTTATTCTTAAGGGATGGGGCAGAGAGAAACAGACTTTGCTTAGTGAATTCCTGCTCCATATTTATGTACAAAAAGCCTTCTGGCTCATTGAACCTTCATGCACACTGCTCTCATGACTCAATTCTGTGAACAAGCCCAGGACTTAAGCAGCTGTGCTATAAAGAGGACAGGCCAGGGGCAGGAGAGATGGCTCAGCAGTTAAGAGCATTGCCTGCTATTCCAAAGGTCCTGAGTTCAGTTCCCAGCAACCACATGGTGGCTCACAACCATCTGTAATGAAGTCGGGTGCACCAAATAAATAAATATTTAAAAAAAAAAAAAAAGAGGACAGGCCAGGTCAGGAACACAGTCTGAAAGTGAATGTCTTACCTTCCAGATGTTATTTAATATAATAATTTCCTCTGGTAGAATATCAGATACTTAAATTGTAGGCCATAGGTTAAGCAGCACAAAGCAAGAGTGAAATTTCATTTTTGATCTGTTCAACTCATCATAAAAACTCAGAGTGTAGAGCCGGGCGGTGGTGGCCCACGCCTTTAATCCCAGCACTCGGGAGGCAGAGGCAAGTGGATCTCTGTGAGTTCGAGGCCAGCCTGGTCTACAAGAGCTGGTTCCAGGACAGGAACCAAAAGCTACAGAGAAACCCTGTCTCAAAAAAAAAAAAAAAAAAAAAGGCTCAGAGTGTACATGTTCTGCTAAAGCATAATTGTGTTTTCTGTTGTATTTTCATCCAGAAGTAATTTTCAGTCAATTCTTATGTCTTTGGCTTACTAGTTAATCTAGTGTGTAATTTAATAATAGATTTTAAATATTGCAAAAAGTTTTGTAAGGTAATGTGCTTTTAAATTGTTTTACATTTAGTTATTTTTATGCTAAATGCTGTATGACAGCTTTTAATGCTGTAAGCTATAAACCCTTTGAGCCATTTGTTTCTTTGTTTGTATACCAAATAAACTATAAAATGGTATCATCATAGTTAGAAAATATTAAGTTTAAAAAAAATGAAAACAAGTAAATTGTCCATTGTGCTTCTTCAACATTGCTTTGTTCACAGTAATAAATACTGGAACACTTGGTCTTCGTTTGTAGAAGATCTTTGTTCATTAACTTTGTCTTACTGTCCTGGTCAGTTCATGTCTATTGGAGTTAGGATTTGTCAGTGCTGTCAGATTGTTGTATTCAGCTATGCATCTCTTCATAACAAACAAAGCATTTTGGAGAACAGCCTCTATGTGCCATAAAATTTTAAATAAAATACGAAATAAGAGGTGCATTGCTACTTCACAAATTGTCCTGCAAGGTCCACTCCTTAACCCACAAAATGCCTTATAGAGATTATAGACTGACTGGACAATGCGTCATTTTTGCTTTACCTGTCATTGGAGAAAATATGTTCATCTTCATCTTATCCCAGAAACACTAGCAGTATGAAAGCCTTATATAAAGATAAAATAAATTTAAAAGTAGGAAATATACATAATAAAGAAAAACAATGGAATGAAAAAGATTGAAATTACCCAGTAAAATAATGCTGTCTAGAGCATTCACTGTTTATAGACAACAGGACTGACTCTTAAATTTCACACTGCTGATATAGAGAGAGACATGGGGTAAGATGTGCTCCACATGTACATTATGACCTAGGAAAAGCCATTAGTGGAACTAAACATTTTTATAATCTTATTAGAATAAATAATAATCAATTTTTATTCTAGGCAAGTGAACAAGATATCCTTAAGTATCTGATTAAATGGGGCGAGCATCAATTGATGAAAAGAATAGCAGACAGAGGTAAGTTCAGAAAGTATGCTTGCACCAGTCAGGATTCTGTATGGTTTCAACATTCCCAGCAACTTACTGGGGCACATGCATCAGTCTTGGCAACACACTGTGACTGAAGGAAGTAGAGGATTTTACCGTCAGTAAAATACTTTAGTGGAGTTGAGGGGCAGTTGATAAATATATCAATTTTTTCAAAAAATTTATTCTTCAGGGGCTGGAGAGATGGCTCAGTGGTTAAGAGCATTGTCTGCTCTTCCAAAGATCATGAGTTCAGTTCTTGGCAACCACATGGTGGCTCACAACCATCTATAATGAAGTCTGCTGCCCTCTTCTGGTCTGCAGATATACACACAGACAGAATATTGTATACTGTATACATAATAAATAAATAAATATTAAAAAAATTTATTCTCCAATTGTAAAAGGTTATTTTATTACACTTTATGTCTGTGATAGAGTATGTTAAGTGATTCATGGAATGCTAGAATAAAAAATGTCATGTAGTGATTAAGGTGTCAGAAAGAAACATTGTTGAAGGTGTTCTGGAATTGATGATAGGTATACAATGTAAATATGCTTTTTTAAAATGATTAAAATGATGAATTTGTGTTGTATAAATTTTACTTCAACTAATAAAAATTCTAAGGTTTGGCATGGTGGCACACACCTTTAATCCCAGCTCTTGGGACATTAAGGTAGGCAAATCTCTGTGGAATCTAGGCCAGCTCGGTCTATGAAGTGAGTTCCTAATCAGCCAAAGCTATTATATAGTAAGACCCTGTCTCAAAACGCCTAAAAAGGGTAGAGGGACTAAGGGTGTAGCTCAGTGGCATAGCACTTATTTAGTATGTGTGGGGCCCTAGTATTAGGGACATTTAGCATCACAAAGTGTTGCAAGGGGCCGCTTGTTCATTCTGGCTGCCCGGCTAGCTTAGCCCCAAAATAACCACACAGAAACTGTATGAATTAAATCACTGCTTGGCCCATTAGTTCTAGTTTCTTATTGGCTAATTCTTACATCTTAACCCATTTTTAATTAATCTCTGTATCACCAAGTGGCAGTAATATTCCCAGCATTTGTCTCCAGCGGATCCATGAAGTCTCTGACTCTGCTTTCTTCCTCCCAGAATGCCATTTAGTTTTCCCCACCTACCTAAGTTCTGCTCTATTAACAGTCCCAAAGCAGTTTCTTTATTAACCAACAAAAGCAACACAAAGACAGAAAGACCTCCTACACACCAACAAAGCTGGGTTTTTTTTCTGTTTAGTTTGTTTTGAATAAGATTACCTCCAACTGAGGTTTAATTTTTATTACATTTTTTATTGTGTCCATGTACGTTCACATATTCAATACACAGCACAGTACATGTCCAGAAATCAGAGTACAACTTGTAAGAATAGGTTCTGTCTTTTGACCAGAGATTTATTCGGGTTCTTATACATGGTGGCAGGTGCCTTTACTTACTAAGCCATCTTGTTGACCCTAAAACAGAATTCTATACTGGTCTTTTATATTAGATCACCCATCTCTCACCTGTTAACCTTCCTCTCATATAGTACTGTATTCCTCTACATACTGAACCCAGATCAATAAGCTTTGGTTTAGGAAGGTTAAATATATTTCCCACATTTCCTGTCATCTTTCAGTATTTTATTTATTTTGAGGCAGGCTCTCATGTATCCCAAGCCTGTATAAACAGGGATGACTTTGAACTTCTCTTCCTCTTAAATTTTTAGATTTATGTGTGTTTGCCTGTACACATGTATGTGTACCATGTACATGCCTAGTGCTGAAAGAGGTCAGAAGAAAGCATCAGATCTCCTAGAACTGGGATTACAGATGGATGTTAGCATCCATATGGGTGCTGGGAACCAAACCTGGATCCTCCCCAAAAGCAGTTAAGTTCTCTTAACTGCTGAGACCTAAGCAGTAGGGGAAAAGGCAGTTTTCCAATTTTTCTCCTAATTTACTTTTCTGTGACCTTCAAAAGCCTTCAGCATTTCTCAGATTTGAAAAACCACTATACGGGCGGTGGTGGCGCACGCCTTTAATCCCAGCACTTGGGAGGCAGAGGCAGGTGGATCTCTGTGAGTTCGAGACCAGCCTGGTCTACAAGAGCTAGTTCCAGGACAGGCTCCAAAACCACAGAGAAACCCTGTCTCGAAAAACCAAAAAAAAAAAAAAGAAAAAGAAAAACCACTATAAAACTACAAAATGGTTGTGATTAAAATAGAAAAATTTCTGAATTCCAACATACAGTCTATTCTCATTTATAGATTCTGTGTTTGCGAGTTTATCAATTTATTTGTAACCTCAAGTCTTTATTCACACACTTTCAGTGTTATTTGTGGACATGCACAGAGTGGCAAGACAAGTGTTTTGAGTGACCAAGAATTAAATTCTTGGGGTGGGAGAGATGGCTCAGTGGTTAAGAGCACTGGCTACTACTCTTCCAGAGGTCCTGAGTTCAATTCCCAGCAACCAACCACAACCATCTGTAATGAGGTCTGGCGCCCTCTTCTGACGTGTAGTCATACATGGAGGCAGAATGTTGTATACATAATAAATAATAAAATAAATAAATAAATAAATAAATAAATAAATAGATTCTCAGGCCAGGCATGGTAGCTCACACCTTTAACCCAGCATTAGGGAGGCAGGGGCAGGTGAAGCTTATGAGTTCAAGGCCAGCCTGGTCTACATAGTGAGTTCCAGGACAGCCAGGACTATGTAGAAGAGACCCTGTCTAAAACACAAAACACACACACAAATTCTCAGCCTGAAGATGAATTGAGACACTGATACTTTGCCTTATTTTCAGATCTACTATGAATACCTGTTCTTTTCATGGTCCAACTAATATGTTGGGGGTGGTGTTTTTGTTATGTTTTGTTTTTTGTGGTGATTTTTTTAAAGATTTATTTTGTGTGTATAAGTACTTTGCCTGCATCTTTCTATGTGCACTAGGTTTATGCCTACAAATGGTTTTAAGCCAGTACTCCAACCCCAGTCCTCTGCAAGACCAGCAAGTACTCTTAGCCACTGAGCTGTAGCTCCAGCCCCTCTTAATGTGTTTTTACCTTTCTGTCTGTTCATTCGTGATCTCAGTTAAATATGGCTGCCAAGTAAGTACTAAAGTGTCTCAAATTTTGAAATGCAAGAAGACTGGGATGTCCTTATGGAGAAAATAGGGTATGTTTGATAAATTTCATTGAGGCATAAGTTACAATGCTGTTAGCCATGAGTTCAATGTTAATGAATAAATATGTATTAAGGTGCTTTTAAACAGAAGCACACTAAGTTATGTCTTGATGAGTTGGCAAAATGATTATGCCCAGAGGCCAACAGAAACTAACCTCTAGGATCAGTAGCTAATTCATTGTTAATTGTGAACAACGTAGCGACATAACTACCAAACCTCAACTGCCTAATTACATTAGGCCATTGGTCTCCTTGTTGATAGCAATTAATAATGAGGAAAGGTTGGTTGTGATGAAAGATTATATTTATTTGGGCAGGTAGTGATAATCCTTCATGGATAAAATTTTCTTTAAAGTAGTTTTGGGAGCTAGAGAGGTGGCTCAGTGGTTAAGAGCCCTTGCATCTCTTCCAAAGGACCTGGGTTCAGTTCCCAACACCTACATGGTGGCTCGCCACAATCTGTAACTCCATTCCCAGGGGATTCAACACTTTCTTCAGTCCTCCGAGGACACCAGGCTCACAAGTGGTTTTTATGCAGGCAAAAAACAAAACTAAGTAAATGAAATGCATTTTAGGCAAGGTTATAATATGTTTCTCTTGCAAAAATAAGAAAGGCATCGGGAGGCAGAGGCAGGCGGATCTCTGAGTTTGAGGCCAGCCTGGTCTACAAGAGCTAGTTCCAGGACAGGCTCCAAAGCTACAGAGAAACCCTGTCTCAAAAGAAGAAGAAGAATAAGAAAGGCAAATTAGCTATTCTTCTTTAGTCACATTTGTATATAGATGGTTCTGCCCTTGCTTGAAGGTTTTGTGTAAGACTTTATCCAGTACTGTAACAAGTTTTTTTCTGTTCTGCCATCTAACTCCCAAATAATGACACAGAGACTTCTTATTAATTGTGAAAGATTGACGTATAGCTAGGCTTGTTCCACTAGCCTGTATAACCTAAACTAACCTGCTTTTATTAATAGATGTTTTGCCTTGTGGCTTTTTATCTTTCTTTCATTCTATATGTCCAACTCATTCTGTGTCTCCTTGGCATGTCCTCTGTGCCTTGATTATCCCTACTATTTCCTGGAAGTCCTGCCTATATGTCCTGCCTAGCTACTGGCCATTGAGTTTTTTGTTACAACAATTGTAGTGATACATAAATAAATCTTAAAAAGAAGATCCTTTAAAAAAATAATTGTAAGCCAGAGATAATTGATAGTAAAGGACTTGCCTTGAATACAAGGTCCTAGATTTATCTTCAACATCACAAACATACAAATTCTTTTCTTTTTTTTTTTAATATTTATTTATTATGCATACAATATTGTCTGTCCAGAAGAGGGCACCAGACCTCATTACAGATGGTTGTGAGCCACCATGTGGTTGCTGGGAATT
>NC_022009.1:38537982-38541188 GCF_000317375.1 Microtus ochrogaster | reverse complement strand
AAAAAAAAAAAAAAAAAAAGATTGTCACTTATTATCAACAATAAAGATCATATTCATTGTAAAAATTATCAAATTTTAAGAAAAATATGTAGCCCCCTCAATTACAGATATAATTAAATATTTTGAAAATTTTTATAATTTTCTTTATACCAGTGTCATAAATATATTTACTTTTCTTTAGATATTCCTGTCACATTAATACCTAATGAAAAATAACTATCTCTTGCTCAGGACAGAGGACTTAAATGTCAAATACTAAAGATTCACCCATATGCAGTAACAGACCCGTGTTAAGGAAATTTAGATGCTTAGAACTAGGCAGAATGCATGTACATTAGATTTTGCTCCTTTGGATATAGGTGATTAATATATTATTAAATTACTATTATACATGAGTAGCCTGAGTTGGGCATGGTAGTGCATGTCTATAAACCCAGAATTTAGGAAGTAGAGGTAGGAGGATCAGAAAAAAGTTCAGACTCATCATCCTTAGCAATCTATTAAGTTGGACTCCAGCCTGGATTACGTGAAACCATTCCCTCCCCTTCTCATACATGCTACCATGACTAGAAATAGCATATACCTTGCAGTGTGCCTCTTATATTAAAACTGATCACAGCCTTGATATTAACAAATTGTCATTTTTCTTACTTTGAGTTAATGTACATAAAAAGAATCATTTAGTAGAGAAGTCATAAAGAATGTTCCTACATTATAGACAGTGTACTTTCTCTTTGTTGAAAAACTTGTGTATTAAATTATAACCTTTTTTAAAGCAGATGTTCTTACATACAAAGTATGGTACTAGGGTTTTATATAGTAAAGAGGAAGGTAAAACTGCCCGTAGGACCATCAAGATGGCTGAGTGGGTAAAGGTGTTTGTTGCCCAAGTCTGATTACTTAAGTTTGATCCTTGGAACCCATGATGGAAGAAGGAACCAAATTCCAAAAATCGTACTCTGAACTTCACACTCAATGCCATGGCACATACACACCCACACACACACGTGTACACAAAAGTTTCTTGGAAAGAAAAAGACTATGTCTGTGAATATTGGGATTTCACTGAAGGCTTTTCCTTTTCTGTTTCACAGAGCCAAACCTACTGAGTGGCACTGCACATAGTGTGAACAAAAGAGGTGTGAAAAGAAGAGACCTGGACATGGAAGAACTTCGAGAGGTCCTTTCTTCTCTCTTGCCCTTTGTGCGGATTGAACACATCTTGCCTATAAATAGTGAAGTCTTAAATGATGCTGTAAGTTTGTTTCTTCATTCCTTTCAGAGAAAGAATGCCAAGCTTATCCTATATTAATTTTTATAAATAATTTCTCCTGGGAAGCAGAAGACGACAAGATCTTCTGAGTAAATTGGGAGCATGGGGACCTTAAGAGAGGGTTGAAGGGGAGGGCAGAGGCAGGGAGGAGAGTGGAGAAAAGTATAGCGCTCAATGAAAATCAGTTTAAAAAATTAAAAAATTATGACACCATCAAAAATAATAATTTCTCCTACTAGTAAAGTACTTGAAACTAGATTTCCTGAGGACAGAAACAATTATCTGTTTGGTACAATGTTATGTCCCTAGTGTCTGACAGGGTGCAAAAAAATTGTGCTTGGTGCTGATGTTTTGTGGCTAAGTGGGTCTTGATTCCAAGAACATAGTCTTTTGTATGTTTATTTTGTGTTTTGGTTTTGGAGCTTTTTGTTTTGATTTGTTTTGTTTTTCGAAATAGTTTCCCTGTGTTGCCCTGACTGTCCTGGAATGTGCTCAGCAACGTAATTTTTAAGGGAAATAATTTAATCATTTATCAGTATAAATCAGTTTGATCTCTATGAAAAGAAAAGATAGAAATTATTACCTTTGCAGACTCTTCAAGAACAGGAGCAAATCACAGGAGGAACATGGACTCATCTATGAGTGTGTTTTAGACTCAGTTAAAAATTTATAGAGCTGGGCACACTTTAATCCCAATACTCGGGAAGCAGAGGCAGGTAGATCGCTGTGAGTTCTAAGACTCACAGGGCAACGAGAGACATTGTCTTGAAAATAACAGAAAGAAGGGGGGCAATATATGTTAATGGAGTTAACCCATAATTTGTAAATGATTTTATCTCAGTTTTTTATTGATATTTATTGAGCTCTACATTTTTCTCTACTCCCCTCCCTGCCTCTCCCATCCCCACTTCAACCCTCTCCCAAAGTCCCCATGCTCCCAATTTACTCAGGATATCTTGTCTTTTTCTGCTTTCTATTTTCAATGTAGATTAGATCTATGTAAGTCTCTCTTAGTGTCCGCATTGTTGTCTAAATTCTCTGGAATTGTGGTTTCTAGGTTGGCTTTCTTTGCTTTATGTTTAAAACCCACCTATGAGGGAGTACATAATTGTCTTTCTTTGTCTGGGTTACCTCACTCAAAATAATGTTTTTTAGCTCCATCCATTTTCCTGCAAAATTCAAGCTGTTGTTATTTTTTCTGCTGTGTAATACTTCATTGTGTAAATGTACCACATTTTCCTTATCCATTCTTCAGTCGAGGTGCATTCAGGTTGTTTCCAGGTTCTGGCTATGACAAACAAAGCTGCTATGAACATAGTTGAGCACATGTCCTTGTGGCACGATTGAGCATCCTTTGGATATATACCCAAAAGTGGTATTACTGGGTCTTGAGGAAGGTTGTTCCCTAAGTTTCTGAGAAATCTCCACATTGACATCCAAACGGGTTGTACCAGCTTGCATTCCCACCAGCAATGCAGAGTGTTCCCTTTTCCCCCACAATCTCTCCAGCATAAGTTGTCATCAGTGCTTTTGATCTTGGCCATTGTTACAGGTGTAAGATGGAATCTCAGAGTTGTTTTGATTTGCATTTCTCTGATGACTAAGAATGTTGAATATTTCCTTAAGTGTCTTTCAGCCATTTTAGATTCCTCTGTTGAGAGTTCTCTGTTTAGGTCAATACTCCATGTTTTTTATTGGATTATGTGTTCTTTTGATGACCAATTTCTTGAGTTCTTTGTATATTTGAGAGATAAGACCTCTGATGTGGGGTTAGTGAAGATCTTTTCTCATTCTGTAAGCTGTCATTTTGTCTTGTTGACTGTGTCCTTTTGCTTTACAGAAGCTTTTCAGTTTCAGGAGATTCCATTTATTAATTGTTTCTCTCAGTGTCTGTACTGCTGGGGTTATATTTAGGAAGTGGTTCCCTATATCA
>NC_022009.1:38497015-38537564 GCF_000317375.1 Microtus ochrogaster | reverse complement strand
TTTTTTGAGACAGGGTTTCTCTGTGGCTTTGGAGCCTGTCCTGGAACTAGCTCTGTAGACCAGGCTGGTCTTGAACTCACAGAGATCCACCTGCCTCTGCCTCCCAAGTGCTGGGATTAAAGGCGTGCGCCACCACGGCCCGGCTGAGTACTGTTCTTTTGAGGTCTTTGAAGAATTTTTCTTGGCATTGTGATGAATCTGCGTAAATGATTTTTTTTAAAAGGCTGTGTCTTGGGCAGTGATGGCACACGCCTTTAATCCCAGCACTTGGGAGGCAGAGGCAGGCAGATCTCTGTGAGTCTGAGGTCAGTCTGGTTTACAAGAACTAGTTCCAGGACAGGCTCTAAAGCTACAGGAAACCCTGTCTCTAAACACACACACACACACACACATACATACACACACGCACACACACACAATGGCTATGTGTTTGCATATGTGTGTACACTTGTACCTAGGCACAAAGATCAAAAGAGGACATCAGAGCTCTGCAAGCTACGTGTGTGTGTGTGTGTGTGTGTGTGTACACTTGTACCTAAGCACAGAGACCAAAAGAGAGCATCAGAGATCTGCAAGCTAGTTTACAGGTCTTTGCAGGATACCTTGCTTGTGACATTAGTGCTAGAATCTAAATTTGGGTCCTCATGATTGCTCTAGAGCCGTCTCTAGCCCCTAAAGTAATGTTTTAGTAGAATTGTGCACATATATATATTTCCCCTCTTTCCAGGTTACTGGAATTAAAGGTGAACTCTACCAACTTGCCCAGGCCTACTTGCCTTCTCGTGTTTTTAATTTGCTTTTTCATGATGATCAGTCATGTTGAGCATGTTTTCATATGCCCTCTTGACCCTCTTGCTTTCTTTTGAAAAATGTCTGTTAGGGGTTTTTATTTTTAATTTTTGCTACTAAGCTGATGTCTTTATTAAGATTTCAACTGCTGTGATAAAATATTATGACCGAAAGCAACTTGGTGAGGAGAGTGTTTATTTCAGCTTACAAGCTGCTCAGCACAGTCCATCACTGAAGGAAGTCAGGGTAGGAAGGGATGCAGAGCCCACGTAAGAATGCTGCTTACTGGCTTGCTCCTAGTTGCTTATTTTTTGGTCTTTTGTTTGTTTGTTTAGTCTTTCGAGAAGGCATTGTAAACCTAGACCGCAGTTTCCCAGCTGACCAGACCGGAGTAATCACACAAAAACTGTATTAATTACAACACTGTTTGGCCAATTCCTCAGTCATATTTCTAGCCAGCTCTTACATCTTAAATTAACCCATTTCTATTAATCTATGTATCATTATGAGGCTGTGGCATACCGATAAGGTTCTGGCATCTTTCTCCTTTGGCAACTACGTGGTATCTGCCTGGCTCCACCTTTTTTCTCTATCTGTGTTTGGATTACCCACCTGGATATACTTCGCCCTGCCATAAGCCAAAGCAGCTTCTTTATTAACCAGTGGTAATAAAACATATTCACAGCATACAGAGGAAATCCCACATCACATGTGTAACAGCTCTAGCTGTCCTGGAACTCACTTTGTAGATCAGACTGACCTCGGACTCAGAGAGATCCACCAGTCTGTCTCCCAAGTGCTAGGATTAAAGGCATACACCACCACCACGTGGCAGATCTGCTTTCTTTTATTCATTCATTCATTCATTTATTTATTTATTTATTTATTTATTTATTTATTATGTATACAATATTCTGTCTGTGTGTATGCCTGCAGGCCAAAAGAGGGCACCAGACCCTATTACAGATGGTTGCGAGCCACCATGTGGTTGCTGGGAATTGAACTCAGGACCTTTGGTAGAGCAGGCAATGTTCTTAACCTCTGAGCCATCTCTCCAGCCCACAAATCTGTTTTCTTATAGCACCCATGACAATCAGCCCAGGGGCACCACTGCCCACAGTAGACTGGACCTATATCTTTATCATTCAAGAAAATGCTCTACAGACTTGCCTACAGGCCAATCCTATGGAAACATTTTCTCAGTTAAGATTCATTCTTTCCAAATGATCCTAGTTTATGTCAGTTTAACATAAACTAACCAGCACAATTGAGTATCTTTCACAGTTTATATAGTAATCTCTATCAGATGTAAATTTGCAAGTATTTTATCCCACTCTGAAGCTGTCCTTCACTCTTGTTTCCTGCACAGAACTTTCAGTTTGATACAATTCCATTTGTCTCTTTTTACTTTTGTTGACTGTGCAAACCTTGCCTAAAAGCTTTTACCTGTGTTTTATATTATATAGTTTGATGTCTTTTAATCCACTCGGAGTTACTTTTTGGGAGGAGTGAGAGGTAGGAATCTGACTTTACTGCATATGGATATTTGATTTTCCAAACGTTTTTTGCACAAGCTACTACCAAATCAGGCACACTTCCAACCAAACAGTAAGTATGCCTATCATGAGACAAGTTTGAAAAAGAGTTTGTTTTTGCTGGGTGGTGGTGGCACACTCCTTTAATCTAGCACTCAGGAGGGAGAGGCAGGCGCAACTCCGTGATTTTGAGGCCAGCCTGGTCTACAATAGCTAGTTCCAGGACAGGCACCAAAGCTACAGAGAAACCCTGTCTCGAAAAACAAACAAAAAAAAGTGCAATAATACAGAATATTTTTCTTGTCTATGAACAGGTTAGCTTTCCATTTATTTGTATATTTTTCCATTTTTTTATGAATACAACTTCATGTTCCCAAAGATAGTCTTCAACTTCTGATTCTCCTGCCTCAACCACCTGAGTGTTGGGGTTTGCAGGCAGTTTATTTGGTGCTAGTGATTGAACCCAGGACTTTATGACTGCTATGTAAACTTTTGCCAACTGCTTACAAACTCAACCCCTGTACTTAGGTATTTTTTTTCTTGTAGCTATTATAAATAATACGCTTTTCTCAACTTTTTTCATACAGCTATTAGTGTTTAGGAATGCTATTGGTTGTTGTGTGTTGATTTTTTTTTTATCTGGCTACTTTTATTTGGTTTTTTGGGGGCTTTGGTTTTGGTTGTGGGGGGTGTTTGTTTTGTTTTCTAGGTTTTGGTTTTTTGTTTTTGGTGTTTTTTTTTGTGGTTTTTTTGGTATTGTTTTTTGAGACAGTTTCTCTGGGTAACAGCCATAGCTGTCCTGGGACTCACTCTGTAGACTAGGCTGGCCTTGAACTCACAGAGATCTGCCTGCCTCTGCCTCCCAAGTGCTGGAATAAAAGGTGTGTGCCACCACCACCCAGCCTTAATTTATTAAATCCAAAAATTTAACAAGTTTTTATAAATAAGATCATGACATCTACCAATAATGACATTTTAACTTCCTTCCATCTTGAATCCTTTTTATTTCTTTCTCTTGCAGAATTGCTTTGGCTAAGACCCCAGTATTGTGCTGAGTAGAGATGACAACAAGAATGGTCATCTTTGTCTCCTTTGAGACCTTCCACCTTTTCCCCATTCAGTATGATGTTAGCCATGAGTATGTAATATATAGCCTCTATCATAGTGGGATAAATTTCTTCTATATCTAACTTACTTAGTTTTTAATCATAAAGGGAGCTTGAATTTTGTTGTACTTTCTCTACACCTATAGACATTATATATTTACCCTTCGTTTTGTTAATGTGATACATCAGATTTGAACTATCTTTGCATCCCTGGGATGGCCACCTAATGATGGTGGATCCTTTTTCTTTTTTTTTTTAATAATTATTTGTATTTTATATATATATATATGTATGTATGTATGTATGTATGTATGTATGTATGTATGTATGTATTCTGCCTGCACGTATGTCTGTGTATAGGCATCACACCCCTTGAAACAGGATTTAGAAACAGCTACAAGCTGTTATGTGGGTGCTGGGAATTGAACCTGGGTCCTCTGAAAGCAACCAGTGTTCTTTATAGCTAATAGATCTTTCCACAGCTCAAGGCAAAATGAAATTTCACATTATCTACCAGTTTGTTGCTATTTCACCCTCCTGCACAAATCCTTAAGCTTCATTATTATATATAGAAAGAATGTTTTATTTATTGTTTGGTTTTGTTTTGTTTTTTGGTTTTTCAAGATGGTATCGCAGTAGTTTTAGAGCCTGTTCTGGAACTAGTTTGTAGACCAGGCTGGCCTCAAACTCACAGAGATCCGCCTACCTCTGCCTCCCAAGTGCTGGGATTAAAGGCATGCGCCACCACCGCCTGGCTTCCCTTTTCTTTTTTAAATTTTGCTATTTCAACCTTTTATTCTTTGTCTGGCTGAGGTTTGGTAATCTTTAATAATTTTTTAAAGGACCAACTCTTGGGCTGGCCAGATAACCCCAGACTTGTTCTTGCTCTGTTTGTATTATCTTGGGGTATGATGTTAACTGTTTAGAGATCATTCTTCTAGAGTTCTCCAATGAAGAAGTGATAACTCTTCTAGATATAAACCATATATTGTACACTAATATCTAACAAGTAAAAGAACGTAGCCTTAAATATATACTGATTAAAATAAGAATTAAATAGCATAATTATCATCAATAAGTGTGGTACTAGATTAGCTGCTTAACAAAACAGAGAAAATGTCTTTTGTTGCACATTAAACTGGTTTTTTTTTTTTTTTTTTTTTTTTTTTTTTTGGTTTTTCGAGACAGGGTTTCGCTGTGGCTTTGGAGCCTGTCCTGGAACTCCCTTTGTAGACCAGGCTGGCCTCAAACTCACAGAGATCCGCCTGCCTCTGCCTCCCGAGTGCTGGGATTAAAGGCGTGCGCCGCCATCGCCCGGCTAAACTGGTTCTTTTTTGGATTTTCGAGACAGGGTTTCTCCGTAGCTTTTGGTTCCTGTCCTGGATCTAGCTCTTGTAGACTAGGCTGGCCTCAAACTCACAGAGATCCGCCTGCCTCTGTCTCCCGAGTGCTGGGATTAAAGGCGTGCGCCACCACCGCCCGGCTGAAACTGGTTCTTGTTAGAACCCTTCCCTGAAGAGTTATTGGTAGCTAATGTTTGCTGGAGGGTGGGGAGAGAAAGTTGTTTTCTTCAGTGATACAGCCACTGTTAAGTTGCTTATGCTCCAGTAAATAGCCCCTTTCCCACTTTTGCAAGCAACTCTGTTTAAAGTCAGTGACACTACACAGCAAGCAAAAGACATGAAAATAGAGATTCTTGGGAAGGGGCTCTGTGGGAGAAAGATGGGAGAGGGTAACAGTGGTGACAGTTACATTATATACATGTGTGAAACTGTTAAATAATAAGTATATGAACTTTCTGATTAGAAAAAGATATTGTCTTTGCTAGTAATTACATGCATACCAAAGAATACAAAATAAAGTAGTAAGTTCTTTGTCCCTAGGGAGCCAGTAAGCTTTGAAATGCTGCTACTGTCCTAGGTGGGAAATACATTGGCACCTTTTTAACACTGTTGATTGCAGCAGTCTAGGGATAGCAGTTAGACATGTTATCAAGAGCCATCAATGTGTTCATACTCTTTGGTCTTGTTATTTCTTTCTGAAACTGTCCCTATTAGGAATAAATATGTGTGCATGTATTTGTATATACACTCAGATGCTTAATATTATTTAAATATTTGACAGTATTTTAAATTTCTAGTAAGTCTGAAAACAAGACTATGTGAATATCTAAGAGAATATTTTGCTGCCTTGAATAATAAAAATAACACCTTTTTGCTGTAACAGCCATCTTTCAGTAACTCACCAAAATGACAAACACAAAGGGAAAGAGGAGGGGCATGCTCTGTATGTTCTCTAGGCCCTTTAGGAAGCATGGAGTTGCTCCTTTGGTCATATACATGGTAATCTACAAAAAGGGTGATACTGTAGACATCAAGGGATTAGGCACTGTTCAAAAAGGAATGCCCCGTAGGTGTTACCATGACAAAACCAGGAGAGTCTACACTGTCACCCAGAATGCCATGGGCATCATTATAAACACATTAAATGCAAGACTGTTGCCAAGAGAGTTAATGTGCAGATAGAGCACATTAATCACTAAGCACTCTAAGAGCAGAGACAGTTTCTTGAAGTGGGTGAAGGGAAATGATCAGAAGAAAAAAAGAGAAGGGCACCTGGAATCAGCTGAAGTGCCGGGCTGCTCCACCCAGAGAAGCAGTTTGTGAGGACTGATGGGAAGGAAGGAGCCTGAACTGTTGGAGCCTATTCCATACGAATTCATAGCTTAATATACATAAAGAAATAAAAGTATCACAGCACCAGGAAGAATAATACATGTCTTTAATCCCAGCACTCCAGTTCCTCTTTCCAGAATTCTTCTATTCTGGCGGCCCCGCCTCTACTTCCTGCCTGGCTACTGGCCAATCAGCGGTTTATTAAAACAATACAAGTGACAGGGTACAAGACCATTGTCTCACAGCACATCAGCATTCCCAGCAAAATTGATTCTTGTGTATATTTTTTCAGGAAAGTATTGTTGGGACATTGGTTAGGAACTCTGTGGACTGCCATGTTCTCTTAGTAGGTGCAAGTGCATACCATGCTGAGTGTTTAGTGCTGCTGTTGTTTAATCTTTACCATCACAGTAGGACCTAAGATGCTTCATTTATGGGTTCATAGCCTATATGAGGAAACTACAGGGTGACACTTACATATCTTAATCTTCTGGCTCCCTGATTCCACAACCACACAGGTGCCCTCCAGTGAGGACCGTAAGCTTAAATAAGGCATCTGTGGTCACATAGATAATAATAAAATAATTTAAACTAGCCGGGCAGTAATTGTGCATGCCTTTAATTCCAGCACTTGGGAGGCAGAGTCAGGCTGATCTCTGTGAGTTCAAGGCCAGCCTGGTCCAACACTGATACGGGGCCCATGCCTAAATAAATCTCACCAATAAACTGAAAATTGTTCGCATATTTTCTGATTTGGACTATTTTAGGGTTGGTCTCAGGTCACACTCCCTGAAAGAGAACACTATGTAGTGTCTTGTTCTGTCAGTAAGGCCAATTCCATGTTATTTTTGTCTCGGTTGAGGGTGGGTGCAAGCAAAATGAGGAAGGGGAAAAAGTCAGTTGTAAAGTATTGTACAAATTAATCTAAATTAATGTATCTTTGTAAAAACATCATTCTTCTAAAGGAAATGGACAGTTATAGTATTTCCATATTGCTGAAATCTTTACTACTACTAAACATTTAGGGTATTGCTATATTTACATAATAATATTCCTAAGCTCTTACTTAAATGGTGGCAAAGTTTCTGTGGTGTGTTTTATAGGTGTAAATATTGTTGTCTTCTATTATTTGCTGCATATATTTGTTTATCTTTTTTTTTTAAAAAAATGTTTGTTTGTTTTTAAGATGAAAAGAGGCTTGATCAGTACTCCCCCATCAGATATGCTTCCTACAACTGAAGGAGGAAAGTCAAATGCCTGGTTACGGCAAAAAAATGCAGGCATATATGTTCGTCCTCGGCTGTTTTCTCCCTATGTGGAAGAAGCAAAGGTAATGATAGAGGAGTTTATTACCAACCAGATATACAGAGATTTACTGTTTGGAAATGGCCCAGACATCTATTAATAGGGAAAATGAAAGTAAATTCTAGTTTGTTAGTAATTTTCTGAAATATTTAATTATCAAAGATGTTTTAAAAACTTGTTAAGAGGTGTTTTACCTCATTGCCTTGTAAATCATTGTAATTACATGGCATAGCTGTGCTTTACGATCTGGATAGCAGGGAAATGTCTAAAGTAGGCTTCATTTGCTTATCTTCATCATAAACTAAGAGACATGCGATTTCTCAGAGTAATGTTCCAAAATAGCTGACTTTTGAGTTCAGTTTGGTTTTAGGGTAAACATTTAAGACTAAGTTTCAAGCTTGTTAGTAAATAGCAAGCCCTGTGTGTACTTTAACAGAGAGAACTCTCCAAGAAAATATAATAATGGAAAAATAACATACTAAGTTTTATTAGGTGTATTCACAGATAACGTTGGTGTGGAGTTTGAAAATCTCATAGAGTCTTAGAAATCAACAAGATTTTGTGTTTTGGCTTTGGTTTGGTTTGGTTTGGTTTGGAGACAGAGTCTCAGTTTGTATTCTCTGACTAGCCTCTAACTTGCCTCTGTCTCCAAAGTGCTAGAGTTAAAGGTGTACACTACTATACCTGGCAAAAAGCAAACACAACCAGTGCCCTTAACCACCCAACCACACATGCGTAATGTACAGAGGGCAGCTTTGTGAAGTCAGTTACTCTCTTTCCACCTTTACAAGGATTCCAGGGAATGAAACTAATTGAATGGTCAACATTGTAAGCAAATCTAAAACGGTAGAAGGGCCCCTTTGCTGGGTCTGGCCTTTTGGGAATAAGTGCACCCCTTGATGTTGCACATGCAGTGCTATCTATCTAGTCTCTCTTCTGCTCCAAGACTGCATTTAGCAGGTGTGGCACTGGGCCCGTGCCTAAGAAGAGTTCTTCCTCAGTAAATGTGGAATGTGTTCATATATTATATTATTTGGTCCATTCTGCAGTTTAGTGAGATAAATGCCTAAATGCCCCAGAACTTACTTAACAATATTGGTCTCATTTATAGATCTTTTAAGTAGCAATAATTTTTTATGAGCTATATATCCCCCTTTGTAACAGGGTCTCATTGTCTAACCCTGGCTGCTCTGGAAATCACTATGTAGACCAGGCTGGTCTAGAACTCACAGAGACCTGCCTGCCCCTGTAGCCCAAGTACTAGGATTAAAAATGTTGTCTTAGGGGGCTATAAAGATGGTTCAGAGGTTGAGAGCACTGGTTGCTCTTCCAGAGGTCCTGAGTTCAATTCCCAGCAACTACATGGTAGCTCACAACAATCTGTAATGAGATCTGGTGCTTTCTTCTGGCCTGCAGGCATACATGCAGGTAGAACACTATGAACATAATAAATAAATAAACCTTCAAACAAAAACAGATGCTGTCTTGGGGTTTCTATTGCTATGAAGAAACATGACCACAGCAACTCTTGTAAAGGAAAACATTTAATTGAGGTGGCATCTTACAATTTCAGAGGTTTAGTCCATTATAATTATGGCAGGGAGCAGCACGGTAGCGTGCAGGCAGACATGGTACTGGAGAAGGAACTGCTACATGTTGATATGCAGGCAACAGGAAGTAGACTATCTCACTGGGTATGGCTCAGACATATATGAGACCTCAAAACTTGCCTTTACAGTGACACACTTCCTCCAACAAGGCCACACTTCCTAATAACGCCACTCCCTATGAGCTTATGGGGGCCAGTTACATTCAAACTACCACAGATGTATATCATACTGTTTGGCCTAAAAATCAGTATTTTGTATTTTGAGCATTTTTTTGTTGCATCTGATACTTAGTATATGTAAACACTGTTTATGATTTGTATATAGTTTATTTCTGGCCAATTTTTATAGTCAAACTTTTTATTTTTTTTTTTATTTTTTTTTTTTTGGTTTTTCGAGACAGGGTTTCTCTGTGGTTTTGGAGCCTGTCCTGGAACTAGCTCTTGTAGACCAGGCTGGTCTCGAACTCACAGAGATCCGCCTGCCTCTGCCTCCTGAGTGCTGGGATTAAAGGCGTGCGCCATCACCGCCCGGCTAGTCAAACTTTTTAGAAAGTATCTTTTCGCCAGGCAGTGGTGGCGCACACTTTTAATCCCAACACTTGGAATGCAAAGGCAGGTGGATCTCTGTAAGTGGAAAAAAGTATTTTTTTTTTAAAGACTATTTATTGGCCAGGCGTGGTGGCACACGCCTTTAATCCCAGCACTCAGCCGGACAGTGGTGGCGCACGCCTTTAATCCCAGCACTCGGGAGGCAGAGGCAGGTGGATCTCTGTGAGTTCGAGACCAGCCTGGTCTACAAGAGCTAGTTCCTGGACAGGCTCCAAAACCACAGAGAAACCCTGTCTTGGAAGAAAAAAAAAAAAAGACTTATTATATATGCAGGCCAGAAGAAGGCACCAGATCTCATTACAAATGGTTGTGAGCCGCTATGTGGTTGCTGGGAATTGAACTCAGGACCTCTGGAAAAAACAGTCAATGTTCTTAACCTCTGAGCCATCTCTCCAGCCCCTGTGAAAAAAGTATCTTTTTAAGATATTCAAAGAGGGGCACTTAATTCTGTTCACTACCAATTTAAACATTATGAGAAATGATAATTTCATTCCTTTTTATATGATGATGGTAACCTTGCTGCAAGTGTGATCTCACCTTAGTGAAGGTTGACCAGCTAGCTCCTTTTCAATGTTCCAGTCAGTGCTGGATGAGATGATGGTGGAACAAACAGATCTGGTGAGACTCCGAATGGTTCGAATGTCCAACGTTCCAGACACACTTTACATGGTCAGCAATGCCATGCCACAGTGCTGCCACATGATCAGCCACCAGCAGATGAGCAGTAACCAATCAAGCCCTCCATCAGTTGTAGCCAATGAAATTCCAGGTAAGGCAGTACCTTTTTATTTCTTTGTATAATTGCTGTTCTAATCCTCTTACATATGCTAATTCTTCCCACATTTCAGTACTCCTTGTGCATTGTTCCTGTCCCTGTGGGGCAGAATCATTCCTCTTAAGAACTGATTTAGAGGAATTCAGACTTTTTTTCTGTTATACAAGAGCCTTTTCAAGGCAGGCATGATGGCACACACTGTCATCCTAGAAACCATGAGGGAAAGAAAAGGAAGAAGATCCTGTCTGCCCTGTCCTCCTCCCAAATGCAGTCACAGTTAGCTCCTTGAGATCCAGTTTCACCACACCCAGGATTGCTGGAATTCTGGTTTATGATTGACCATAGCTTGACTTATAACTGTCGTGTTCAAAAAGAGTGGTAATTAGTGGTCAGACACTTAACTTCCAGCCCTTACCAGTTGCCATTGCAGGATTTAAAATAAATTCAACAAACGTGGCATTATAAATAGCACCAATCATTTCTGCTTAGGAAAGATGACTGACACAGTGATAGAACTTTTCATCAAATACACAGTATCTTAACTGTTAGCTTTTGTCAGTTGTTACCATATTTGGCTACTCTATATGTACTTATGTATACATTTGGTAACATTGTGGAGAGAGGAGAGAGTTTTAAGGTTTGCTACCATGAGTGATGCTTTCTTTTTTCTTTTTGTTTTTCCTTTAGAAGCTAGATCAGATCGTTCTTGTACTCAAGAGAGATACACCTGCCTCTATCTCCCAAGTTTTAGGATTAAAGACCTGTGCCACTATACCCAGCCTGTAGTTTTAAGTTGAGTCAATACAGATACATACAAGCATAACTTCATTTTAGAATATAACCTTAAGCTGGGCAATAGTGGCACACACCTTTAATCCCAGCACTTGGGAGGCAGAGACAGGTAAATCTCTGTGAATTCGAGGCCAGCCTGGTCTATAGAGCTAGTTCCAGGACAGCTAAGGCTACACAGAGAAACCCTGTCTCAAAAAACCAAAAAAAGAATTTAACCTCAAAATCCCAAAACAGTCACAGTATGATTAGGAAAAGTCAACCTGTCTCTCCCATTTAGCTAATGAAACATAGCCTACCAAGGTTTTGTTTGTTTTTCCTGTCCTTTCCCTACGTACTATGAAAGGCTATGCAACTTATTGAAGAAGACTATCTAACTGTGTCACTTATGTATATGACTTTAGACAGAACGTTAGTTTTCTCATCTTCGGAATACAGATAATGCCTCCTCTCTAGTGTCATTGTAAGGATTTAAAGAAGTGTCACAACTATATTAATAGGAGTCTGCCTGGTTCAAAGTAAGCACTCATTCTAGCAGTTAATGTCATGATCTGTAGGCTTCATCGCCTATTTGCCTCAGCTCAGGTTCATAACTCACAGCTACTTAGTGTTCACACAAATGTGTGTGTTGATACCCAAAATGAAAGAGCAAAGCTATATTCCAATGAAACTACACTCAGGATAGCTCCAGGCTGTTTGTTTTCTCCTGTTGTGTTTTGGGGGTTTTTTTTGTTGTTATTTTGTTTTTCAAGATAAGAGTTTCTAGCTAGGCGGTGGTGGCGCACGCCTTTAATCCCAGCACTTAGAAGGCAGAGTCAGGCAGATCTCTGTGAGTTCGAGACCAGCCTGGTCTACAAGAGGACAGGCTCCAAAACCACAGAGAAGCCCTGTCTCGAAAAACCAAAAAAAAAAAGATAAGAGTTTCTTTCTGTAACAGCCCTGTCTGTCCTGGAATTCTCTTTGTAGTCCAGGCTGGCCTCAAAGTCACAGAGTTTGAGGCCAGCCTGGTCTACAGAGTTAAGTTCCAGAGCAGGCAGAACTACACAGAGAAACCCTGTAGTGAAAAACCAAAAATTTAAAAAAAAAAAAAATCAAAGTCACAGAAATCTACCTGTCTTCCTGGTCTACAGAGCTAGTTCCAGGACAAGCTCCAAAGCCACAGAGAAACCCTGTCTCGAAAAACCAAAAAAAAAAAAAAAATCTACCTGTCTTCCAAATGCTAGTATTAAAGGTGTGCACTACCACACCTTGCCTGTTGTCATAGTTAGGCTTACTGTTGCTGTGATGAAACACCACAACCAAAAACAACTAGGGGAGGAAAGGGTTTATCTGGCTTACACTTACACTTCACTGTTCATCACTCAAGGAAGTCAGGATAGGAACTCAAAACAGGGCAGGCACCTGGATACAGGAGCTGACACAGGCCATGGAGGGGTGCTGCTTACTGACTTGCTCAACCTGGCTTTCTGTGGAACTCAGAACCATCAGCCCAGGAATGCAACCACCACAGTAAGGTAGTCCCTCCCCATTCAGTCGCTGATTAAGAAAATACCCTACAGACAAGCCAACAGTCTGGTGTTAAGGAGGCATTTCCTCAATTGAGGTTCCCTCCTCTCCAGTGACTCTAGCTTGTGTTAGGTTGATATAAAACTACCTAGCACACTTGTGTTAGGTAGTTTCAAAGTGCTGGTCAGAGTCACAGCTCTTGTCCTGTTATCCCCCTGTATACATGACTATCTGGTATACACAGAATGTGCACAAATGGTTCACCTGTCATCTGTCAGTATTCTTACGGTTTGCACCCTTGAGCACTGAGTCTCCTGTCAAGCCAACTGTGGTGTCCTGCTATCTCTCACTTGCATATGTTACAGGCACCTGATGTCTGCTCAGAAAGTTTCCCTGCTTTCTTTGCCTGCTTAATTTCCAGAGCACTCATTTGTCAAGATTCTGCTTGTCTTAAGAAGCCTTCCCCCTGCCCTCAGTCAAGCCCGGTGCTGCTTCCTACACTGTATTTGCTTACTTAACTTACAGTAATGAAAGCCAGAATTTTTTGAGAATAGAGTTCACACCTTTTATTCTGTAACCCTGAATGCTCAAATTCAGCCCCTGCCTAGTATGTAGTCAGAACTCAAAACAATTGACGATTTGTTTGTGGTGCTGGGAATTGAAGCTAGGCAAGCACTGTCTCACCGAGCTGCATCGCAGCCTTAATGTTGAATATATTTGATATACCCTCACCTTCTGAAAAGAATAGGTACAAGTAAAGTAGTTTGGTGTTTTGTTTTTGTCTGGTTGGGTTTTCTCTCTGTAGCCCTGGCTGTTCTAGAACTCTTTATGTAGAACAAGCTGGCCTTGAGCTAGAGAACCACCTGCCTCTGCTTCCTGAGTGCTGGGACATACCAGTAAAGTTTTATTTGAGCTGTGACCAAAAATGATACAACTCAGGAGCTGTGTAGTATAATCAAGAGCTTTTGGGGCACAGAGAAATTTTAACACCTCGTAAAATAATTGAAGACATATAAATTGAACATTAAAATACTATCTTTAAAAAGTGAGAAGATTCTGCTATAGCATGTTTCTCCTTGGGCTTGGTGGGTAGTCTTGTATAGCTCAGGAATTGTCCTGTCTTTCTCCTTCTAGTTCCTCGTCTCCTCATTATGAAAGACATGGTGAGGCGCCTGCAGGAACTGCGGCACACGGAGCAGGTGCAGAGAGCCTATGCACTGAACTGCGGGGAGGGCGCCACCGTCAGCTATGAAATCCAAATCCGAGTGCTGAGAGAATTTGGTCTTGCAGATGCTGCTGCAGAGCTCTTGCAGGTAGAACATAATACTGAAGGGGAAGAGGGAGCCTTGAATGTCAGGTGTGTCACCTGAGCTGCTTTTTCTTCCTATTTGTTCTTTTGCTGCTTCTGGTGTCTGTAATAGCCTGCAGGTTTCTCCTGGTAAGAGGCAGTGTGTTAGAGCAACCTGAGCAGAGTTGACTCTACTGCTTCCTAGACTGTTGAGCAGATCGAGTCCTTTAATCACTGGAACAGCTCTTTCCTCAGCTGCAAAGTGAAGATAGAATGTGCTATAAAGCACCAATGTATCTGGGGCGGAATAAGCATCTAATAGGTGGCTACTACAGAATTGTATCTCAGTGGAGATTGAAGAGGAATAGAAAACTCCAGACCTCGCTGCTCACTCTTTGGTTACTGGATTTCCAGTTTGACTCTGTTATACTTACAGGTCTTCCAAGTATCTTGTTTCTTCTCTCTTTTCCCTTAGAAGTTGTTTTCAAACACAAGCCTAGCCAGGCAGTGGTGGCACACACCTTTAATCCCAGCACTTGGGAGGCAGAAGCAGGTGGATCTCTGAGTTTGAGGCCAGCCTGATCTACAGAGCAAGTTCCAGGATGGTCAGGGCTACACAGAGAAACCCTGTCTGAGGCGGAGGGAGGGGAGGAAAGGAGTTGGGGTGGGAGGGCACAAGCCTGAGACTCATGGAACAAGTGCCTCTATTTATTTTTTTTAACCTAGCAAGAAAAAACAAGCCCTCATTTCTAGTAATTAGATACAAAAGCAGTAATAGTTTTAGTTAAAATAGGGCTTGTAGAATAGTCTAATGATGAAAATATCTAAAAGATAACTATAAATAAATTTCATCTAGTTAGTGATGCAAACTTTCTTACCCCCAAATACCATTAACCTTGATTGACTCTTGCAAATGGTTACTGTGGCATGGTTCCCTTTGGCAAGCAAATAATTTAGGTCTTTCTTTACTATTATTTCCGTCAGTAAGGCTACACAGTATGATATTTAACTTTTTTAATTTTTATTTTTTTGAGATTATAATATAGTATCATTTCTCCCTGCCCCACCCCTCCCATGTATCCTCCTCCTTGCTGTCTTTCAAATTAATAACCTCTCTTTAACTATTATTGGGGGTGTATATGTATGTGTATGTGTATGTATGTATTCCTGACTTTGTAAATACAACCTGCTCAGTGTATATTGTGTTGCTTGTGTGTATATTTCCAGGACTGTTTAGTATTGAATAGCCAGTTGCTGTGCCCTTCCCTGGAGAACAGTATTTCTCCCACTTTCCTATTGTTGCCAGTAGTTCCTTGTTTATGGCTAAGACCTTGAAAGCTTCCCCCTTCAATGTTAGTAGTATATTGGTGTTTTCCTTGTTAGGATCATTTCTATTCCCTTTGCCATTTTAAATTGTATCTTCTGGCATATGCTTTCTTTTTTAAAGTATCTTAATCTCATAAATTATGTAGAAATTTTCTCTATCATTATCTTAATCTAACTCACTAATACATAATAGGAAAGAATGATATTCTATATTTATTTCAAATAGATACTTAGATGTTGTATCAGAAACTTTATAGAAATATCCCTCCTTGTTTTTTGTTTGTTTTGCACATACACACTGCCCGCTGCCCCCCCTCTCCCAGATAAGGTTTCTCTGTGTCACAACTGCAACACTGGCTGCAACTCCCTTTTGTAGATCAGGCTGACATTGAACTCACAGAGATCCACCTGCCTCCCGCTCTGAGTGCTGGGATTATTAGAGTATGAGCCACCACTGCCCAGTCTCATCTTTAGTTTTTATGTTAATCTTATTTTTTTTAGCAGTGTCACATTTGAATTGTTTTACTCCTGGTGTTTGATTTTGTCACAGGATCTTATTAAAGCTGACTGATCTGCATATGTGCCTGCTGGAATATTCAGTAGAGCAGCTTTGGCTGTGCTGCCTAGGCTGCACTCTAGTCCTTTGTATGCTCAGTGAGGTCCATTTTTCTTTTGGGCTTCTGACATAGAAAACCATGTTACGCTTTTCACTTCTGCTAAAAGTTGTGTTTGTTTTTAATACCTGGCTTAACTCAACCTGTAAATTTCCATTTAATGACTGCTAATAAAAGTACAAACCTAAAACCAGATGAAGTGGCACACACATTTAATCCCAGCACTTGGAATACTGAGGCAGAGGTCAGGAGTTTAAGAACAGTCAGGCAGTGGTACACACCTATAATCCCAACAATAGGGAGGGTGAGATATGAAGCTCAAGGGCAGCCTAGGCTAAAATTCTAACTTTTTTTTTTTTTTTAATTCTTTCTTAGAATCCTCACAAGTTCTTCCCTGATGAACGTTTTGGGGATGAAAGTCCGCTCTTGACAATGAGACAGCCTGGGAGATGTCGTGTTAACAGTACCCCTACAGCAGAAACCATGTTTACAGACCTGGACTCTTTTGTGGCCTTCCATCCACCTTTGCCCCCTCCTCCCCCTCCATACCACCCTCCAGCTACCCCAATCCATAACCAGCTCAAGACAGGCTGGAAACCAAGGCCTCCCAGTCATCACCCTTCTCGTTCATTCTCTTACCCCTGCAATCATTCACTGTTTCACTCCAGAACAGCTCCTAAACCTGGCCCCACCCCAGTCTATTTGCCAGGTGTTAAAGTAGCACCTCCCGATTGTACCAACACCACAGGCCTGGGAAGACAGACGGTTGCTGCAGCAGCAGCAGCTGCTGCCGCTTCATCAGCAATAATATCTGAGAAGCAAGTGGTAAGTCTACACTTAGATAACTTTTTCTAAAACAAAGGCATAAGCCCTTAGGAGCTGTTCCTCCAACTCCAGGGACCTGCTGGGACTTAGCAACACCCAGAAGTGTTACTGACTGGAAGCATTCCCTCAGGAATGGAAAGGAGAACAAGCACAAATAGGACCGCCCTGGGGTGGCTTCCTGATCTCTGCCAAGTGAATGTAGTACAGTGACTGAGCAGTGCACATGTGTATCCCAGTGTCTGATCCTCTATGCAAGCACTTATGTAGCATCTTCTGTTCGCCTGAGCACTGTGACTGATAAAAGTCCTCATGCATGTCTCCACCTCCAGCCACCTAATCCATCAGATCCATTTTACTCAGTGTTGGTTGCTAGGGCAAGTAGGTGGTAGTTGAGAGAGGGTTTTTCATCTGAGCTTTGAGTTTCTAGAGTTTAGACTTCCGTTTTATGTAATAGATTTGAGAAAAATAACAATGGCTTCTAGTTCTTAGTATTCCATCATATGCTGTCAGCAGCATTTGGTAGAGAAAAATAAAATAGCCTCATTGTTGAGTGTTGAGCTAGTATATACCTTGAGTCAGATTATTATCCTTTCCCCTTCTGGGCCCTTCCTCCTTCCTTTCCAATGGCCAAGCCTTACAGTTACAGAAGTTCTATTTTATATTAAGTACAATTCGCTTTAAAGGCTATTTATTAATATATTCACTCATACATTCCTGAACATAGTAGAAAAATGTAAATGCCCGAATTTTTAATAATAGAAGCTAGGTGGCCCACCCACAGAGTTAGGGTTGCTTGAATTTCGGGAGTTTTGAGGTAGAAAGATGGGTTCAACGTAGAAAATTAAAAAGCTGGGTATAATGGCATGGCTGTAATCCCTGTGCACAAGAAGCAAAGAATGAGGATTGCTGCAAATCCCAGGCCAGCCAGGGCCACATAGTAAAACCCTCTCTCAAAGAACCAAACTAGTGATGTGAGAGGTAGGTAGCTTTGCATTTTAGTCTTCTTGTGCATGCATAAAGACCGAAATTGGGTCGGGCGGTGGTGGCGCACGCCTTTAATCTCAGCACTCGGGAGAAAAGGCAGGCTGATCACTGTGAGTTCGAGGCCAGCCTGGTCTACAGGAGCTAGTTCCAGGACAGGTTTCAAAGCAACACAGAAATCCTGTCTCAAAAAAACAAACAGCAACAACAAAAAAGCCCCAAGTTGGTTGGGGTTTTTTTTGTTTGTTTTTAATTTTTTTTTACGTGGATCATTGTTTTACTTGCATATAGTCTGTGTATCACATGCATGCCTGGTGTCAGTGAAGGTAAGGAGAGGGTGTTAGATCCCCCGGAACTGGACTTACAGTTCCACTATGTAGATGCTGGGAATGGAACCCAGGCCCTCTGGAAGAGCAGACAGTGCTCTTAACCACTGAGCCATGTCTCCAGTGCCAGACCTGTGTTTAGATCACCGGAGCCCACATAAAAGCCTGGAGGATGTGATAGCCCACTTCTAATTCCAGTCTCAGAGGGTTAAAAAGGGATTCCCCAGAGTAAGACGGCTAGCCAGATTAGCCATTATCTCAGAATGGGATAAAATGAAGGAGAGAGAAGAGAGGTGGGGGAAACCTAGTAGGAGAATAAATAAATTATATCTCACCAATACAGGAAAATGTTATATGGTAATCAAGTAATCTCAAAATTAAGTGACGTAATTGTATGTACATCAAATTTTGAGATTAGTACAGATTCATAGGTACAAAGATGGAAAGCTACATAATGCTAACAGCAATAACCTCTATACAGAAGTGTAGTGGTTTATATTGTTATGTGCTTATAATTTTGTTTAATTATACTTCGTAATCTTCAAATAATTGAAAAGAAATGTGTTATTTTTTTCTTTTTTATCATTCCCATTTGTTTCTGTTTCAGTGTACACAGCCTGTGCTGAATGATTTGATGCCAGATATCGCCATGGGGGTGTCTACACTGTCACTCAAGGACAGGAGGCTCCCAGAGCTTGCTGCAGACACAGAATTATGTCAGCCAGCTGAAGCAGGACCAGGGCCTCCCCAGCATCTCTCATGTATTCCACAGAGACATACACACACGTCTCGAAAAAAGCATCCACTAGAGCAGAAAGCAGATGGTAGAGAAAATCAGCAGGAATACCCAGATCTCTATGACTTCTCAAATGCTGCCTGCAGACCTTCCACTCCTGCTCCTGGCAGGCGCACTCCTTCCCCTTCACATGGTAGATATTTTGGTCCAGACTTGTACAGCCACAATAAGGCATCACCAAATGGCTTAAAGTCAGCTTACCTACCTGGTCAGACCTCTCCTAAAAAACAGGAAGACACTAGGAGAGAATATCCACTTTCTCCCGATGGGCATCTCCACAAGCAGAAGAGTGAACCAATACACCTGGATGTTGTTGAGCAGCCTCCCCAGAGGTCAGACTTTCCTTCAGCAGCCTCAGAAAATGCTGGCAATGGTGCAGCTCATGTCAGGGCACGAACTACAGTGGAAACAGACTTGACTTTTGGGCTGACACCTAACAGACCTCCTTCCCATTCTGCATGTAGCTCTGAAGCTCTAGAAGAGCGATCTAGTAGAAGACTGACAGACAGTGAGTCCTTGAGCCATGGAGCTCAGAGAAACACAGATCTGGAAAGGGATGACTCCATAAGCAGAGGAAGGAGGTCACCGAGCAAGCCAGACTTTCTCTACAAAAAGTCTGCCCTCTGAAAGCAGCTTCGAGTCTGTGCCTGAGATGTGAAACATCCTGTTTTATGATGTAACCCAACAACTTACTGACCGGTTTATCGATGCCAGCTCAGTCTCACATTTTATTCTAGTTTCTATGTGTATATATGTTTATTATACATGGCATGCTGAGGGTTACTTTGAATGCTGCATCCGTCTCTTTTGTGTGTAACAGTTGTGTGGGAAGCATCTTAAAGAGAAAGCAAGCTGACGCTTTCTTCTTTCAGATGACTAATTTTTTTTGCACTTGTACATTTGTTTTATTTGTATTGATTTTATAACTGTGTTAAACTTTATTGCCACATTTAAAGGACTGTATTTTCATACTTTTTTGCATTTTATCTATCATCTACCAGTTTCCACGTGCATTGGATTGCACACTAAGATGTATTTTCTTACAAAATAGTTGTGTTTATTTTTTAATTATAGAAATTCCAAAGAACAGCACATCAAACGCTCCTCTCTCTTTCAGTGATTGTTTCAGTTCAGAAATCTTCCTACTCAGTCTCCACAAGTCTAATGTCATTCTTTTTTTATAAGTCATGAAAGCCAATCTTCATTCCCCACAGCAGGAGTCCAGTCCAGGTCTTAAAATTTTTAGGTTCAGCAAAGAACAGGAAGGAGAAAAGCCTTGATACCCAGTCTGTGACAATGTGTAATTGTCAGGGCCCTTGTAGATTCTGGAGTAGAGTTACTCACTCCAGAAGGTCTAAGAAAATTAGACCTTAGTATTAGAAAACAATATAGCTGGGCTTGGATATGGACATGCACACCTGTAATCCCAGCACGTGGGGGTGGGGGGGGAGCAGCAGATCAGATGTTCAAGGTCATCTTGGGTTACAAATGAACTGAAGACTAGGCTATGTGAGCCCCTCCCTCAAAAAAAAAAGTAGTGGAGATGATGATGTGTGCACACAGGGCACACTGATGGGCCTGGCTCTTCATGTGACTCACTGTGCTTGGGGAAGTGACTGCCTTTGGTTGTCTTACATTTTGTGGAAAACAAACAAAACCAAAAGGGCTTCAGTCTTATGTATGTCATTTGGTATTTGTAAGCATACATTTTTTTTAATGTTTTCAGAGTATGTCTGGATTTTTGGTATCATATTCAAAGTTGTATGATGCATAGTACTTTACCACCAAAAAACTATTTTGTTTTCAGTAAAACACTACATGTCCTACTTGAACTCCACCGGAGGTGCTGGTTTGGCATTTTCTGAATTACTGAGCACATGGGGATTTTCACAGTCCTTTCCCTTGGAAGGGTAGTATGTGAGCTAAGGACTGCTTTTGGATTTGTCTTATTTTGTTGTTTCTTACTCTCCGATGTAAATATATTGTTATTTAAGTTTTTAATCACTTCGGCATCATTTGGACATTCACTTTTTATTTTTATAAACACACACAGCCGTAGCACTTAGAAGAAAAGAAACTTCCTGAACATTCTTTGTGGAGAAGGAATTTGGGAACCTCTTTTCTGTGTGTGTACATACAATTAGGAATCATTCACACTCGAAAACTATGCAGGGCTAGGGAGCACGAGCTATCGTATAAATGAATTACACGCACTTTTAAGTAAGTAGGTTTCTATTAGGTATTGGCAACTCTGATCTCTCCTGAAACTATAGTTTCTCATATGGTCTTTTCCCACTTTACCCTGTGGATATACACTCAGGAATGATCTGACACTTAAACAGTCCTAACAATAGATAATCTCACAGATGGGAAGGTGCCCATCTCTGTATACCCCGGCAATCGCTGCCACTAGTTCTGTTGCCTGGCTAGTTAGCTGCTGCTCATGTATCCGCTGACTGTGGCTGGCCCTGGTGATGGAATCCTGAGCTCAAGGCTTGCACAGGGCAGGCACATCTGCTGTAAGGTGGGCTTACATCACCTTTAAGGCTCTTCTTTCCTAAAGTCAGAAACCCACAGGGCTCTGCTCATTTTTTAAGAGTTGGTGTCTTTTGAAGCACAGTATCAGATAGCAGAAGCAAAAAGCAATTCTGTTCTGTTCCTCCCCCGTGTGTCTGGGACCTATTGACAGGAATTATTTTATACGGTTTGGGATTTTTCCAGATCAGACTGTATTGTGCAGATAACTGCAGAGAGAAGCAAGCACACCTAAAGCTTTCTCACCTCTTGACAGGTTTTATTTTTCTACATTTTAGGACCATTTGTATCACACTCCATTTTCCTGAAAATTCATTAAATGTGCTTTCCTATCCACACTTGTAATTATAAAAAGTTATTAGATACTGTTCTTAGTATTATTTAATTTATAATGTTTGTTTTTAGTGACTTAGTAAATTACCTGGCCAAACTGTGTGCATACAAGAAAATCTTGCTTTAATCTGTGGGATTGTGGAATGGTGTGACTTTCAGAAGATAAATGTGGTTTTGTGTGTGATAGGATAGGTGTTAATGGGATGTTAGACTCTGTGCCTCTGGCTGTGAACTCATCTATGAAGTTTTTTTTAATGCTGTACTTAAAAATGTGAAGTCTGGGTAGGGTCAGTCTCAGAAAAGAAGTTATTTATGTATTATAAAACAATAGGCCACAGGAACTGGCATTTTTCTTAGTATAGAAATTTATTAAGAACCAAAATCCCAGATCTCCTTTTGAGGCCAGGGACAATCAGGCCATTTGGACAATCACCATTCCAGTCCTCTGAGTGCTGAGGCTGGAGAACCACTGCTTAGGTTCTTTAAAGTCACCTGTTACTCATAAGGAGAAAAATTAAAATCATCTAAAACATAAATCCTAATATACCATCTCCCTTTTACACCCCCATTGACTTTATTTCTGAGTGTCGTCCCTAGGTCCAAGCTGGCCTAGTGTTTTAGTGACATATTGAGCTTTTAGGGCTTACTGGATTAATTATATTTGTCTTTCTGTACCTCTTACGAACTAAACCTAATTCTTGATTTCTGCTTCCTCATTGGCTGTCCTCTGGCTTTAGGGCCTTTTGTTTTGAACATTTATCTTATATTGCATCATCTTTCCTTGCTTATTTAAGTTCTCACAATGGACACAACCCTTGTACATTGGATGAAGCTGATGCTACAGCACGCAATGGAAGCCAGTGAATGCCGTGTGGCGCCAGCTGGGCCGAAGCTGACCTCTCAGGTGCTTTCTCTGGAGTTGAGGATCAATACTCCCAGTGTCTACAGCAAAGGAGATTTGTCTTCATAATACTGAACTTGCCTTTTAATGGAAAAGTACATTTCACGAAATTTGCATAAGGCCATTGTTTTACAGTGATAAGGCATCCATGTGTTTCTTAGGGCTGAGTTAAGCTCTTTGTAGTCAATAGACTATTATTGCCGCAGTGATGGGTGCTATTCCCGGGTCTGCAGTGGTTCACAATGTCTACCATGTAGTTACTTTCAAGCCTCATTCAGATAATCTTGCTAAGAGCTATTCTGCACGCCCTAGAGGTGTTTTACTATCTTCTCTCAACACTGCTGTGTGAACAGTGCTCTGTAAAGTATGTTATTTTGTCCCATCAGTTGTACTAGTTTTCGTGTGGTTATTGTCTGAGCAAGTCTTTTGATTTTGTTTTCCCTAAAAACTATATATCCATGACTGTACCAATCTTCCATATTCAGAATATAATGCTGCAGCCATTTCTATAGAATGACTGTTTGCAAGTTTGTGTCTTGGAAATATCTTCTACTTGTGTGTTTATGTGAGCTCTGAGATCAGATAAGCTCTGGAAGAGTCCTCGGGTGAACCTGCACATGACTGCAGGTTCTCTGGGTAGGCCCCAGGGAATTCTGCTCTTAGATGGGGCGGCTGAAAGCCCAAGGTTCCTGAGCTCCCCTTGCCATGTATGTGCCACATCTGGCCTCCACCACCGAGTTTCTTGTGGTTGTGCTGTTAATGGTAGAGTCAAGTGCCTTCTATGCTAAAGGCTCAGAAATCTTTCTTAAACTGATTTCATGTCCTATGCAAGTGTTTTCTACAACCTGTATAACCAGTACTTTGTAAGACTTGTTTACGCTTCAATTGTACATAGTGTTTTTTAAAGAAATATATAGTATTTTTATTTAGGTACCTCCAAACTTGAACTCGTCTGTGTGAAGCATTGTAAACGATACATTTCTCTTTGAGTACCATCACAATTGTACAGAGGTTTTCACTGGTTCTATTTTTCTACTGTTACTGATAAGCATGTAACACTGACTATCCTACATATAGTTGGCATTTCAAATAAATGGCTTGTATAGAACTTGTGGAGTTGGACCTAGTCTGTTCTAGCAATACAGCATGCAATCTTTTTTTAATAATTTAACTTTATTTTATGTGCATTGGTGTGAAAGTATCAGATCCCCTGGGACTGGAGTTACAGACACATGTAAGCTGCCATGGGGGGTGCGGGGAATTGAACCTAGGTCCTCTGGAAGAACAACTCTTAACCACTGAGTCATCTCTCCAGTCCCCAGCACGTAGTCTTTATCTACAGATGTGGTTGTGCCCCTTGAGGGTAGAATCTGGAGGTTTTCTTGATTTTCTGTCTCATGTTTTCAAATTTTCAGAAACATCTTGATGGTGGTAGTTGTTTCCTTGGAAAGTATTTTGATTCATCAAGCTTACTTACATTTCACCCAGGACATTTTTTGAGAGACTTCATTGTACAAATTGGAGCAGTGATCTCAAGAGGAAGTTCACCCATGTGTACCAGGCACCTGGAGTAGGATCAAGACATAACTTTGACATTTTAACTTCCGGGATGGGAAGACTTGGCAGAGTGACCTTTAGAAAGATAGAAGACTATTGCTAGGACCAGGGGAACCAAAGCAGGGCTGAGGAGGGCGGAGCCTGGGGGTGGCAAGGGCTGTGCACACATGAGGGCTCTGGGACTCCACCTTACCCTTCTTGGACAAGCAAAAGGTTTTGAGATTGACCCTAATGCCTGTTTCAAATGTCAAAGTTGCCACAAGCTTTAGCAGAAGATGGAGATGGGGGGAGGGAGGGGTTTTAGCCAGACTTTCCAACAGTGGGAGAGGCTCAGGAATACTGCAGAGACGCAACTGAGAGGGTTCAGGTACAAAGGTTGCAGTGTTTTGTGATTTGGTAACTTGGTAAGCAAGGAAGGCAGGGAGGGTCTCATCTAGAGGAAAGCAAACTGAGTATTGTAGTCATATTAATTTGGCCAGTAGTTCTAAGCAGTAGCTAAGAAGTATATTTAGGTGGAAACTCAGGAAGAATGGTCCACATATACTGCATGACTAAGGGGAACACTGGAAGGAAGATGAAAGAAGGGTGAGGACCCTGGAGGACCCCACCTTCCTAGGTCCTTTAAAGGAGACTCACTGGCCCAGGGCCCCTACAAGCAGGAAGGAAACCTGCAGTGTTGTACTCAGAAGGCCCAGCCAAGGGAGCTACAGGAAATGTGGTCCTCAGAATAAAAGTACATTGTGAAGAAGAGAAAATGAGAAATACATAAATGTATGTGACAATTCTCAAGAGTGTTTACAGGACCACCACTGAAAGGGACACTGGTACTACAAGGTAGTGAGCCCCCATGTCAGTGCTAGCAGTTGAACCTGGGTCCTCTGAAATAGTAGCCAGTGCCTTAACCACTGAGCCATCTGTCTGTTCACTTAAGAGTTCTTCCTTCTCCATACTAATTTCTTCAAGTTCAGAAGTCAGCAATTTTTCCTTTCTTCTAAAATGGTTTTCATTTCTGTTTTTTTGTTTTGTTTTATTTTGTTTTGTTTCAAGGGTATGGCAGGGGCTGGAGAGAGGCTCAGAGGTTGAGAGCACTGGCTGTTCTTCCATAGGTTCTGAGTTCAATTCCCAGCAACCACATGGGCTCACAACCATCTGTAAAGAGATCTGGTGTCCTCTTCTGGTGTGTAGGCATAGGATGCAGGCAGAACATTGTATGCATAATAAATAAATATCCCGAACCTTAGGGGAAAATATTGGCAGTCTTGTGATACCCAGAAGCTAGTATTCCACAGCATTCCAAGAATGGGGTATCCCTGCACCTTGGAGGGGTACTATATATGTCTTATTTAGTGACCATGCAATGGTCACTGATTGTCAGCTCTTTGAGAATTATGGATCTCTATAGCAACTGACAGCAACCCTCATCTATGACCAGAAGCCTAAGTACTTGAGAGGCAATTTGCCAGGCACACCATGTTACTACTGCCCATCTGCCACTGTTCCTTGTCCCAGATTCCTGGCACATCACTGGTCCTTAGTTTCCAGACTACCATCCCCTACTACAATTACTTGAGACCCTTGGTAATTTTTAGGGTTTGGGTCCCTTTGCTTAGTCCTCCTATCCAGATTGCCAGTAGCTTGATGCATTTCCTGGCTACCCGCATGGACCACATGCACAAGGTCCCCAGACTCCTCTCCCCAAGTTTTCTTGTAGTTTACACTACTCATGCAGATTTGAGAGGTGTGTTCTGACAGAAAGGGTAAAAGTAGGTTGCAGGGTTCTGCCTTTCCATCTGCCAAACATATTAACTACCCAACATTCCCAATGGCCTGACACTGATCGTGTCATGGGATTTCTTAGGAGCCCTGTCCAGTCTTACATTCCAGCCTGACCACTCCCTCGGGCATACGATGCTTGTCTTCCTGTGAAGTCTCCCCAGTAGCTTGAGCCACATCCTGTGGACAGCCTCGGATTTAGGATTCTAGTGACATCTCAAAACAGTGGGGAACTATGAAGCCTGGTGTGCAAGTATGCTAGTGACCGCTGCTGGCTTGTGGTAGAGCTGGGAGGAAGGGGAGGAAGGGAGGCCAAGATGCTCTGGCAGAAGAGCCTCCATAGGTAAGAGTCATCAGAGAACCCTTATGGGACACTTTCTCTGCAGCGTACTGATCATGCTGCCTAGGGCAAAGCACCCAACCCCAGCTTCCTCATCCCCAATGTGGTTTACTTAATAAGCACTGGTTATAGACTTGACATGTGGGGCTCACCCTTCAGCTCACCCTTCATGATAAACCATCTTTTCCCTGCCCTCAGGAGAAGGGGACCCTGTTGAACTCTCCTGAAATTCCTCACTGTGCAGTCTCTCCAGCTACATAAATATCTTCCATTTCTGGAATATTCTATTTGATATAATGTTTCCCAGATGTCTGCGGTGAAAACAACTGTTCTTCCCATTTCTCTGTTTTCTGATAGACCTACCAAAGACTCTGGGGATTCCCCAATTAGTCAGCGAGTAATGTCCCCAGAGAGGTCCTAGAGTCCCTGCCCCTCCTCAGTGTATCTGGTATTATGTTCTTAGCACCCTGTAGTCAGCCCCTGTGCTTGTCATCTTGCTCTCCTGAAGTCCTGGGTTCAGGTAAAATGCTCCATCCCTCCTACCCCCACCTCAGCCTCCCAGGCCTCTCCAGCCTTCCATTTTCCTCTTGCCCTAACTGAGGTAACGGTCTTATGTCTCACTTCCCAGCGCTCTCTGGGAAGTGGACTTTCTTATACTGACTGGGATGCAGGAAGGGCATCAGGTGGTGGCTGGCCCCTAATCCCACACCTTCTAGTTGTCCTCCTTACTTACAGTCACCTCCCCCACCCTGCCACTTCCTTCACACACTGAAGGCCTGGCTTCAGCCTCTCATGCCCTCCCATCCAAGCCCTGATGGCCACAGCGGGAACAGCCATTTCCCCAAGGGCTCCACCTTGACCTGTTCGCTCCCTCCTTCTCTCAGCCCACTTGGTCTTAGGTAGGGTTTCTATTGCTGGGAAGAGACACCTGACCATCGCAACTCTTAAAAAGGAAAACATTTCATTGGGTTGGCTTACATTTTCAGAGGGTTAGTCCATTATCATCATGGGGCAACATGGTGCTGGAGAAATAGCCAAGTGTCTGACATCCTGGCTTGCAGGCAACAAGAAGTAAACTGTCTCACTGGGTGTGGCTTGAGCATATATGGGACCTCAAAGCCCGCCTCCACAGTGACACACTTCCTCCAACACGCCGTACCTCCTAATACTGCCACTCCCTTTTGGGGCCATTTTCTTTCACCAGACCATGCCCTCCTCCTGTTAGTGATACCTTCTCAAGTTCTCCGTTTAATACTCTCCTTTAACTTCTGTGGAGCTGACTTCCATCCTCTTCCTGTCCCCTCCAGGACAGCCCACCCCACCCAGAGCTGTCAGTCACTTCCTGTCTCTGGCCTTTGAGCTGCAAGTGATTGACAACATCTGTCTCCTGTGCTGAACTCAGCTATGGGAGACTGAAGAAAGCCCCACAGCTACGACGTCACCCAACCCAGAGCAACTTCAGAGATCTTCTCCTGTGTAGCCTCCAGCTCAGTCATCCCCTGACCTTTGCAGGAGACAGATGCCTTTCTGGGTCTGGAGCCAGCCCCGTCTTCCAGGGCATCCCCTCTGATGCACTCCAGCCATCTGCTCACAGTTCCTGCTTCTCTTGGTTCCCATGAGTCCTGCAGCTGCCCTCCCCTCGCGCCTCCACAGCTCCTCAATGTCATTGTGATCACCTGTGCCCTGCACCCCACCTCTCTCATCTGTCCTCTGCCCTACCACACTTCCATCCCCTGCCACTAGGGAGCCCTCCTGCCCTGAGCACCGTGCCAATCTTCCCCTCACTAGCTAGGGAGGCTCTGCCAGCGGGTCTTATCTGGAGCTTTAGAGCAGGTCCACGACCCGGAGAAGGCTCCCTCACCCAGTCAGCTTCCTCAGAGAACACGGAGGCCCATCTGCCTTAGCTCTTAGTCTCATTCGTCAGTTTAGAGATTATCGAATCTCAATAGGCCTGTTCCCTCTTACCTCAGCCTGCCACCAGACACATGACGCCACAGCTCTGTGGCACTGCCCTGCTTTCCTTCCATCTCATTAGCCACTTCTCCAGCCTGCCTCTAGCACCCATGTTGGTTGTCTGGCGTCTACCCAGGCCCTTTCATCCTCACTTTTCATGTGGCTCAATATGGGCTAGAGGCTCCTCATTTCAACGGCTTCAACGACCATGGAGGCTGCTACCTACAAATTCTATCCCGCCTCAACCTGTGCCCTTAAACCCTATTACATAGCGCTGGGGAGATGGCTCAGTGGTTAAGAGCACTGACTGTTCTTCCAGATGGACCCAGGTTCAATTCCCAGCACCCACATGGCAGCTCACAACTGTCTATAATTCCAGTTCCAGGGGACCCAACACCCATGGCAAAACACAAATACACATAAAATAAATAAATTTTGGTCAAAGACTTTGTTAGGGTCTTTATCCCATCTTATACCCAGGAGTCAATAGCCCCTTGTGAGTCACGATGGGGCCTCTGGCTTAGCCCCACCAGGTACTTTAGCTGGCAATCACTTCAGCAGTCCTCAGGGGCCATAGCCTTCTGAGTCCCTTCCGAGAAGCCACATGTGGTTCTGCAGGTGAGGAGTCTCCCAAGACATGGGAGGTCTGTAAAGAAACTGTTATCCTGTAGGAGGCCCTTCGGGTCATTTGAAAACACTGTGTGCTTCTTGTGCCTTTGTATGGTAGAGTGGTGATGACATCAGCGACCCTCACTTTCAGGGAATAGTTGTGGACACCCTTCCTTCCAATTGTGTCACCTAGACAGCATCCCCCAGTCACTGAACTGATTTCCTTTCAGGCCCTATTGACACTTTGCTCCCTGGGCCGTGGTAGAACAGGACATTGCTCACTTGCTCTCTACCAGGTACCCAGTCCAAAGCACAACCATGAGGGCATAGACAGCCCAGTGGGACATGCGAAACTGGGCATAGGGGCTGTCGCGGCCAGGATCCTGGGGTGATTGCCCAGCCCCTCCAGGAAATTCCTCCCCCTCGGGACTGTTGAGGACAGTTAACCTCTGTATCCAGACTTCACTCCCACATCCTCCCCTCTGTGGAGGAGCTAGCTCGGGCTTCTTTCCTCCTTAGGGTGCCTGGCCTATCTATTTCCTCTGGGCCCCAGGCTCTCTGCTCCCTGCTGTAGTTCAGATCTTGTGAGGCTGCACCTGAGCTGTGAGCTCTAGGCTCTGCAGCAGGCTATGTTTCCATTTCCTGTCAAGCTGGTTGATGGAAAGCAGCGACCCCTTTCCTCTCACTCTCTCTGACCCTCAGCCCTGCCACCCTCCTGCCATCTGCCTTGTCTGTTCTGTGAGGTTTGAGCATTGAGTTTTCCTGTGAGATCACCTCCTGTCTCTGGATATAACATGGGGAAGCTGGGCTGTAACCAGGCTTTCTATGAGGTTTAGAAAAACTTCCTTGGGTTAGATGTTGGAAAAGAATCAAATCTTTTATGTCAGTCTAAGTTCATCTTCTAGCAGCTGGAGAGATAGCTCAGAGGTTAAGAGCACTGGCTCCTCTTTTAGAGGATCCGGGTTCAATTCCCAGCATCCACATGGCAGCTCACAGCTGTCTGTAACTCCAGTCCCAGAGAATCTGACACCTTTACACCAATGGGCATGAAATAAAGTTAAATAAATTATTTTTTTAAAAAAAGTTCATCTTCTAAACCTAGGGAGTGTCCCCTCACATTTTGGTTAGCAGAAATCAAGCTGGAACTGAACTGGAAGCTGCCGCGTGGCAGCTATTACAGTGCCCGGGCTGCTATGCTGTTTTCTGGTGAAAACGGGTCATCAAGTCTCAGCTTCAAGGTGACATGACTATGACCATCCCACTGGCTCCTGGGAATTCTTCCAGGGTGGTTCCCCAGACAGCACTGGCCTTCCATAGGCCTGCTAGACCACTTCTTCAACTTGCCCCTTCTGCACCACCAGGGTCCTCTAAGGAACAAGAACCAGTTTTCCTGGTACCAAGGATGCTTTCTTCAGGGTTTTAGCTACAGAAGCAGCTCACTTAACTTGCCATGGGGCACATCACTCTCCCTGTCTTTCTCTTTGGCAGGCCCATCACTAAACTTGGACCTATGCTAGCAGCCCCTGCAATCCTCCTTCCCACCACTGCTGTGCTACAGACATGTGAGTACAACCATTCTTAGATTTGGGGATTTGAACTTGGATCATACTTGGGCAGCAAACTCTCTTGACCCCTCTAAGCAGGTCTCCCAGACCCAGGACCAATTTTATAGACTAGCAGACAGAGAATGAACTGCCTCCAGCTTTGAACCAGGGCCCAGGGTAGGAAAGCTGTGAACAGACACTTGGGCTCAGTTTCTTACCACCAGCAGATGGAGGCCAGGTAGATTTAAACAGGACCAGAAAGAGTCAAAATCAAACAAAACAAAAATAAAACAGGATCAAGAACAATCAGAAAATCAATAATTTTTAAATTGGTTTAATTTGGACTTTACAGAAACCTGATTGAAATATGTTAAGTCCAGTAGTAATTTTTACAAAAATGTACATACAATGCCAGAATTCCTTAAAAGTAACTAGTATCACATTTTTGTTTTGCATAAAACATGCATTAATATCAACTGCCACATGTTAGCCCAAGCCATCTCTATGAGAAGAGACAGGCCAAGTCAGTAAGAAACTAGTTGTGAACAGGTACAAAAAGAGGTTTTCTGGTTAAGTGGAGAGCCTTTCCTAGACAAGCCCTTAGCACTGGGCATCTGAACTGCTGCTGCTCACTAATACTGCTGCCGAGCCATGGTTCTGACCTGCCACAGGCAGACAGCAATTTTTTTGGTAGTAAATCGGACATCTGGGAAGATACAAATTTTGAGGACATGATGGAACATGGAAAGTGCAACTCTCAAGTTCAAAATATCCTCAAATTTAGAAGATGGCCAGGCTGTAGGCACCTGAGGTTTTTAACTGAGCCCTCTCTAGGAGGCTAGCTCAGTGCACACAGGCATTGCCTGCAGCCAGGAACCTTCCAGTTCTGCACAAGCTTCACAGGACCTGTCACTAGGGGGCTGCAGGCTACAGCACAGGGGCCATGCCATTTCCTGAGGCCTTATTTGTAGGCCCCTTCATCTTGTCCAGGAATTAGCAAGCATTCATGCATACAACTGCTGCACACACACAAAAATATCCATACTACTATGTGACCCAAAATGCCTTTAATGTACCTCACAGTGTGCTACGGAAGACCTTGTTCCTCTCAGGTGTGTGTGTGTGTGGGGGGGGGGACTTAGGGCTTTGCAGATCAAAAGATGCCTTCCACATAGACTGTGAAAAAATTTCACAGCACCTGAAAGACTTCCCCCAAACACAGAGTTTTATACAACGATCTATGTGAGGATTTTCAGACTTCATTCAGGAGGGAAGTAGCTGTGCACACTGTTTCCATACAAAAACTCAACATGTGTGCAGCTGAGGGCTTTGTCTGGAATCTTCTTCAGTCTCTTTTCCAGGACAGTGTCACTCCCCACTCACCAACATTAAGGTCAGTCAGTATCTTCGCCTTCAGCACAGATTCAAGGGGAAAAATAACTTAACACAGAACAGTATCAAAATAGGTCCATTTTTTAATACATGCTTCTGCATATCCCTGATAATGTAAGAAAGCAGAGGACTTGGTAAAGCACCCACATGTCACAGGGTGGGATCTGGTCATTTTAGGCAGCAGCAAAGGGACTCAGATAAGGGTGGATTCCCTGTAAGCCCTCCAGCATTCCAGTACTAACGCTGATGTCTGAGCCAAAAGAACGCTGGTGAAACTTGACTCTAAATTCCTCAGCGACATTCAGAACAAAGGCTTGTTTCCTCAGTCTCAAGGCGAGTAAACCTCCCTGCCTATGGCAGACAGACACCACAGCAGCCCTAGTGCTCTCAAGGCTGGTCCAGAGAAAGTCCCCAAATCCCTCCAAGCCCCAACCAAACCTCAGGAAGCAGAACAGGCTTGAGGAAGCTGGGACCCAAGGCACCGTGATCATGGGGGCAGAGGGGATGGTCCCCCAAGCAAGTTCAGGCTAACAGGAAGAGAACCTGCAAGAGAGAGAGGACCCAGAAGGCAACAGCTCTGTTGACACATATTTGGGAGTCATAGAAAAATTGCTAAAAAAGAAACCAATTTGCTTTCCCAAGATCAAATCAAACTTCTTAAAACATAAGCAAAAACCCTGGGTATCCCGGATAGGAAGGCTGAAGTCTGGAATGAGGTGCGTTTAGCTGAGTCATCGAGGAGGCTTGTTGAGACACTGTGGCTACTGTTAAGGAGAAGGGAGCTCGAGGCCACAGGAGGATGGGAAGGGGACCAAGTGTGACACAGGTCTCTTTACTCCGGAGCAGGGGCATTTCCACGGATCTGAGTGAGGAAGCACGCACTCCCTCTAGCTGCAGTAATACTGCAGCCCGTCCACTCTCCTCCTCTTTTTAGACTGAAATTCTTCAAAGAACTGTTGAATGTCCTCTCTCTTAACAACCTGTTGATGAAAAGCCAAGGTTTGAGAGGGAGCACATTCTGTAGCAGTGACAAAAGGTCAGAGCACTCACAAACAAGCCAAATAACCCACTGGCTAATTCCAGAGCCAGCGGCCTGGTCACAGTCTGCAATCCTAGTGCAGGAAGAAAGTCACAAATTCAAGGCCAGCCTGGGCTACATAATGAAACCCAGTTTCAAAAACTACAAAAACAAAAGAAAAGAGAATTGCAGAGGATTACTTGTGGATAAGCTCACTGCCATTGGAAACCATGTTGTCCACACCTAATCTATCAAGTGTCAGAGCGGAAAACACAGTATGCTATGCAATGATCTCACAGGCTGTCAGACAAGAGTAACAGACTTACAACTTGAAGTAGTCATTACTGTATCCACTGCTTTCCTTGCACAGCAGTGGGACAAATCCCCAGTCGAACCACATGGGTCAGAAGCCTCTGGTCTTAGTGAGCAGACAGCAGCATCTGTTTACAGACATGCACACTGAGGCCATGGATGACCATTCAGTCACACACCCAGGCAGCAGAACAGAATGACTCAGAACTCAGCTTGCACTACCTACCCCAGCATCTCCACATGTAAAATAATAAAAGCAGCACCCACCTAACTGGGCAACTTGACGATCAGCTGACCTATAGTCTATGAATCTCCTGGTACATTCTTAATAATAATCAGCTGAGCCATGACAGAGCCCTGGCACACATGACCTGAGAGCTAAGGTCATCACTGCATGTGCTCGTCAGCACCACTTTCCTTCAGGTCTGCTCAACTCTAGGTTTGTGCTTTCTTGTTTTATTTGATGCCGGGTCTCACTATGTAATCCTGGGTGGCTCAGAACACAAATAGATGCCCTGCTTCTGCCTCCCAAATGCTGGGAATAAAGGTGTTGTACCACTGTGCCTAGCTTGGATTTGTGCTTTCTTCTGCACTGATATCTTTAAAAAAGAAAGGGAGGGAGGGAGGGAAGGAGGGAGGGAAACTTGTGTATCTTGAGTCTAAAATTAAAGATGATTGCTATTGCTGTATCAACAGAAAAAATGGTTGATAAAAAAAAAAAATCCTCAAAACCCAAGTCATGTTCTGGAGGCACTACTTTAAGTAATGGGCAATGGATTTAAAGCATCAAATACAAAGATGTCTGTAACGCTAACAAAATAAAAAATAAGACCAAGGAAAAACACGGATCAAAATAAGGTAAACTGGGACAACCCAGCTCTGCGTCTAGCAGCCATCACAAGACTGCGGTTTCTTAGTCTGTTTTTAAATACAAAGTAACACATATGCTTCTTGGTAGAAGGACGGATGGTGGGGCAAGGAGGCTGAGGGACAGAAGAGAGTGCTCCAACACATATGAGCAGAAGGATCTGTCCTAACCTAGGGTTACAAACAGTGACAACAAGCTGTGAAAGAGAGTATTATGTTCAGGCAGTGATGGCGTACGCCTCTGATCACAGCACTTGGGAGGCAGAGGCAGGTGAATCTTTGAGTTCAAAGCCAGCCTAATCTACGGAGCAAGTTCCAGGACAGCTAGGACTACACTAGAAACAACCTAAAAAAAAAAAAGCATCAGAAAAGAAAATAAATACCAAGCCGAGTGGTGATGGCACATGCTGCCTTTAATCCCAGCACCTGGGAGGCAGAGGCAGGTGGATCTCTGTGAGTTCAAGACCAGCCTGGTCTACAGAGCGAGTTCCAGGACAGGCTCCAAAACCACACAGAAACCCTGTCTCGAAAAACAAAAAAAAAAAAACAACAACAACAAAAAAGATTTATTATTTATTATATATACCGTGTTCTGCCTGAATGTATGCCTGCAGGCCAGAAGAGGGCACCAGATCTCATTACAGGTGTTTGTGAGCCACCATGTAGTTGCTGGGAATTGAATTTAGGACCTTTGGAAGAGCAGCCAGTGCTCTTAACCTCTGAGCCATTTCTCTAGCCCCTAATATGATTTTAAAACCGCATGATAAAATTAGTAAAGAACACGGCAACCACAAACTACACCAGGGTGAGGTTGCGAGAATCTGGAGAATGCACAGGAGGCTAACGCCCCAATGGACCCATGAGACAGTTCAGTTCTAGCAGAAAGAAGCTCAAGTAGAGACTGCGGCAAAGAAAGAAAACACAGTTGTAACCCACGGGATGTGGACAAGCAGGGCTACCTCTAAAAACCAACAAAATGGAGCTGAACACTGAGGCCAAGAAAAGTGGATCTCTGTGAGTTCAAGGTCAGCCTGATCTTCCCAGAGAGTTCCAGGCTATCCACCACTACGGACTGAGACTGTCTCAACAACAAAACCTGAACCATTTGGGACAAGACTTTTAGTGTCTGACGTCACAACTTGTTTTACAGAAGCAGTATCACAGCCCCAAACCAGAAGCATGACCTCCCTCATCCACGAGGACCAGGACTGAACCCAACAATGCAGCAGCAGTGCACCCCCCAAGGGCTTCATCCTTGTGATTCCAGCATTAGGGAGACTGATACAGACAGTTAGAGAATTTGAAGCGAGATAAAGCTATACTGAAAAACCCTTTTCAAAATACAAACAAAAAAGTTTAAAAAAAAAAAATCCCAGTACTCAATTTCAGTTGCCCCCCCCTTTTTTTTTGCTTTTCGAGACAGGGTTTCCCTGTGTAGCCCTTGCTGTCCTAGAACTCAGAGATCCACCTGCCTCTGCACCACTGCCTGACTGCAAAATTTAACATTAAAGAAAATGAGCGCACCACTGCCTGGCTGCACAATTTAACATTAAAGAAAATGAGCGCACCACTGCCTGGCTGCACAATTTAACATTAAAGAAAATGAGCTGGGGCTGGAGAGATGGCTCAGTAGTTAAGAGCATTGTCTACTCTTCCAAAGGTCCTGAGTTCAATTCCCAGCAACCACATGATGGCTCACAACCATCTATAATGAGACCCTCTTCTGGCCTGCAGGCATCCATATAGACAGACTATTGTATACATAATAAATAAATAAACATTTTTAAAAAAAAAGAAATGAGCTGTTTGTTCTAAACTAACAAAGCTATCTATGATTAAGGTTCTTACATACCGTGCCTTCATCAGCAAATCTCTTCAGATAGTCTTTAAGTTCAGTCTTCAAGTCATTGTATTCTAAATCAAAACAACAAAAAGTTCAGACAGGCCTTACACTTTTAAAACAAAACATCTGACATTGATAGGCCAAGTTCATTAACAGTCCACACCAATGTTTTTAATTAAAACCCAGAGAAACTTGTTTCCCACTTAACTCTGGCCTTCCTTCATTTTGCTATCTGGGTCTTTACATTTAACAAAAACAAACACAGGCGGTGGTTGCGCACACCTTTAGTCCCAGCATTCTGGAGGCAGAGACAAATGGATCTCTGTGAGTTTGAGGCCAGCCTGGTCTACAGATTTAGTTCCAGGACAAGCAGGGCTATTGTACTGAGAAACCCTGCCTTGAAAAACCAAACAACAAACACAACCAGAAATAGCCTCTCTCCATACAGACTTCAGTAGGGCTTCCTGTTTCTCAGCAATCTAGACCCTCAAGTAACCTTGGGCCCACCAGACAGGTTTAAACCACGCCTCACTGAAATTTGCATAGATTCCATAGATTCGCACAGCTGAGGAATTTCTTCAACACCCCTATCACTGAAAAACTTATAGTCAGGGTCTCAAGGTCTCTATCCTTCTGTCTCTCTCTTGCTCAAACATAAATACACCCAAAGAACAGTGATACATGCATATGAAAAATAATGAAGCCTAATGTTTGTCTACTAAGAAAACTCAACAGTCTTTAGTCTAATAAAGGCAAAAAAATTAACTGATCACAAAAGAGAAATGATGGATGTTATAAAAAGGACCCAAGGTCATGGACTCAAGTGGAAAGTGGCTGAGACTGAAACACTGACCTCACCAGAGCTGCTGGACTTAGGGGTATCTTCTCCCCTTCTAGCAGCTTCCTGTGAACCATTCAAGCAACCCTGAGAGACCTCTCAAAAAGCTGTCGTGCTTCCCAAGTTCAGATACAATGCTCAATGAAAATTACTTTGAAAGGATGAAACACTCTCCTATTATTCTGCATTCAGGTATCTACCCTTAATTAAAATAATATATGCTGCAGTTTGTTCTTTTCTCTCTTTTTTGAGACAGTCTCTACATAGCCCTGGCTATCCTGGAGCTCACTGTGTAGACCAGGTTGGCCTCAAACTCAGAGACCCTCCTGCTTTATCCCCCCCACTCCCTCAAATGCTGGGATTAAAGGTGTACCACCACAACCTTTGGCAACCCTTTGGCATAATGTCAGAGGGATAGCAAGCAATCTCCACTAGCCATGACACCCCGCTGGGCCATATCTGGCCTAGCTCTCAAGTTTTTACTCAGTTCGTAATCCATCCTTTGTGTTACAGATACCTTTTGTGAATCTTGTCTGAGAGTTTCCCATAGATACAAAGCATATTCAAAATTTTCTTTAGAGCCCAGCGGTGGTGGCTCAAGCCTTTAATCCCAGCACTCAGGAGGCAAAGGCAGGCCAGCCTGGTCTACAAGAGCTAGTTCCTGGACAGGCTCCAAAAGCTACAGAGAAACCCTGTCTCAAAAAACCTTGGTTTAAGAGGAAATCTCATGAATCAGTTATCTGCACCTGGCATTTTATTTTCGGAAACTTCATTCAGATTGTTTTAAGCATATGGAAATCTGCTTGATAAGTATAAATATAGCAAAATATAAAAATGCAAAGAGGCGAAGGGAAAAGTGCTTCAATTTACCGAGACTGAGCCTCCTGAAGCACAGAGGCTAAGTTCACTCTCAAGTATCTCTGAGTCTTCATTTCACAGACCCGCATGAACACACACATCCGCACCACATTACCTGTGATCTTAAGCATTATTCTAGCACGAAATGCTAGTGAGCCGTTGGTGATAGCAGCAGACTACTATTGTTGATGCACAGTTAGAGCAGATGTTTACTACCTTAGACATTCTCCTGCTCAGTGAAGGACACTATAAACGTACTCACCACAGATGAGCTCCACTTGCTGGACTCTGTTCATGCTGCTCAGGGTGTCCATTAAAGGGTCCCGTCTCTCAGTGGCCTGCTCACTCTTGCCTTTGTTCTCATAAGCCAAAACTGTATCATACTCATCTGTCAGGAACAGGACATCTAGTTCTCCATACATTTTCTTAAAAAGAAAAAGAAAGGAAGGAAGGAAGGAAGGAAGGAAGGAAGGAAGGAAGGAAGGAAGGAAGGAAGGAAGGAAATCAGTTTCCCTATTAGAACATCATTTTCATAAAGTCAGATTCAGGAGAATAACAATTTTATTCATTTTTGAATTCACACCTAGAAAATTGTGAGTTTCGAAGTTGCCTAACAAATGTATACTTTAGGCCCGGATCTTTTTCAGAAATCTTCCAACTTCCACAAGAGATTTGGTCTATGCAGTCTGAATGAGCCACCATGAGGGAGATGAGAACTGAACCCGGGTCCTCTGAGAGAGCAGTAAACACTCTTGCCCCCCCTCTCTCCAGTCACAGAATTGGTGTTATCTACTAACACTTGGTAGAAAGTATCACATAATTCCGATTTTCCTCTACAAGAACTTGTTATACAAGTGTGGCTTTATATATTTGGTCCATAGGAAATTGGGCGTCCCTGGACTCCTCTATAAATCCATGAATAAACTGTGTGGTGCATAATCTGAGAAACCAAGTGGAACCAGACACTCACCATACAATCTTGGCAGGTGCACAGCCTGCTGCGCCAATTCAGGGGCCAATAGGTAGCAACATCCTTCTTCACAAACTGACTGGCTTGAAGCTCCTGAAGTCTGCAGCCAGACTGCAGCTCAGTTTTGGTTTTTTCATTCTTAAAAACGGTCTGAAATAAAATTAAGTTCTGGAGTGTGAATTTTTGTATTTTGTTTTTTGAGACAGGGTTTCTCTGTCCTGAACAAGCTCTTGTAGACCAGGCTGGTCTCAAACTCAGAGATCTGCCTGTCTCTGCTTCCTGAGTGCTGGGATTAAAGGTGTGCACTATCATCGCCCAGCTGAGTTTTTGTATTTTCAAGTTTGAAAAAAATTTTTATTTGCATGTGTATAAGTGTTTGCCTGTATGTGTGTCTGTGTACTTGTGCGTGCCTGGTGCCCATGGAAGCTAGAAAAGGACATTTGATTATTCCCTGGAACTGGGTTTGCACACAACTGTAAGCAATATGTGAGCTCTGGAAGTTGAAACCCAGGTCTTCTGGAACAGCAGCCATCACTTTTAACCAGCTGTGTTTTTGTGTGTGCACAGGTGCACACATGCATAAGGAAGGCTATGCACATTCAAGTGTCTTCCTCAATCAACGTCTCCATTTTTTAGTTTTTGAAATAGGGTCTCTCACTGATTGGCTAGAATGCCTGTCAGTCGACTCCAGGGATCATCTCATCTCCAGCTTCCCAGCACTGGGATTCAGGTGCATTCTGTACCAGGCTTTGCTGTCCTTTGAGACAGGGTATCACTATGCAGCTTGGGTTAATCTAGAACTTGCTATGTAGACTAGGACAGCTTCAAACTCACAGAGATCTTCCTGCCTCTGTCTCCTAAGTGTTAGGATCAAAGATGTGTGCCATCATGCCCAGTGTGGCTGTTTTTTGTTTTTGGAGCCAGGGTTTCTCTGTAGCTTTGGAGCCTGTCCTGGAACTCACTCTGTAGACAAGGCTGACCTCAAACTCACAGAGATCCACCAGCCTCTGCCTCCCAAGTGTTGGGTTTATTTTTTTTTTAAAGATTTATTTATTAAGTATACAGTGGTTTGCCTGCCTGTGGGCCAGAAGAGGGAACTAGATCTTATTACAGATGGTTGTGAGCCACCATGTGGTTGCTGGGAACTGAACTCAGGACCTTTGGAAGAGCAAGCAGTGCTCTTAACCTCTGAGCCATCTCTCCAGCCCAAGTGTTGGGTTTAAAGGCATTATGTGGTACTAGAGATCTAAAGTCCTCACGGTTATATGCAATCAACTCTCCAATTGAGCCACCTCCACCCTTCTCTCATCATCCCCAAGGATCAAACTCAGGGCGGTCACTCTGCTGATCATGCTACCACCCTGGCTCTTAGTTTCACTTTGAATGTGGCTTGAATTCCATACACTACCTGGCAGTCAGACTCAGAACTAGAGCTGGTACATGGCTCATTATTCTGCTCAGCTTTAACTTCCTTGCCAGCATCCTTTCCATGCTCTGAAACATCCTCTTTTTGGGTGTTATCTTGGTGACTTCCATTTTCAGACTTGATAACCTCCTGACCGCCCAGGCCATCAACATTCAGCAACAGTCCGTCATCTTCAGCAGACACTCTGGTGACTGTAGGTCCAACAACAAAACAAACACAGCACAGCTGTTGGCCTCTCAGATCAAGAAATCACATTCTGTTAAAATATCTGGACTAGAAAAAAAGACAGCCCGAGTCTCCGTATTAACCAGGGAATTAGCACTACTTTTTAACATTATGCCTGCCTAATCCAAATCAATGGTTCATTAAAAATTCTAGTCACTACATAAGAACTTTAAGGAATACACTATAGATGGACTAACTAAAGAAACAAGACAGTAAGAAGGGATTTTACTAAAAACAAGAAAAGACAGCTCTGGAAAACAAAAGTGTTTAATTGGGAAGAGGGAGTCAGAAAGGATGGGTCTAGAGAGATGGTAAAGGAGCTAATGGTGGGTAATGGGCTTGCAATCTAGGTTAAAGCATCCGATAGGGAAGAGGAAAACTAAGAAAACATGAAAGCCAGC
>NC_022009.1:38492831-38496555 GCF_000317375.1 Microtus ochrogaster | reverse complement strand
GAAAGAAAACATGAAGACAGAGAGTTTGAGGTCAGCCTGGGTGACAGAGACCCTACCCTGAAAAAACAGACAGGGCTGGGGATCGGCCAGAGGATACATCTTACCTAGCATGTGTGAGGGTCTGGATTTGCAAAACTAACAACTAAACAATCAAAAGCAAAAAAGAAATCCCAATGGGCAAAACCTATAGCTCAAGTGTCTGCAGGAACTGAGCTATATCCTGAAGGAGAAAGAACAGAAAGAGCTGTGACTGTGTCAGCCAGTGTAGGAAGAGAGCACAGGCACAGCTATGCTGCTTATAGCTTCTATGATCAAAGTCCTTGAAGGTAAGGACTAGAGATTTAGATGGCACACCAGTAAGATGTGTTATGTATCACACTGATGACCCCCACCTGATGGCTTTTGCTTCTATTCCATTTCTTGGTGTGTAACCCACATAATATGCTGTTTTGCCATTTGCTACAGGTGGGATACATATACTTCAAAAAATCCATATGCTAAAAGTCAACCAGTGCAGTATCAAAAGATAGGGCCTCTAGAAGGTGATTAGGGCCGGGAGGTGGTGGTGCATGTCATTAATCCCAGCACTTGGAAGGCAGAGGCAGGTAGTTCCAAGACAGGTAGGGCTAGGACAGCAAGGGCTGTTACACAGCCTTCATATCTGGCACAGATCTTGACTGTAATATTTATCTATTATTGTCAGGTCTAAGGCATCTGTTATAACCCAAGAATTATGATGCCAACCCCTTCAAAACATGTCTTACATTTAACCGCTTACTTTAACTTCAAGACTCCATGCAAATACTACCTCCCGCACTTTCTCTAACTGGTTGTTATCAATACTCTGCATCCCGGCATTCAGGTTCACATTTAATCCTGGTAGGTTCTCACCCAGTCCAAAAGCAAAGTGTGGAAAAGGAACATAGCTGGATATTTCCTATACCTCCCTAAAGTCCAGTTTAAAAAAGCAGCTAAAAATTCTGATCAAAGACACACATTTCACAAGCACAAATTTTTGTCACATCAACCTCACAGAAACACTTACCTGCCAACTGGCCAGCATAAGCCCACAAGAAAGAACAGCGCTTCATACAAGCCTGGCACACCATCTCTTGGAAATCCCCACTCTCAGGGGGAATGGCACCAAGATGCTGTGGATATAGAAAACCAGATGTTTCCTGTGATCTCCAAGTCCCCTAGAATGCCTGTTGTTTTATAAACGGACACTGTGAAAGTACACTGATCATATCTCTATCAAAGGAAATGTCAAGTACAACAGAAGAATATTTTTTTGAGACAGGGTCTCAGTTTGTAGTTCTGGCAGGCTTGGAAGTACTACATAAACCAAACTGGCCTTGAACTCACAGCAATCTGCCTACCTCTGCCTCCTGCATACCAGGATTAAAGATGTGCTCTTTAAGCCAGTGAGCCATTTCCCAAGCCCATTTATTTATTTTTGAGACAGGGTCTCAAATAGCAGAGGGCCTTGAACTCCTGATCTTTCACCTCCCACCCACCAAGTGTTAGAGTGACTGGCACGTCCATCATGTCCCATGGGACACAACTTACAAGGTCAAAGTTTTCCTTACCCTGCCATGGAACCAGTCTTCACAGACCACACACTGAATCATCTCATCTGGAACCTGACAAAAAAAAAAAAAAATTGTTAATGATTGTTTTGAATTCTAGGACATGGAAGAAAATCTGGCCCACAGCAGAACTAGAGAGTTGAGTAATTCTCTAGCAGCTCTGTGAGAAACCCATCTGTGTGAGAGCAGTCAAGAGGACAAATCCATTCTCCATGAAGCAGTCTGCAAGCAGTTATCAAAGTTCCTTCCTATCCAACACTAGGAGAATCACACACACACACACACAAACACACACACACACACACTGTGGGGGATGATTTTCCCTTATCTTAGGCTTTCATACCAGCAGTTAACATCTTAAAATGCTTCTGTCCCTTTACTGTGGTGTTTTCTTAAGAGGCAAAAATAAATAAATAAATAAGATATTCAATAGAGCAATTTGTTTTTTGTTTTTCCTTCTGTCTCTCAAGTTATTGCTTTTTTGGGAGACAGGGAATCTTTTGTTTCAAAAGTACTATAAGGAACATTTTACCCCATCTGTGAAATTACTTAGTTTTAAGAGATATTTATTAAAGATGCTTTTAATTTCCCCTTATATGTAATTTGGTTCAATAATTATGGTCGCAGATGATTAAAAAGTCAGAAAGGTGGAAGTTAATTCCTCTATATACACAAAATACTTTTGCAGATCAGTAAATATACAAAGAAAGGGCTGGCCGGGCGATGGTGGCGCACGCCTTTAATCCCAGCACTCGGGAGGCAGAGGCAGGTGGATCTCTGTGAGTTCGAGACCAGCCTGGTCTACAGAGCTAGTTCCAGGACAGGCTCCAAAGCCACAGAGAAACCCTGTCTCGAAAAACCAAAAAAAAAAAAAAAAAAAAAAAAAAAAACAAAGAAAGGGCTGGAGAGATGGCTCAGTGGTTAAGAGCACTGGCTGCTCTTCCAGAGGTCCTGAGTTCAATTTCCAGCACCCACATGGTGGCTCAGCCATTCCCAATGAGATTTGGTGCCCTCTTCTGGTCTTTAGGCATACATGCAGGGAGAACACTGTATACATAATAATAAGTAAACCTTAGAAGAAATATACAAACAAAACATTAAGGACACGGGAAGCCAATGCAGAGACCATTACAGATATCCCTTTAACTCATAGCAGCTGTGTAATTTCATTCATGACCAGGAAAAATAAAATTTTTTTTTTCTCCCACAAGACAGGGTTTGTGCAACTTTGGCTGTCCTAGAACTTACTCTGTAGACCAGGCTGGCCTCAAACTCACAGTAAATATACAGTGTTCCACCTGCATGCATGCTTTCATGCCAGAAGAGGGCACCAGATCCCATTATAGATGGTTGTGAACCACCATGTGGTTGCTGGGAATTGAACTCAGGACCTCTGGAAGAGCAGCCAGTGCTCTCAACCTCTGAGCCATCTCTCCAGCCCCCATAAGATAAATTTTAAAACATTTATTTTTGGTTAAAACACTTTTAAAGGAACTAATAATAAACCATTGCCACATAACATAGCCAGATTTTTTTTTTTTTTGAGATAAAGTCTTTCTTTTGTAGCTCTGGCTGTCCTGGAACTCACTCTGTATATAGATCAGGCTGGCCTCTAACTCACAGAGATTTGCTTGCCTCTAATTCCTGAGTACTGGGATTAAAGGGTCAACATGGCAAGATTGTAAAGAATTAATAATATATAGGTTGATAAGAATGTTAAAAAAAAATTGTCAGGAGATCCCAGCACTTGAAGCCAAGTTTGAGGTCAGACAGGGCTACATATATAAGACAGACCCAGATTCATTTTGCACCAAGATGGCTCTGAAAGCGAAGGAATCTCTCACCCCTCCCAATGCCAAAGAAAAAGCAAAGGCCTTGAAAGCCAAGAAGGCAGTGTTGAAAGGCGTCTAATGTCACAAAAAGATGGGCAAGTCACCCACCTTCTGGGGTCCCCACGGCTCCTGAGGCAACCCAAATACCCTCAAAAGACAGGAGAAACAATCTTGACCACTATGCCATCATCAAATTCTTCATGACTACACATTTTTTCTTTTTTTTTAAATATTTACTTATTTATTATGTATACAATATTCTGTCTGTGTGTATGCCTGCAGGCCAGAAGAGGGCACCAGACC
>NC_022009.1:38476627-38492731 GCF_000317375.1 Microtus ochrogaster | reverse complement strand
ATTGTATATATAATAAATAAATATTTAAAAAAAAAAAAGTCCTGTCTCAAGAAAAAATACTACCAAAATATTACCAATGGCTGAATCCTTTTGGTAGACATGATCCTAATTTTAATTACAAACATCCCTGGACTCACCAACAGCTATGCCTTTATGTAACACCTACAGTGATATAGATATATATGTATACACATACATACACATACACAAATACACACACACACACACACACGAACCTATGGATGTTCACTGAAGGCTTTATAGTGACAATCTAGACAGTGTTGCTCTACTACAAAAGCTAGGCTAACTGACTATGGCAGCTATAAGGCAGACTTGTATTTATTTTCTCCTCTTTTCTTTTTGAGAAAGGGTCTCCCTATGTAGCCGTGGTTGGTCTGGAATTCATGGTGTGGGTCAGGCTGACCTTGAACTTATGACTGTATTCCAGCCTCTACCTCCAGAGTACTAAAACTAAAGGCAAGAGTTACCACACCCAGCTGGATTTGTATCCTGCTTACTGTAGAAGCTGATCCACAATAAACTGGTGAAAAAAGCACTTTGCACTGAATAATTCTGGGATTCTGCTTACACTGCAATTTAAATTTAAAAAGAAGCCTGTTTACATATTTACTTGTGAAGGAGGAAGGTCATTGGTTAATAAAGAAACTGCTTGGCCTGTTAAGTTAGAATATAGGTGGGTGGAGTAAACAGAACAGAATGCTGGGAAGAAGGGAAGTGAGCTCTGACGCCATGCTGCTGCTCTCCAGGGCAGACGCGATGGAGCAAGCCGCCAGGTCAGACATGCTGAATCTTTCCCGGTAAGACTGGTGCTACACAGATTATTAGAGATGGGTTAAAGCAAGATATGAGAGTTAGCCAGAAGAGGCTAGATATAATGGGCCAGGCAGTGTTTAAAAGAATACAGTTTCCGTGTAATTATTTTGGGGCATAAGCTAGCCAGGCGGCCGGGAGCTGGGCGGCAGGAAGGCGGCCCGTAGCTCATTACTACATACTTGTTTTACACAGAGGAAAGAAACTAATTTCTTAGAAAATACCTGAGGGTGGAAGAGGCATTTGAGAGAGAGAGGAGTTTTGGCCTCAAGAAAGTCCTCTCCAATATTTCATTTCTATGATATTTAAATAAAAAAAAAAATCCAAAACAACAGTAACAACAAAAACCACAGTTCAGTTCGAAAGCAGTTTGAGAGCCACATTTGAAACTTCTGATTCTTTACCTCATCTTCAGGATCAGGATAAGGTCTCTTACAAATGCAGTATAATCCAAAAAAGTTGTCATTGTACTTATTGCAAGAATTTACCTTTGATTTGTCCTGAAAGAGAGTACATTTCAGTACATATTATGATTTAATATTAGATACAATCTCATGCATTATAAAAATTGTATTTTTAATAATTCTCTCTGCATTAAGATCTTTCTACAAGCTAGTCATAAACTTTCAAGTCAAAAGGAAAGTTTATTATTACAGAAATACTTTTTTCAAGCTACAGAGACCAAAAAACACCCCACATTTCCTTTTTCCTCTTCACAGCAATTGGGAGATTTATGATTTATTTAATATACTCATATAACAAATGAAATAAAAATCATATACACGGTCAGTTTATTGAACTGACACTGACCTGGGCAGACATTTTCTTTTAATGGTTTTTTGAAAGAAGGGTTCTCTGTCCTATAACTGACTACATGTAGGCCAGGGTGGCCACGTTTGTCTTCACTTCTTGGTTTTTTTTCCCCCTTGATAGGGTTTCTCTGTGTAGTCCTGGCTAGTTTGGAACTCACTCTGTAGACCAGGCCTCGAATTCATAGAGATCCACCTGCCTCTGTCTACTGAGTTCTGAGATCAAAGTTGTGTATCACCATCGCCCAGCCTTTTTTTTTAAAAAGATTTCGCCCAGCCTTTTTTTTTCTAAAGATTACTTTTTATTATGGGGCGAGGGTGGGGCATGCAGGTATGTGCACAAGTGCAGGTGCCCATGGAGGCTAAAGGAGTTACATCCCCTTGGAGCTGAAGCAGTTGAAACCCATCGAAGTTGGGTGCTGGGAATTGAACTCAGGTTCTTTGGAAGATTAGTACATGCCTTCAACTGCTGAGCCATCTCTCCAAACCTCAAGACAGTTCTTTAAATGCAGGTATAAAAGACAAGACTTTTAGGTTATTAGGGGGCAAAAAGGAGAAAAACTATCAAAAATTAATCCTAAAGGAGAAAACATGAAGTTTTAACAATTATTAATGAAAACTGGCATTCTCCTTTTTCTCTTTCATCTGCAATTTTCCTACAACTTTTCTGAAAGCAAAGCTTTAGTTTGCTTTGCAGACAGATTCTTACCGTAGCTCTTCATCCAGCCACATGCTTTGCTCTAAAAGCCTCGGTGTGCATGAATGATCTCAATAAATAAAACTCAATCAGCTTCAAGAACATCTCCTCCCAGACTTTTAATATTAACTGCAATGTATGCTGTAGATTTTCAATGGGCTATTTAGTTTTTCCAAACAAATAAAAGTGAAATGTTCAAAAATAAATATTTTGTTTTTTTACACTTTGGTAAATACCAACCTTAGCTCATTAAGTGCACTTAAAAGAATTATTTCTGCTGGGCAGTGGTGGCGCACGCCTTTAATCCCAGCACTCGGGAGGCAGAGGCAGGAGAATCTTTGTGAGTTCGAGGCCAACCTGGTCTACAAGAGCTAGTTCCAGGACAGGCACCAAAAACTACAGAGAAACCCTGTCTCAAAAATCAAAAAAAAAAAAAAAGAATTATTTCTATTTATGTGTGTGTGAGTGTGTGTATTCAGGTTTCTACATAATCCAGAAGAGTCGGGTGAATCCCTTGGAGCTGGAGTTACAGGTAGTTGTAGATGCTGGAAACTGAACTGGATCCTTGAAAGAGCAAGCAGTATGCTCTAAGCCGCTGAGCCATCTCTCCAGGCCCTGGTCCCAAGTACATTTGTAATCACAGTGCATACTTACAGGAAATAATTTGCATTCCAAATTTTTAAACTTGCTGTTTCCACAATCACAACGAAAATTTCTATTAAGAAAAGAGGAAGAACATATATTTAAGCTTCCTTTTAAAATTAACTACTCTCTTAGCACCAAACACAGCTTCCCTTTCTAACTAGTCTCTAGAATCTAGATAGCCTTTTTGATGTTTGTGTATCTTATTTGAAGTTTTCCAACAAAAGCAACAAAAGACTGTAATTCTGGACACCACTACATATAAAAAACAAATCTTTATCACTCTCTCACACACACAAACAAATGAAATAACAAAAGGAAAAGACAAGTAGTGTGAGCTAGTAACCATAATTAAAATTTAAGTCTTATGGAAAAACCATTCCTTCCCACACTAAATCTTACCAACATGCAATTACTCTGAATGAAAAGCAGGATTAAGTAGGCATTGTGGTTGCAAAAGAATCTAAACATTTAGAAGGCATTTGGCAAAAACTGCTTTACCTTTTTGTGTATAGTTCGAATAATTTATGACTTCCATGGCATTCGTAGCTGCAAGCTAGACAAATTCCTGCTGGTTCTTCTCCCTCTGGTGTGCAGGTACTACAGGCATACAATGCTTGTCTCTTCACTGAGCCCTGAATGATCAGCCCCCACAAAAAAAAAAAAAGAAAATGTAGTCATACAACAAAGGACCAAAGCACTACTACAAATTCCAGACCTATACTGATGCTTGTTTTTATGTAATTTTTTTCTTTTATAGCAATAAAAAGTTTAAATCTGTGAGTAAGTTGATACTTTTAACCATTTAACACAAGAAAATAAAGGTGAGTTTATATAGGTTTGGGAGAGTAATACCACATTTTTAATTTTTAATTTTAGAAGATGCTTATAATTCTACCAAAGAGGATAGTCAATCCATAAACATAACTATTTTGATCTGCAGGAGTTGAATGGGAAAACATCTAGGAGAATAGTATAATGATGTCCACTACTTACTGTCAAGTAATGAATAAAAAAGGCAAAATATTCAATAGAGACAAGTGATTAAAAGCAATACATATACAAGTTACAGATATTCATAATACTATTCTTTCAGCTTATCTGTAAATTTAAAATATTTAGAAATTAAAAGCTAAAGGAAAAACAGTTAACACTTAGAAATGGTGAGGGGGCACATGCCCCTCCAGAGAGGGGATTTCAAGCACACTTCAACATGCCTGGCTTTTTGTGGTTTGTGGGGATGGGACAAAGGTCCTAAGGCTTCTGCAGCAAGAGTCCTCTTGCCAGTCCAACTCTACAGATGTCTGTTTTACTTCAACACAAAAACAGCAGGGCCAGTGAGGGAGCTCTATGGGGAATGGTACTGGCTGTGTAGGCCTAGAAACCAGCATTCCATGTGCAGAACCCACATAAAGGTGGCGTAGACAACTGATTCCACAAAGTTGTTCTCAGATGTCTGCACATGTTCTGCGGTACACAAGCCCTCTCCCCCGACACATCAGTGAATCAGCCTGAGGTTAGGGAGACAATTCGGAGATTAAGAGCACATACTGTTCCTAGGGTTCATGTTGGGCAGCTCACAATCCCTGGAACTCCAGCTCCAGGGAGATCAGATTCCTCTGGCCTCAAGGGCACCTACATTTGCATATATACCCACACAAATAATTAAAAAATAAATCTTTAAAAAAAAATGTCTAGGGCTAGCAGTGGTGACACACACCTTTAATCCCGGCAGGTGGATCTCTAAGAATTCGAGGCCAGCCTGGTCTACAAGAGCTAGTTGGGGGGGGGGGGATGGGAGGGGGGAACGATGCACAAGTCTAGGGGCTGGAGAGGAAAGATGGTTCAATGGTTAAGAGCATTGATTACTCTTCTGGAGGACCCAGAGTTCAATTCCCAGCACCCACATGGCAGCTCACAACTGTCTGTAGCTCCAGTTCCAGGTTATCTGAGACCCTCACACCAATGCACATAAAAAAATAATTTTAAAAACTGTCTATATTTCTAGAGATATGACTGTTAAAAACAACAAATTTAAGACTTGGGAGGAAGGTGGATCTCTGCTAGTTCAAGGCCAGCCTGGCCTACATAATGAACTCAGGCTACTTAGAACCACACATTTTGACTGTCTCAAAAAACAGAACGAAAACCCCACAAAAAAAACAAAACTTAAGCCAGGCATGATGATGCACACTTGCAATCCCAGCAGTACTTGGGAAGTGAAGGCAGGAGGATCAGGAATTCAGGGCAAGTCTGCTCAACATAATACCCTATCTCCAACAACAAAAATTTTTAGCTAATATATATTTTTAATTTACTTATTTGTAAATAATCTATGTTTATTTTATGTGCATTGCTGTTTTGTCTGCATGTATGTCTGTGGAAGGGTGTCAGATCTTGGAGTTACAGACAATTGACTGTTCTAATGTGGGTGCTGGGAATTGAACCCAGATCCTCTGGAAGAGCACTCTTAACCGCTGAGACATCTCTCCAGTCCCTAGTTAACACATTTTTATGAAGATAATGGTATTAATAAACAGCTCACACCCAGATTTAGGACCTTTCTTTCCTTCTTCCAAGGAAGTGGGAGTGTTTTCATGGTGATCCTTTTATTTAAATGCCAGTGACCATCTGCGACTATTTCTGGGATGCAAGATTATTCAACAACCAACAATTTTGCAGTCCAAACCCAAGTTGGTTAAGGAAGACAAATAGTATTATGACTTCGGTCCACACCACACAATAACTCCAAAGTTCCTTGCCTCCTTCCCCAGTCCTCCACTCCACCCACGGGCACGGTTGGCCTGTTTCCTTCCACCAATTCTCATCCCGCTAGTTCCTTCCTACCCACCCTTCTCCACTTTTGTACGTAGATGTACGGGATGCGTCACTAAACACACCACAGGCCCTCCAACTCTTGTTCACAAGACTGTACAAACGCCAAACTGATCCTTTTCTCTCTGGGCTTTCCAGAGTCACCTGATGTTTTGGTTCCGACACCGCACGTACACACGGAACTTAACCGGAAAAACACACCAGCTAGCAGTTAAACTTGACGGCAGCCGTGGAGCAGCCCACCCTCACCGACAGATTTTCAAATTCGACCCACTTTTCTTTAACGCCGCTTTTCTCCATCTGGCGCCTAATTAACACTCTGCAGGAGTGGGAGAAGTGGGGCGAAGAAGGTCTGGTTTGAGAGGTCACGAGGATGAGCTCGTGGAAAGCAGGCCACCAAGAGGCGACAACGAGGAGGACCGGAGCCTGCAGCAGAGTGCCTCCGGCAGGGCGCAAGGAGAGCCCTACTGGGAACAAGCTGAGGGTGGAAGGGCAGCAGGGTCGGGGGTGTGGGAGCCCGGGGTGGAGGGCCGCCCTGGAGCTGGCCCGGCTGCGGCAGGCGGGAAGCAGGCAGAGCGGCGGGAGCCGCCGGGCCGCGCGCACCTGCGAGTAGGAGCACTTCTCCGAGTCGCTGCCGCCCAGGACGGCGCACGCCTCATTTTCCAGCTCCTCGTCCTCCTCGAGCACGTCCACCAGCGACACTACGGGCTCCAGCTCCGCCTGGCAGCCGGCGGGGCTCTCGGCTCCGGCCATCCTCAACTGGCAGGGAGCTCCGCTGCGCGGCCCAGGCGGAGGCGGGAAAAGTGAGCGCCAGGGGCGGCGTGAGAAGGCGGGGCCTGAGCGCCAGGCAGCCAATCCCAAAGAAGGAGACGGAAGAAAATGGGCGGGGCGGATCCCGGGAATCGGAAGTCATTCCTTTTGCCCGCCTCTCCCTCCCGCCCCGGCCGCGGGGTGGGCTTCCGCTTCCGGGTGGCAAGTCTCTGTGGCGCGCTGTTGAAGCTAAGTGGTCGCCATGGAGCTGACGGGCGAGTACGTCGGGTGTGACGGGGAGCCCCGGCGACTGCGAGTGTCCTGTGAGGCGTCGGGGGACGCGAACCCTCTCCAGAGCCTGTCGGCGGGTGTGGCCCGGATGAAGGAGCTGGTAGCCGAGTTCTTCGGGCCCCTCGTGGAGCGGGACGCGCACGGCGCGACAGCGGATCGGGAGGACGCTGTGGATGGTGAGCGCGGGGGCGGGGCGCCGGGGGTGTCTGGCGTGGGCAGCCTGTGTGAAGGGCAGCCTCTGGAGAGCGAGCCTAGGGAGGAGGAGGGATCGGGGATCGCTGCCTCTTTGTCTGGTCTTTCTGTCCCTCGTCCTCACGACTTTTCATTCATCACCAAAACCAAAACAACAACAATTTAAAAAAAAACGTGGCGAGCATTGAGCTAGAGACTAGACAACGAACTCAGTCCTCCCGACGCCCCCGCTCCTGGGGGGCGCAAAGGGTTGAGATAGGCAGACCTCGTGGGAGAGTGGAACGTGTGGCGGGCGGTCTGTAACCGTTGCTAGCTGGAAGGAAGCTCTAAAGGGAGGACGTTGGAGCTGGGTGTTGAAAGGCAAAGAGGAGTTTTATCTGGTGTGAAATTAGAAACATGTTTGACAGAATGGGAACAGTTTCATAGGGTCGAGACCGACTTTGTTGTAGGGAGTCTTAATCCTCAGAAAGTCCTTTCTCGTGGCTGTTTTAGAAGAAGGATTCTGGTTTTGCTTTTTGGTGTTTTGTTTTGTCTTTTCAAGACAAGGTTTCTCTGTAGCTTTGGAGCCTGTCCTGAAACTCACTCTGTAGATCAGGCTGGCCTCGAACTCACAGAGACCCGCCTGCCTCTGCCTCCCGAGTGCTGGGATTAAAGGCGTGCGCTACCAGCGCCTGGTGCTTTTTTTGTATTTTTAAATTAATGGATGGTGGGGCTAGAGAGATGGCTCAGCAGTTAAGAGCACTGACTGCTCTTCTCAAGGACCCGGGTTCAATTCCCAGCACCCACATGGCAGCTCACAACTGTCTGAAAATCCAGTTCCAGAGGATATGACACCTTCACACCAATGCACATAAAATAAAGTTACATAAACCATAAAAAAAATTAATGGATGGTTTCATACATGTAATGCATTGTGGTCATTTTCTCCTTCCATGACAGTCTTTCATCCTTTGCTTGAACCCGTTCTCAACAGGGCCTCCCTCATCCTTTCCTGCCTTTTGTTGCCATTCACAAGGTTTATTTGTATGAGATTGGGTGGGTGGGTATTTATTTCCGGGAGCCTGGGCAACCCGAGGTGACTACACCACTGAAGAAAATGTTGGCTCCTCCCCCAGCAACTATTAACTGCCAAAAACTTGGCGGGGAGGGGGACTCATAAGCCTCTTTTCCTTCCAGGATCGAATGTTAAGGTTGCCATCTTGTGCAGGTAACTACAGCTGCCGTCCCTACGTACAGGCCATGTCATGTCCAAAGGAATGTTTCACCACAGCCCTTCCCTTCCTCTGGCTCCTACTTTCCTCACCACCCCCCTGCTGTTGTAGAAATTAACTACTAGTTCAGGTTTTTGTTTTTTTCAGAGATGGGTATTTTGCCTGCCTTGTGTGTATGTCTGAACATCACTTCTCTGTGGTGTTTTCTAAGGCCAGAAGAAGGCATCAGAACCCAGCAGGCAGTGGTCTTAACCACTGATTTCTCCAGCACCAACTTTGTTAATAGAAAAAACATTTTGTAGTCACTATGTACCCATGGCTGTCCTTGGAACTATTAGACCTACTGATCTTAAATTTGCCTCAGCAGTGCTAGGATTAAAGAAATGTGCCACTATACCTGACCGTTGTTAAATTTATTTTTAATCTTGATCAACAAAATAGATATTTTATTACCCTGAGCTAAGGAGTCAGCTCTTCTACAGAGGAAGGTACACTGTACTTTTCTTTATAATATGGATATTGATGTCATTGAAAAGAACAGTAAAAGCGGGGCAGTGGTTGTGGTGCACACCTTTAATCCCAATGCTCTGGAAGCAGAAACAGGTGGATCTCTGTGATTTTGAGGCCAGCCTGGTCTACAGAACAGAATGAGTTCTAGGACAGTCAAGGCTACACAGAGAAATCCTGTCTCAAAAAAAAAAATCAATAAAATGTATTAGCTAGGTGTATTAGTCAGGGTTCTCTAAAAGAGCAAAACATATATATATGAGTGCCTTTGCAGCCTGTGGTCTGAGTAGTCCAGCAATGGCTATCTCATGACAGAAAAGTCAAGGATCCAGTTAATGTTCAGTCTATGAGACTGGATGTCTCAGCAGTCCTAATCTGGTGCTACAGTCCCAGGGAAGCTCTGAGAACTGCCAGTTTTCAGTCTGTGTTGGAGTCCAGAAGAAGTAGGCAGGTTCTAACACTAGTAAGGGGAACAGAGTGCAAGCGGGCAAATAACAAAGGCTTCCTCTTCCTTAGGCTTTCACATGGGTTGCCACCAGAAGGTGTGGGCCAGTTTAGCCTGAGTCTCTAACCTCAGATAATTCAAGAAAAATTCCTCAGATGGGTCAAGCTGCTTGGGTTTCAGTTCCAGATGTAGCCAAGTTGACAACCAAGATTAGCAATCACCTAGGGTGTGAAGAGATTAGAGGCCATTATTGGTAGAAGTGTAAAATTTTGTATCCATCTTAGAGTTCCTCAAAAACTTAACCATAGGACTGGAGAGATGGCTCAGTAGTTAAGAGCATTGCCTGCTCTTCCAAAGGTCCTGAGTTCAATTCCCAGCAACCACATGGTGGTTCACAACCATCTATAATGAGGTCTGGTGCTCTCTTCTGGCCCGCAGGCATACACACAGATAGAATACTGTGTACATAATAAATAAATAAATAAATAAATAAATATTATAAAAAACTTAACCATAATACCCCATAGTTACACCACTAGTCCTCCACAGTTAACTGGAAATATGTTTGTACCAAAACTTACTACACTGATTGTAGCAGCACTGTTGATTAATAGCTATAAAATGGAAATAATACAAATGCCCAGCATCAGGGTAAAACATAAGCATTCTTTTAATTGTGTGTATGCGGGTAGCATGTTATATGTATAGAGTTGGTCCTCTCCTCCGCCTTCCATGGTTCCATTGATTGAACTCAGGTCACCAAACTTGCACTGTATTTACTTTACCTGCTGAGCCATCCACTGGCTTCTGCAGTTTAGAAAATGTGAGGTATGCATGGTTTTTAGTCTCCAAAGGGAAATGGGCTCATATCACCTTACCTATCTGTATTTCTTTCAACCACTAAACAAAATGTCACACAACAAACATTTATTTTAAAAGGTGATGATGAAGATGATGCAGAAGATGAAAATAACAGTGGTAGCAGAACTAACTCAGATGGACCATCTGCAAAACGACCTAAACCAACATCTTAGCAATAGCTTTTATGAAATTAAGACTGCTAATAAATTGAGTGAGATGTTGTACACTTGTAATCCCAGCTTCTTCAGAGGCTGAGGCGGAAGATCCAAAGTTGAAGCCTAGCTTGCGCTACATATCAAGACCTTGCTTCAAATAAGAATAGATCAAGACATCAGAGCACTACTATTTCCTGATCATCATGTGCTAGTACTTGCAGAAGACCCTTGATTTAGTTGGGGAACTCATTTGTTTTCTTTCTTTGATAAAGTTTGTAACAAAGAGAACTTCCTGTTTCAAACAAAGAAAAGTACAATAAATGTTTGGAATGAAGTCTTGTTTTCTCATTCAAAAATAGAATGGAACCATTCATAATGGATAAAATTTAAATTGACAGTTTTTTAGATTTGTGTTCTCCTTTAAAATGAATGTTGAGGCCAGGCTGTGTTGGCGCACACCTTTAATTCCAGCACTCACTCAGGAGGCAGAGGGAGGTGAATCTCTGAGTTAGAGGCCAGATTGGTTGGTCTATGGAGCGAGTTCCAGGACAGCCAGAGATACACATTGAAACCCTGTCTTGAAAAACACAAACAAGCAAACAAATAAATAAATGATAAAATAAATAAAATAACCTTTGAATCACTGGGTGGTAATGGGCTTACCTTTAATTCCAGGACTCCAGAAGCAGAGGCAGGTGGGATCTCCAAATTCAAGGACAGCCTCGCCTGGTCTGCGGAACAGTTCTAGGACCACCAAGGCTGCACAGAGAAAACTCTATTTTGAAAAACAAAACAAAACATCATTAAATCTAATGGTGTATGTCCGCATCTTTTAGCTTTTATAAAAACTGCTTGTTGGTGGTGGTGGCGCATGCCTTTAATCCCAGCACTTGGGAAGCAGAGACAGGCAGATAGATCTCTGTGATTTGGAGGCTAGCCTGGTCACAGAATGAGTTCCAGCACAGCCAGGACTGTTACACAGAGAAACATTGTCTCGAAAAACCAAAACAAACAAACAAAAAAAAAACTCTGCTTATCATGGTCCTAGACAATTCTATTGGAAAGAATTGATGAGCCGGGCGGTGGTGGCGCACACCTTTAATCCCAGCACTCAGGAGGCAGAGGCAGGCGGATCTCTGTGAGTTCGAGACCAGCCTGGTCTACAAGAGCTAGTTCCAGGACAGGCTCCAAAGCCACAGAAAAACCCTGTCTCGAAAAACCAAAAAAAAGAATTGATGAGAGCAGTGTAATATTGTGTGTGTGTATGCATACATCTATACAAGAATAAAAATGAGGCCCAAGTCAATAAAATTCATTGATTGCAACTTAGCTATTTCCTGTAGGCATATTCTTTTAGTCAAAAAGGAGCTGTTGAGGGGCCTGGAGAGATGGCTCAGAGGGAGCATTGCCTGCTCTTCCAAAGGCCCTGAGTTCAATTCCCAGCCACATGGTGGCTCAAAACCATCTGTAATGAGGTCTGGTGCCCTCTTCTGGCCAGCAGGCATACACACACACAGAATATTGTATACATAATAAATAAATATTTTTTTAAAAAAGGAGCTGTTGAATAGTTTTAAAATATAAATTCCTAAAATACATTGTATGTATTTTTCTGCTATCTATCATTGGAACCAGAGTAGACTTAAATTTACAGTGCATCTTTCCTAGTTTTGACAATTGAAACGCAACAAGTACCTAATGAAATTAGAATAATTCTTTTGGGGGGTTGACTAGACTTTTTACCATAGGTCCTCATGCTGACCTTTTTCTTTCTCTCTCTCTGTTGTTTTTTTTTTACTTTATTTTTATGTGCATTGGTGTGTAGGTGTCAGATCCCCTGGAACTGGAGTTACAGACAGTTCTAAGCCACCACTTGGGTGCTGGGAATAGAACCTGGGTCTTCTGGAAGAGCAGCCAGTGCTCTTAATCGCTGAGCCATCTCTCCAGCCCCTAGATTAATTGTTTTAGTTATAATATATCTATTTTGTTTTGAGATTGGGTCTTGCTATGTATGTGGCTAGTCTGACCTGGAATTCACTACATAGTCCAGCTGGCTTTGAACTTGCTATATCTTACTTCTGAATGTTGGGGATCACAGGTTTGCGCAATCATACCTGGCTTTTTGTTGTTTTCTTCAAACAAGGTTTTGCCATGTAGTGAAGTTTGATCTAGAATTCCCTGAATATAACACAGCCTGTTCTCAAACCTGTGATCTTCCTGCATCTATGTCTTAGGTGCTGGGATTATAGACATATTCTGGGCCTCATAGAATCTTAGACATAACAAATCAAAATGTCTTATTACTTCAGAGATTAATTAAATCTCAGAGTAGTTATTTGCCTTAGGTTACAGAGCCAGTGATTGTTTTCTGCCAGTTTACATGTGTAACTTTTGAGGCTTGGTAGTAGTGCTTATCTAGCATGTATAAGGCACTGGGTTTGCACCCATATCTCAAAATAAAAATGAAAATAGTCTTTAGGGATGGGAATGTGCTTCTGTGGTAGAACATTTGCTTTAAAGACAGGCTCTCACCATGTAGCCTGGTTAGCTGGAACTTGTTCCTTAGATCATGCTGGCCTCAAACTCGACCATCTGCCTGCCTCTGCCTCCTGAGTGCTGTGTGCTAACATGCACAGCTGCAAATTGCATGTTCTGATACCTGAAATTACACTTGATGTTACTAAGGACACTCACTTTACACACTTTACATTTTAAAAATGTTTTTCCTGGAGCATGAACATTCCACTAAGCACTCTAAGGTAATTTCAACTAGGAAAAATTACTAATGGCCAGAGATTCTTACTTGTTTAATGATGTTCCTAATATTCAAGTATCTCTAGATTTACATAATCCTTTAAAAAAATTGCCTGTGGAGAGATGGCTCAGTGGTTTGGAGCACCATCTGCTCTTCCAGAGGTCCTGAGTTCAATTCCCAGCAACCACATGGTGGCTTACAACCATCTGTAATGAGATCTGGCGCCCTCCTCTGGCGTGTGGGCATACATGGAGGCAGAATGTTGTATACATAATAAATAAAAAAAATTGCCTGTATATAATTTAAAATAGTATATTTTAAATAGTTTAAAATTAAGGGAGCTGAAGAGGTGATTCAGCATTTAAGAGCACTGGCTGCTCTTACAGAAGACCTGGGTTCAGTTCCCAGCACCCATATGGTGGCTCTCAACCCTCTGTAACTCCAATCCTTGGGACCTGACTTCCTCATATGGTACACAGATGAACGTGCAGTGTTAAAGAAATAGTTTAAATTGATAGCTCAACTTGCTCCTAAAATGTTTATATTTTCTTCTTTGTTTAATAAAGACATTTCAATATAGTATTTGTGCTTATATAGTGTTTTGAGGTTCTGAGTGGTAGGTTTAATGGATCTTTTATTTTTATATTTTCTGGTTTTTCGAGACAGGATTTCACTATGTAGCACTAGCTGTCCTGGAATTCTCTGTAGATTTGTTTTGAGAAGGCCAGTACCCCCTTTCTTATTGCAACTTCTATATAGGTTAGGAGAACTGGGTCAAGTACGAAGCAGGGTACCATCAAATAAAGAAGAGTAGAGGTTCTAGGTTGATTATATATGCCTAAGATTAACCTTGAAAACAGTCATTTTAAACCAGTGTATTAACTTCCAAGTATAAAAATGCCATAAAAATGCTGTAACTATTCTAGTTTTCTGGTGACCTTTGGGATCAAAACTGCTTTATTTATTTAAAGTTGTGGTTCAGGAAACAGTGAATTCTAGAAATAAGCTGTTTAAACCTTAACAAGTAGCATCTCACATTGAGATATCAACAGGCTACTGGAGTATAGTTTTAAATAGAAATTTACTCTAGCCAGAATTTTGGTAGAGGTGGTAGTTGTTTATGAATGCTTTCTTGATCCACGGTACTGGAACACCAGGGACTGAAACTTATGTAGTTCTAAGAGCCCTTGGACTTTGTACATATTGGGTGGCTTAAAAAACTATAATTTTATGACTAAAATTTATTGAGGACTATAGCCATCCACTCAATTAAAAAAAAACTAGTATATGTTTTTTTACTCAACACCAATAAGGAAAATTCTAAGCCAACTGATATCACAAGAACTCAAAATTATATTGAGGGACAGTTTAAATCTTGGCCTTGAAGAGAATATCACTAAATCCTGAGAACTAAAAGAGCTGGATTAACCTAGAACACCTGATACATTAGGGCACACACTTAATAGTAAATATTAGCTCTTGGCTTTGCTCTCTAGGGAAAATGAATTAAGTTGATTTTTACAGTATATATGAGATGTATACATTTATGAATACATACTGAGCACCTACTGTGTGCCAGTTACTATTGTAAGCATAGGGCTTATCACAATACATGACAAAAATCCAAGATTTTGAGGAAATGTACATATGATCGTGTGAGATGGGGTTTATCTGTGTGGTCCTGGAACTCACTCTAGAACTGCCTGCCTCTCCCCAATGCTAAAATTAAGGGTGTGGCTACTACACCCATCCTGAGAGCGGCCTCGAACTTGCTGCCTGACTTAGGTTGTCCTTGAACTGTGCACAATCCCTTGGTACTAGACTTGAAAAACAGGTTTTGCGGGCTGACATTAGCAGCTTGGTTTCGGGCAGGTTAAATTTCATGAGCCTTTTAGTAAATGTATGAAGTCTAGGTAGGCAGTGAAGTGAAACTGGGTGTAGTGATGCATGCACGCAAGTGATCCCAACAAGAGGATCAAATTCAAAACCATCCAAGGTAACCTAGGGAGAGTCCACTTCAGAAAGCAACAAGTAGGTGGTGGGAATTCAAGTAACTCTGGAGAAGGGCAGTTAAAACCAAAAGACTGGACGAAATGACAGGCTAAGAAAAGAGAACTGAAGCACACCAACACGTAGTATTGGAGGAGATTCCCCAAAAGGATTCATCAAAGCAGCAGCAAACAGCTAAGAGGAAGAAGAAAAAACAGGAATTATCTAAAACTGAGCCACTCAATATATGCAGCCACTGACCACTTGTGGCTGCTCCTCTTGGCTCAGGGCTCCTGAATGAGCAGGCAACTAAGGAACATCCATCAGAAATGATGGTGCTGACCTAAAAGCCAGCTGAAGAAAGTATGTCAAGGATGCAGTGTCAGAAACTTCAAAAAGTAAATCTAGAATCAAGACCTGGTCGTTGGGTGCAGTGTTAATCACCAGTGAGCAGTTTTGGCGGAATGGGAGGCAAAAGTCTGACAGAAGCATTTTCAGAACAACCCAGAGAAGATCGAATATTAAGGAATGTAGGTAAATTTGCAGATGACTCGAGTGAACTTTGTACAGAAGATTTGCTGTTACTGTTCCAAAGATAAGCACAGCTCTAACTTGACTCTTCAGTGAATGCTACGTGAAAGCACCAAAGCACCGTGGACCAGTTCTTTTCAGCCCTAATGGAAGCATCTGAAAAGTATTTAAGACAAAATGACCTGAGGCCTCCTCCATGGACCTTGACATTATTTGTGTGTGAGTTTTTTCTTTTTTTCTCCCCATCACTTTACAACAAAAGAAATATTAATGCATGGTGATTTCCACCCAGAGTCATCTAGGACTTCATATGTGGGAGGATTTGTCACATGCTGGTGCATACTTGATGAAAGAATGAATAATGAAGCATCACAGTAAGTGCTTCTGCCAGGAATTTAGGGGCTGAAGATGCTAGGTCATTAGCACTGGGTATTTAAGAAAAGACCAACACTACCCATGCCATACAAACATGTGTTTGTGTCACAGGAGCAGTGAGTTACTCACGTGAGTACTTTGTATCATACTCGACCAAAGACAAACTTTTTATTCCTTTTAAAGATTATAAAGCTCCAAAGCTACAGAGAAACCCTGTCTCGAAAAACC
>NC_022009.1:38467784-38475354 GCF_000317375.1 Microtus ochrogaster | reverse complement strand
AAAAATATTAAATATCAGCCAGGTGTTGTAGTGCATGCCTTTAATTCCTGCAGAGGTAGGCCAGCTGAGTTCACGGCCAGCCTGGTCTGCACAGTGAGTTCCAAGGCAGCCAGAGCTATACAGAGAAACCCTGTCACAGACTTTTTTTTTTTTTTTAATATTACTACCTCAGTACTAATTTTTCTGTAAGTACAGAGCTCGTATCTGAATCCAGATACCCTGGGTTCAAATCTTGGCTTTTCTGACTTTTGCTGTTGTTTTGAGACAGGATCTCACTATGTAGACTAGACTCACAGAAATCCACCTGCGTCTGCCTCCCAAAGGCATGTGCTACCATATACTACCTGTGGCTCTTCCAATTAACATGGCTTTTGCAATTATTTGCCATGTCCATGGACAGGTTATTAATTCCTGCATGCTTCAGAGTCTTGTGAAACGGCATTCATGGCAATATAACACCTGCCTCAGGAATGGAGTAAAGAGTTAATGTAGAAGGCTTCTAAAACTTCCTGCAACATGCCTACTAATAGCACACAAAAGATGCAACTGATTTGCAGAAATAGGTATGTCAAGCCGGGCGGTGTTGGCACACACCTTTAATCCCAGCACTTGGGAGGCAGAGGCAGGTGGATCTTTGTGAGTTCGAGGCCAGCCTGGTCTACAAAAGCTAGTTCCATGAAGGCTCCAAAAGCTACAGAGAAACCCTGTCTCAAAAAACGAAAAGAAATAGGTATGTCAGACTGTTTCCCTGGAGCAAAAGATGTGTTATTTCAGTAACTTATTTCTCTTGGTAGCCCTGGCTATCCTGGAACCCAGAGATTTGCCTGCCACTGCCTCCAAGTTCAAAGGCATGTGCCACTTCCTAAAGCATGTGTAGTGGCACATGCTTTTAATCCCAGCACTCCTGGAGGCAGAGACAGGTAGATCTCGGTGCCAGCCTGGTCTACCAAATGAGTTCCAGTATAGCCAGGACAGTTACATAGAGAAAGTGTTTCAAGAGAAAGAGAGAAGAGAGATCATAAAGTAGATTCTGATGCTTTGATATAGTTTGTTCCGTCCTTCCCCCCCCCCCCCACGGGGTTTCTTTGTAGTTTTTAAGCCTGTCCTGGAACTAGCTCTTGTAGACCAGGCTAGCCTATGCCACTACTGCCCAGCTTATAGTTCAGTCTCTTTAAGATTAAAGTTTGAGCCAGGTATGGTGTTGTATGCACACCTTTAGCTGTTCCCATCTGTCCGCCTTCCCCACACACACACAAAAACTTACAGTTATATAAATTGAGAAAAACTTTCACTAATACTCATTTCCATTTTTGGTACGAGTCAGTAGGCAGTATACACAGAATAGTTGCCATTGTACAGAGCATGGGGTGAGAAACAGGTGTTGGGTGATGACCTGAATTATGGCAGGCTGCTTCTCTGCTTCCTGTTCTACGTCTGCAAAGCATAGGTAATAAAGTGCTGCTATCTTACAGGGTTGCTGTAGTCCTCGGTTATTAATAAAATAGCGTGAAATGTTTTAGTATTGTCACCACTGCATACCCTGGTCTCGCCCAGAAAGTCTCTTTAGTGACCAGACACAAATGTTCCAAGTGCAGAGATTATGTATAAGGATCATATCTTGATCCTTGGGCTTTAAGGCCCAACCTTGGGTTAGAAAAGAATGAGAAAGATTATGACATGATAACCTTTCACGGGGTTTGATGCAGACTGGACTATATTTCCAAATTTTTTCTGTGTGCTATTTCTAGACTTTCAACCATTTAATTTGTTCAGTTCCTGCATAGTTTTTAAAAGATGAGTCATTTTGGTAGCCACCCCCACTCCAAAAAGAGAGAACAAATTCTGTGTATCTAAACAGCCCTCATGGATGTGATTATAATCCATTGGTAAAAGTACAAAAGCCACTAGTTGTGGTGGTGCACAACTGTAATCCCAGCACCTCTGGAGGCAGACAGAGTTCCAGGACAGCCAGGGTTACACAGAGAAACCCTGTCTTCAAAAAGCAAACAAAAGAAGCATAAAAGGCTTGGGTTCTCTTTCCATACTTCTTCTCCCCCCCCCCAAAAAAAACCCAGAAATGTGGTAGCCATCACCTCAGTAATTTTAAACCCATTCCATTTAAGACGAAAGCAAGAAAGCAGTTAGCTCCAGCAGGATGAATTAGTGTCTTAGTCTGAAGGATTTTTAAGCAAGCCAAGTGAATGTATAAAATTTAAATTTTATGATCATGGCAAGACCCTTTTACACTTAACACAATGGAAATATTCATTGTTTTCCCCAATGGAAAAATTTCTGAATCATACTATGTTGCACATAGACTAGAAATAAAAATTCAGGTATTTTTTCAAGTTTCTAAAGACTGCAAATAACAAGCCATTATTTCACTTCCAAAATCTGAAGTCAGCAACATGATTCTTTAGTAGTTTCTCGGGCTTAAAAAGTCATTATTATTCAGATAAAGTAGTCCTCTTGTCACATTTTTTTAAGTCTCTGTTCCACCACAACTTCCTGAGATTGCAGTCTTGTGATCAGGAGGAGAAGTCAGTGTCTGCTTTAGGTGTCAATCAGTTGTAGCCTGCTGATCTGATTAGAAGCCTTGATGAATGCCTGGTGGCGATTGCAGAGAACTGCCAAGCATATGGGTATAATACAGTAGCCCACTGTTTTGGGATCAGCTCTTGTACAAGAATAAAGAAACAAAAACATCTGTAAGTATGGTACCAGAAAAATAACTGTCCACAACCAAAAGGGCAGGGAGAGTAACCGAGCTTTCAAGGAGTGTGTCCATGTGGTTCCTTCCCGAGGCTCCTCAGGGTGCTGCTGAATGTGTTCCAAAGCCAACCTGTTGTAAGTCTCATTGATTTCAAAAACATAGTAAAATGCTGCTGCACTTGCCAGCAAATACAGTCCCACTCCAATCCATCCCATCCGCTGACGGAAGTTCATCATTCTCCATGCTCTGTGCCTTCAATGTAAACACAGAAAAAAACTACAGTTAGGGTCTAGTAATGTTGCCATGGCAACTTCCAAGTGCACTTGTTTTAAATTTGAGTTCTGGAAAGCAAGAGCATATTTAAGATTTAATAGCTGTAAACAACTTACAGGTGGTTGTTTTATATAACAGTTATATGAGCACGTAAAAATATTGGTTTCAGTATAGATTGAGTGCTGCTATATATATGTGAGCCCCACAGAGGGAATGAATCATCACATCTTGTTTGAATATACACAGTACATCTTTGTTTCAGATTATCTGGGTTATCTAGTTTCCGCACAGGACATGGCACTTGACAGTTGGAATGCTTTCTGTCTTAACACTATTCATACATTCACACTGGGTTCTACTCTTTAAACCAATGTTAAAACCGAAGTTAAGACAGTAACTCAAACACTTACAGTGGTCCCGAAAGTCTTCCTGTTCCCCCAGCAAGCGTGCAAGAGTCACTCAGTTCTGAATAGTCAGGTACCTTTGGCATTTCAGAACAAGCCACCTTAAGAGAAAGCCTCTGGGTCGCACAGCTCAGAGAAGCTAGAGCACGAGCTAGTAGTGATTAAGCTCAGCGTGACCACGGCTGGTCAGGTCACGCGGCGGAGGGCCCCATCGCCCTCGGGAGTCCCGGTTGGGGGCAGCCACCTGGAGATGCTCGGCCTCCGGGGTCTCGGGGCAGCCGGGCCCGCCCCCCAGCCGCAAGCAGTGCGGCGCCCGGGCTGAGCAGGCTGCGCTAGATCTGGCCTGCAGAGCCCCGAGCTCGGCACACGGCGAAGCGCCGGGCCAGCTTGACAGCCAAGCTAAGCAGTCCCGGGTCTCACCTTCCTGTCCTGAGTGGCCCGCCCGCTCGCAGTCCCGGATGCCGCCGCAGTCAGAGCTTCCGTCTTGGGCCGGAAAGTGTGCCCGCCTCTCGTGACGTCAGGCTGTCTCGACCGCACTGCCTCCTACCATCTCGGACAGAGGCGATTGTCTGTCCCTTGAGGTGGTTGCAGCAGTGGGTCCTCTGGCCTCAGCGGGCGAGGCGGGTCTCCTGGCACCGGGTCTCGTCTGAAGCCCTCAAAGGTCAGACGCCTTCCCCGGGATCCGAGCAGTGCGTCTATAACGGCGGGTCTGCGGGCGCCAGAGGCGGGAGGGCGGAGGAGCCGCTGCAGGGCGGCCCGAACACCCTTAATTTTCATGGGTGTTCTTTCTTCTCAGGCTCCTGGACCTCGGCGAGTTGAAGAGACAAGTGCGCACATCACTGTGAGTGGCGGCGGCGGTGCCGCCTGGGGCTAACTACGTCTTCAGTATTCTGGCACCATGACGCTGAGGCTCTTAGAAGACTGGTGCAGGGGGATGGATATGAGCCCTCGGAAAGCACTGTTGGTTGCCGGCATCCCTCTGACCTGCGGAGTGGCAGAAATCGAGGAGGCCTTGCAGGCTGGCCTGGCACCCTTGGGGGAACACAGACTGCTTGGGAGGATGTTCAGGAGGGATGAGAACAAGAATGTGGCCTTAGTAGGGCTTGCGGTAGAGACTACCAGTGCTCTGGTTCCCAAGGAGATACCTGGAAAAGGAGGTGTCTGGAGAGTGATCTTTAAGCCTCCTGATGTTGATAATGAGTTTTTATGCAAATTAAATGAGTTTTTAACTGGAGAGGGCATGACGATGGGCGAACTGACCAGAGTTCTTGGAAATCGAAATGACCCTCCCAGCTTAGACCAGGGCATGATCCCTGTAATGCGAGCCCCCATGTTGGCACAGGCATTAGATGAGGCCTTTAAGCCTACCCTGCAGTATCTGAGGTACAAAAAGCTGGGTGTTTTCTCAGGCAGGGATCCTCCAGGACCAGGTGAAGAAGAATTTGAGTCTTGGATGTTTCATACTTCTCAGATAATGAAAACATGGCAGGTGTCGGATGTAGAGAAAAGAAGGCGGTTGATAGAGAGCCTTAGAGGCCCAGCGTTTGAAATTATTCGAGCCCTCAAGATAAACAATCCTTTCATTACAGTTGCTGAGTGCCTGGAGACTCTTGAGACAATATTTGGGGTTATTGATAATCCTAGGTCACTGCAGGTCAAATACCTTACTACTTACCAGAAAACGGATGAAAAGCTGTCTGCCTATGTTCTAAGGCTGGAGCCTTTGTTACAGAAATTGGTACAGAAAGGAGTAATTGAGAAAGAAGTTGTGAATCAGGCCCGTCTAGACCAGATTGTTGCTGGGGCAGTTCAGAAGACAGTCCGAAGAGAGCTTGGACTGCCAGAGGGTGGCCCAGCCCCAGGCTTACTGCAGTTACTGACGCTGATAAAAGACAAGGAGGCAGCAGAGGAAGAGGAGGAGGAGGAAGAGGACTTCTTCGGGCTGAATTAGAAGGGTATTCGACTTGACCCAAGACCAGCAAAGATGTCATGGGTAGACAATAGAGGAATTCATGTCAGGGATCAGCCCGTTCCCACCTTGTGCTGCCAAGTAACATGCCTTTGTCATGTTCACCCTATTGAATGTCTCCCCAGTGTATTACCAGCATGAACTTGTCATTCTACACTGATAATTATTTCAGTCAGAAGATCAGTTGTTCTACTAGTGCAGTGTTCCAGACCAAACAAAGTTCACTTAAACATGTAATAGTCATATATGACCAAGTTATCAGTTTTTAATAGTTTTTTAGTATTGTCACATTTCTGGTAAAGACCCTGAGCCAAGGCTGGCTACAATATTTAGGATTTTTTTTCCTTTTTTCCTAATTAATCAGTTATGCTTTGCAACCAAAAAGTAAAATTGAATACCGAGGTTAAGTCTGCAGCAGCTGTCTTTAGGTCTGTGCTGTGTCTGGCGTGTTGTCAAAGTATCTGGTTCTCAATGCCATTTTCTTGGTGTTATTACATTGAATACATAAAGGAATGCTAATAATAAAATATTGTGTTTGATCTTTCTTTACTTTGGGGTTCCAAAATACTACATTTCCCTTGAGACAGGGTCTCTGCTTAGCCCTGTTTGTCCTGGAATTCCCTCTGTAAACTAGGCTGGCCTCAAACTTGTGTATCTTCCCCCCCCCCCAGTGTTGGGATTAAAGGTGTGTGCCACCACTACCTAGCTTGTTTTTTGTTTTTTGTTTTTAAACAGGGACCAGACTGTACACAGATGGCAAGTAGTAGGCCCAGCTCCATCACTACTGAATTTGGAGGGAAAAAGAAAAATAAGGTTTTCTGTATTTTTCCAATCCTAAAAATCCTGTGAAATCACCTCTAGTCCCAGCACTTAACACCTGGGGAAGGAAGATTGGCCTTTCAAGGCCAGCCCAAACTACATAGTGAGACCTTGTCTCCAAAGACAAAATTCTGTACATGGGGAAACTCAGTTCGCACCTGGGGAAATGGACACATCCAGGATGGAACAAGTAGTCATAGGGCTGTCCTCTCTGTCACAGGGTTGGCGTTCTCTCCACTGTCCCTATGCATACATGTTGGAGTTCAATAGAGTACTCCAGGTTAGGATACATGGTTGGTTCCCTTAGGTTCTCCCACTACAGAATGCCTTGTGGACCCCTGAAAGCTGTGACTCGGCCTTGTTTGTGTGGTAGTTTAGGACACAGCAGGCACTGTCCTATAGGTTACTCATTTGTCTCAGTGTGAGAAACACTGTGAGACCCTGAGCTGAGGAGGTAAACTACAGGATAATCTCTGGCCTGAAGGCTTATTCAGGCTCAGTTACAACAGCTGAAGTGGACACGTCCTTGGCCAGGGACTGAGGACCTGCTGAAGACCTGAAGACGATCTGGTCCAAGAAGCTGTGTCCTCTCCCATTCAATAAATGGGATGAGGCAAAGAGAAGTAGCTTGTCTATGGTTTTACAGATAATAATATAACCAATCCCCTCCCCTGCATTGGGTCTTTTTATTCTGGGTAGAAATCATGCGTAGGCACAGAGGCCTATATGAGGAGTGTGTGTGTGTGCTAATCTTTTTTTTTTTTCAGGACAGGTTTCTCTGTGTAGCTTTGGAGCCTTGTCTTGGAACTCACTCTGTAGACCAGGCTGGCCTTGGATTTATAGAGATCCACCTGCGGGCGCTGGGATTAAAGGCGTGCACCACCACCACCCAGCTGTAAGTGCTGGCGTTTGGCAGCGGTGGTAAGAGCAGATGGTGCCCCCAAGTGCTACAGCCTTTTGCAAAGGCCTTGATGCTGGACCCTTAAGCATTACAACTTTTTTCTTGTGGGAGCCTCTGGTAACCAGACCCTTTGCTCTTAAGTGGTACAGCTGTTGTGTAGAGCTAGGATGCTGGGATTCCTCAACCCTTGGCAGAGGCCAGTGTTAAAGCTCACAGGCCTTGGGGTATCTGAGACTTGTAAAGTCACACAAGCTCTCTGGAACCTCCAGTCACAAGGGTCTGCAGTTTTTCTTTGATGGCCCTGTACAGCCATTTGTCCATCTGTGCCTCTTCAGCTACGATGCCACTTTCTTAGCCTGCCCCTCCACTCTGCTGTCTCTGCATTCTCATCTCAGCCCCACAGCTATTGATGGCAGAGACACCTCTCGAAAACCCTGGGGCAGCAGTGCTGAGATAGGCAGAGGGAGGGTGTTTGTGGCAGGGCAGACACC
>NC_022009.1:38467164-38467684 GCF_000317375.1 Microtus ochrogaster | reverse complement strand
TAGATTGTGTCTGCACCAATCAGAGCACTGCCCTAACACTAGATTGTGTCTGCACCAATCAGAGCATTGTCCCTTTAACACTAGTTGTGGCAGTCACTGCTAAGCTATCAGATACTACACTTGATCTTAGCCAAAAGGCCGAGAAGCAATACTGCTAAGCTATCAGAGAAACTGTCTTTCCTAAAAATGGTTGCAGGGTTATCTAGGGTTCATTGAGGTTGTGCTAGCAACCGTCTGGTAGAAGCTGAACCAGTCCTGGCTGAGGCTGCACCCTTCAGGAGCTGGAGCAATCAGCTGCAATAGTGTAGTGTTTTTCAAGGTGCCCATGCAATGTTCAAAGCAGTGATGTCATCATAAGGATATTTACAGTCTTTAGCAGTGATGATGTCATAAGGATAGTCTGGCTGGCCATTTGACTTTTAGTTTTTTTCGAGACAGGGTTTCTCTGTAGCTTTGGAGCCTGTCCTGGCACTAGCTCTTGTAGACCAGGCTGGCCTAGAACTCACAGAGATCCGCCTGC
>NC_022009.1:38458495-38465159 GCF_000317375.1 Microtus ochrogaster | reverse complement strand
CTGAGTTCAATTCCCAGCAACCACATGGTGGCTCACAACCATCTGTAATGAGGTCTGGTGCCCTCTTCTGGCCTGCAGGCATACACACAAACAGAGTATTGTATACATAATAAATAAATAAATAAATATAAATTAAAAAAAATAAATGTTTGCTTACATGCATGTGTGTGCGACCACAGAAGCCAGAAGAGAATCATGGAACCCTGGAACTGGAGTTATGCATGATTATTTGCTGCCATGTGTATGCTGGGAATGAATGCGGGTCGTCAAGCAAGTCCCCTTACCTGCTGAGCCACCTCTCCAACCCACAGACAGCTGTTCTCCAGGTCCTCTGCATGCATCTGGTGAATATATATAAGTGAGAAAATTAAAGAAGGTTTATATTTATGAAGCTGAAAAACAATAAAAGCACATATGCCCTTTTAAACAGTTATGTTTCAAAAACACAACGGCACTGCCAGGCGGTGGGGGCACAAGCCTTTCATCCCAGCACTTGGGAGGCAGAGGCAAGCTCTCTGTGTGTTCAAGGTCAGCCTGGTCTACAGAAGTTCCAGGACAACCAGGACAACACAGAGAAAACCCTGTCTTGAAAAACCAACAAACAGAAAGCCACGATGGCACTAAAATCCTGTGTTAATGTGATAGGACTTGAAGGGGAATTTCTTTTGTTTAAATAAGAAATGCTCCAAGAAATGAAAGGAAGGTGGGGAGTCAACAGCCGGGGGCCTTCCAGAAGAGCCTTCCCACAGTGTCACCTGCAGAGCAAACAGCGGGGTGTTAGTTCTAACCCAAAGTCAATACCTGTGCGCTGATGCTGATGTAAATAAAGATTGGGTAAGTACCGAAGGGAGAACAGATAAATCCTTACAGAAGAATTTCAAATAATTCCTGTGGCTACTTCACCCTTTAGGGCGTGTGTGATAAAACACTATGCCGGAAGCGATTTATAGTAAAAAGAGTGTGTTGTTTGTTTTGTACTGCAGTTCCAGAGGGAGAGTCCCTGAGGGCAAGGAGGGTGTGACAGCAGGCTGGACCAGGGAGCTGACTGGTTAGTTCTTCATTCAGGAAGTCCAGAGAGCTAACTGGAAGTGGGGCAAGGCTACAAACTCTCAGAGTAGGTTCCCGTGAGCATGCTTCCTCCAGCAAAGTTCCATACTATTCCTCCAAAAAGAGCCACCAACTGGGGACAAGTGTGCAGACGCCTGAACCTATGGAGGACATTTGTCATTTAAACCACCCCAGGAAGCATTGTATATCCTGGTCCTGGCCCTCTGTGTGTAGGCTCAACTTGGTGGCTTCGGTCTAAGAATGATTATATGAAAAGGAGTCTTGGCGGTGGTGACGCACGCCTTTAATCCCAGCACTCTGTGGGTTCAAGGCCAACCTGGTCTAGTTCCTGGACAGGTTCCCGAAACTACAGAGAAACCCTGTCTTGAAAAACAAAACAAATAAACAAACAAAGATATGGAAAGGGACAACAGTAACAGTAACAGAAAGACCTGGCAGGTGCTACCTTGGCATTAACATCAGTGACATCACTGTGATACAGCGAGGACCCCTAGTGCAATGTGACCAAGCCAGAACCCCAGGCTAACGAGGACAACTGCGCCAGAGAAGCCCAGTTGGAGACTTTTTAAAAAAGTACTGAAAAACTAGCCCAGACTAGAGGCAGTGTAGGAGTTGTGGTAACTCCAGTCGCGTGGTAGTCTGCAGCTGATCTTGAACACATAAGGACACTAGTGGGGAAATTAAACCCAGAGCTGGGGAGATGGCTCAGGTACTAAGGGCACTTGTTACTTTTTCAAGGGGAACTAGGTTTGTCTCCCAGCACCCACAGGGTGGCTCACATCCATCCATAACTCCAGCTCCTGGGGGATCCAGTGCCTTATGACCTCCATGGGCACCAGGCTTGCATGTGGTAGATGTTGTGCTTTCCTGTCGCTTTAAGGGACAAGCCACGCCCACTCCTATTACCTCTGACCTGCCCGCTGCCATCTTGGGCCCTTCCTTTTCTGCTTCCTTGACGTGTGTGCTTTTTATTATAAGGAAGACCTGGGAATGTTGTGCTTTCCTGTCCCTTTAAGGGACAAGCCACGCCCATTCCCCTCCCCATCCGCTGAGGCAGGCTGATCTTCAGCTTCCGGCCTGAGCTCGCTCTCTTTTCCGTCTTCCTCTCGGAGAGGTAGCTTCGCTTCTGCCTCTCTCCACTTTTCTGCTTCCCCCCTTCTCTGTCTCTTTCTCCTCTTCTCTCTCTCTCTCTCTCTCTCTGTCCCCCCTTCACTCCTCCTCCTCCATAACCCCCTGAATAAACATTCAACCTCACCCTGCATGTCGTGTCTATCCATGTTTCTGTCTTCTGCCCACCCGCCATGTGTCTCCCTGCCTGGAACCAGCCATTGCTCGGGGACCAGCAGCCGTCTCTGCCTGGGGCCCACTGTCTGCTGCCACATGGCCCGCCACCACCACCACCGCTCGGGCCGCTGCTCTGGGACCAGCAGCCATTTCTGCCTGGGACTGGCTGCTCCCAGAGCCCGCTGCCTGCCACCACATGGCCTGCCGCCACCATTTGGGACCTACAGCATTTCTGCTGCCTACTGCCGCTAGGGATCTTGCAGCATTTTTAAAAAGAACAACAGTAGACATACATACGTGCAGGCAAAACACGTATATACGTAAATCTAAAAATAAAAGATCCAGTAAGAGGCCTGGCTAAATTCCCTGCTGCTGTGGCAAACATGGTCACAAACAGTCTGGGAAGGGAAGGCTTATTTATAGGTCACAGTCCGTCGTTAGGGGAAGCAGAGGCAGAAGCAGAAACCACAGAAGGCAGTGGCTTTACTGGTTGGCTTTCTAGGACCATCTGCCCAGGGGAGGCACCCACCACAGTGGGATGGGTCGTCCCATGTCAGTCATCAGTCTAGAAAATGCCCCCATAGACTGCCAGCCTGATGGGGGGGATCTTCTCAATTGAGGGTCCCTCTTCCTAGGTGACTCCAGCTTGTGTCAAGTTAGCAAAAACAACAAACGAATTGGCACACTAATAGCAGGATATCTTTTTTCTTAGAGGGCACACATGTGCAGCTGTAAGGTAAGATGGTAGGGAAAGGAGGTGAGTATGTGGTGAGAACTGTCACACTGTCACAGAGTGGTGGTGGCGCACACCTTGAGTCTCCATACTTGGGTGGCAGAAGCAGGCAGATCTCTACAGAGGTGGACAATCTACAGAGTGAGTTCCAGGATGGCTGGGGCTACACAGAGAAACCCTGTCTCGAAACAAAAATAATAAGTAAAATTGTTCACTGAAATACATACATCCTTGAAGTACTTACATGCAAACAGCAAGCCCTGGATGCCAGACAGAGCAATCAGCCATTAGGGCGTGAGCACAGGAGCACCCACCTTTCCCAAACGGTAGTCGTTTAATCCCCACTAAACGGCACAGAACACTGAGTAGATCCAGACCAGCCAGAGCAGGAGGGATCTCTCTGAGTTCAAGGCCAGCTTGGTCTACGTAGAGAGTTCCAGGTCAGCCAAGGTTACATGAGAGACCGTGTCTCAAAAAAAAAAAAAAAAAAAGTTATATTCCTGCTTTGCTCCAATGAAGACTTCATATTTGTGTGATGTTGCAGAGGTGAACAAATAAAGCAAATGAAACAAAGGAGATGAATTACAAAAAAAGCCATCCTTTTTTTCTTCTAAAGCTTGGTCAGAAGGTTCCTTTTTAAGGAGTGGCTAGGCCTGCCGCTCAGGAGAAAAGGCCAGCCTAGGCAACTGCCTGGTCCCCTTGAACTTAGAGCAGGGCAACTGAAGGGACAGGTGTTCCCATCCTCCAAGAACAACGTTGGTCCCTGCTGTCCTCCGGAGCTGAGGTAATCTTTTTTCTCCCCACCCGGTTCAGCCACCGAGTAGAGGTGGGCGGTGACAGCATTCTTCCTGTCTGTAACCCTGGATTCAGAGGAGGGCACGTGACAGTGTCGAGCAGATTGTCTAGAGCTCAGCTCCCGACTCTCCACTGAAACGTCCGGGTTAGCGCCCCTCGTTGGTCTGGCCACCTCTGTTTCATCACGGTGCCATTCTTGTGTGTTTGGTTATTGGTTGCAGCGGTGCGGATTGAACCCAGGGCCTTGTGCATGCTAGGCAAGCGCTCGGCTGCTCGGCTACATCCTCTGCACCTTGCTTTACCTACCGCTCTCATCCTTGTATACAGTCATTTAGGATCGTTCAGTGTCTTTGGGTCAGGATCGAGCCGGGGTATAGCAGGGTTGCTTGCCAGTGGCCTGACGTCACAGGCCTCAGCTACAAGACCCTGAAGGTGCATGAGGCCCATCACTCATTCAGCTATTGGCTCTGAGTCTGCTCATGCCATTCCGTGTGCCAACATCCAAGATTTTGTCTTCCAGGACAGACTGGGTGACCAAGGCTTCCTTACAACACGGTATGGGAATTTTCTCACAAATGGCTTTTTATTCTGAGAGGCTGTGCTGTGTTTTCCTAACGATGGAGACAGGGCAGCTCCTAGTAAGTGTTCCTCAGAAGGTGGTACACCCAGTGGCTTCGTCTGGGGATAGAACACTATCATATGCCCAGCGCCTGAGACCTCTGACACTGCCTCAATCCATAAGTATCCTGGAGACAAGACATAGAGCTGTCTTACACAGGCATTTGGTTAAGTGCAGTGATTCCGAAAGATACGCATACATGGGAAACATCTTGCCCTTCCAACCTTGTTTTTTTCTTTTAAACTTAAAATATGCTGTCTTTTCTTTCTCTTTTTTTAAAGGTAGTGCTGGGGATGGGACCCAGGTATGCTCTAAGCGCTGAACACTCTGAGAGTGTGCTGTGCCCCCAGGGTTCCTCAAAGTGTGTTTCATGCATAGTAAGTTCATCCCCGTGCAAATAAAAGCCTGCCATAGGCGGGAGGCTTGTTTTTGTCATGGAAGAAACACACTACAAATTCAGGCACATTCTCCCTCAGCATAGGAGGTCCTTGTTATTGCGGCTGAAGACAAGAACCTGCTGAAGCAGATATTTTCCATGCTCCTTCTGACAGCCACATGGCATGTAGCTTCTTGCTGGGGTTGGGCAAACTCACATTGTCAACTATGAAGGAAATGCCTGGGGTTATAACCTTGCTAGAAGTTAAGCAATCGACTTTGGATACATTCAAAAAAATAGAAGGAGGAAAAAGCCTCAAATGATGCTCCATCATTCGAATGTCATGCAACAACAAAAAAATTGAGCTAGGATTCCTGCAGTTCAAAGCTGGCTGGGTGAGAATGACATTTAGCCACGGAGTGTTTGCTTGCTAGCATATACAGTCCCTGAGTTCCACAGACACACAGAGGAAAACACAAGTCAAACAAATAAACAAAAAATACCACCCCAATCTAGTGGCGCTGCATGCTATTCCAAATGGTGCCACAGTGTGGCGCCACTCTAGCGGGTAGGAAGAGGCCTCACAGCAGCCAGGGCGCCACAGCTGGCCAAGCTATGCAGAGACGTCTGGGAAGAACCTGGACTGCAGAACGCTTTGGGGTTATAAACAATTTCGCAGGTTAACTGAGAGAAAGTGCTCTGAGAAACCAGGCACTGCAACAGTGCTTGTTATTAGCCCACGAGCGGGAGCGAAAACTTGAGAAAGTCACAATGCTATAGTGGCTATAGAATCCACACTCCTGAGGGTCATGCCCTAATTTCAGAATTAGTCTTATGAAGAAAGCATTCCTGAACTTTAGAGTTTTAGATGACACCTGTACCAAAATCAATTGGCTTTAACATCAATTGATTAGGTCAGACTGATCTTACTACCTCTTCTGGGAAGTACAGCCAGGCCCTCTTAGTCTTGGCTTCCCTGTCTGATAATTCTACCCACTGGAAATCAAAGATATTGGGGGGGGGCCGCGGAGAAATCACGTCTAGGACTGGAAAGATGGACCAGTAGTTAAGAGTGCTGACTGCTTAACCACAAGGTCCTGAATTTGGATCCCAGCACCCATGTGGAAAGCAGGGTGTGGTCTTGACCACTGACCACTCTGTAGCCTCAGCATTGTCAGAGGAGGAGACAGGAATCGCTGGGATGTGCTGGAACCCAGCACAGCTGAGAAAATGAGGATCCTGGTCCAAGAAAAGACCCTGCATCATAATCTAGAAGTTTAACGCAGGCTATATAAAGGGCTCGATAAGCCATTTTTTTTTCTTTTTTTTTGGTTTTTCGAGACAGGGTTTCTCTGTGGCTTTGGAGCCTGTCCTGGAGCTAGCTCTTGTAGACCAACTGGTCTCGAACTCACAGAGATCCGCCTGCCTCTGCCTCCCGAGTGCTGGGATTAAAGGCGTGCGCCACCATCGCCCGGCGATAAGCCATTTTTTGATTACTTATCATGCCTAATAAATGCAGATGTTGTGTAAATGGTTGCTAAACTGGATTGTTCAAGATATAATGGCGAGGGGGAAATGTATGTGTGTTGAGTGTAGACAGTTTTTAAAGACTTTAAGAATGTATTTTCTGGGGCTGGAGAGATGGCTCATAGGTTAAGAGCATTGCCTGCTCTTCCAAAGGTCCTGAGTTCAATTCCCAGCAAACACATGGTGGCTCACAACCATCTGTAATGGGGTCTGGTGCCCTCTTCTGGCCTGTAGGCATACACACAGACAAAATATTGTATAC
>NC_022009.1:38455390-38458150 GCF_000317375.1 Microtus ochrogaster | reverse complement strand
GAGGCAGGTGGAGCTTTGTGAGTCTGGGGCCAGCTTGGTCTTCAAGTTCAAGGACAGCCAGGGCTGTTACACAGAGAAACCCTGTCTTGGAAAAAATAAAAATAAAGTCAGAGGCCAACGCACAAATTGGTTCTGTCCTTCCACAATGTGGGTCCCCAGGAATCCAATGGTCAGCTGTGTGAGCCGGTGCCTGATCCTGTGTGTACGTGTGCGCGCGCGTGTATGTGTTTGTGCTTATAAAATGGCCCAAACCGTGCAGCGCATACAGCAGACAAGCAGCAGAGTGTGCCTGGGATCGACATCGGGTGTTCACTGGAGTCCCCTTCCTCTAAATCAGGGTGCATCTGCTGTACCTGAGCACCGTCCTGATTGGAGATGCTCGGCGGAACCAAGAGGTGTCTGTGTGAAGAGGGTGGAGGGCCGGCGCATCTCAATAAGGTGCCCTCGCTCTTTCTTTAACTATGTGAGCACTGCAAAGGTCTCTGTGATTTGAAAACTGGATAGCTGGCAAGAGTCACACCTGTCTCTCCAGATAAATGTCACGGTTCCCAGGCTCCAAGGCCATGGACGGTGGTGCGTCAATCACGCAGAGCTCTCAGTCAGTGATTCACTCCCAAGGGCTCTTTCCGTGAGTCAGCGGCCTTCCCTTTTCAGAGTCAAGGACAGGCTGCTGGAAGCGGCGGCGAAGAGAGGGCGACAACCTGTCAGCTCACCGCAAAGGCCGATGCGGGGCATTCCCCAAATCCTTGGGAAAGCGGACTACCAAAGAGGAGAAGCCTGAAAGGCACGATCTGACCGCATCTTTAGGAAAGGAAGGTGCTTTCGTTCCCGATTAAGTGGAAGGGGAAATGCAATTGATTCTCATAATGACATGCGAATTACACAGCTGGGCTTTTCCAAATCCCCTTTACATCTGTGATCTTCATTTATCCCTGGGCAATCTCCTGCTTTGAATGACCTTTTATGACAGCACTCACTCCCCCGCCCCCCCCCCGTGGTTAATGTTTAGTTGTGTATATCTGGCCCTCCTGCTGGTTTTATGACCTTCTTGGGAGCAGAGACCAATGCATCCATAAAGCCCCAGCACTTGACGTGGTATTCGTTAAGACTTGTGTTGCAATCCACAGAAACCCACTGCATGCAACTGAAAGAGAAAGCGGGCTTTGTTCTGAAGAGCCCCAGGGCAGGGGTGCAGCCACGTCTTGGGCGCCCAGGAACCAGGTCCCACAATTACTCCTATCTTGCGTCTTCCTCATTAACACCTCTCACCGTTTCTCTTCATTCGACTGAAAAGCTGGCTGCCAGCATCCGCCTAGCCAACTTGTCCAGCCCTGCAAGCAAAGCTACAATCACTTTCTGGATCCCAACCTTCCCAATTCTCCAGGGTCCGGGCCTCTGATTGGGCCAGCCTCGGTGAGGTGTTCACTCTAGTCCAATCAACTGTGGACAGAGGGGTGCGGTCCAATGGTAGGACCGAGGTTGTTCCTATGGTAACCATGTGTGGTGGGGGTGGGGCGGCGCAGGAAGTAAGAAGGCTCAGTTCCCAGAAAAGGGGAGAGGGCAGGGCTGCTGAACAATAGGGGGCCACGTTCTGGTAAATTCTTGGTGTTCTGTAAATGCTCACTGAGCTGCCTTTCTTTGAACACAGTAGGTCCTTACGGTCCATAGGTCGTCCGTCCTGGCTTTTGGTATTCTGCGTTCCCTTGGCCTGGCTGCCTTCTGCTCTCCCTTGGGCCTCCTTAAATGTCTTACCTGACCCGGGCTCAGAATACACTTCAAATTCGTCACCGAGGCCAGGCACGGCAGCTTGTAATTCCCAGCAATGCAGCAATGGGCAAGGCGACTCTGCAACCAGGTGGGCTACCTAGGAAGACTAAACGAACCAAACAGAAGCATACGCCCTTTAAAAAAAAAAATACAAAAGCGAAAATCACTGCCTCACCTTGTAGTTACTCATAGTATTAGAGCCTTCCTTCCAAATCCCAGTGTCAATAGTGGTCCCGCAAGACTGCCCCTGCCACCTGTTGATGGGGTGGATAAGAAATTAATACCGCATTGAGCAATCATTTGGCCAAGTTGAGTAAATCCTTACCCATTCCTTCCCATGAAGTTTCTCCGAGGTGAAATGCATCCTTGGGAGGGTGGTTCTGGGAGTCTGGGCATTCTCTCACTTGCTGCTTATCAACTTAGCTCCCTTGCTTGCCCTCTGTCCCTGCTCTCTGGGGTTGCTCTTCCTTAAGAACAAGGGGCCAAATGGGCGTTTGTTTCCAGGTCTGCTCCCTAGGGAGCTAGGGATGTCCTAAGAAAACTTATTGGTCATAGCAGTCACAACATTTAAGTGGTGCATCGGGGACTGGAGAGATGCTCATTGGTAAAATAGCTTGCCATGCAAGCAGAAAGATATGAGCCCGCATAAAAGCCAGATGCACAAACGTCTATACGTCCAGCACCTCTCTGGGAAGATGCAAAGTGGAGACAGGAGAATCCCTGGGAGCTTGTGGATCAGTGAGCCTGGAGAAAAACTACAGAGACTCTCTCAAATGAGGTGGAAGGCAAGCCAGCACCAAGGACAAGGTTGTCCTGTGATCTCCACACCAGTGCCACGGTGTGCACAAGCCTGTGCGCAGGCGCCCACACGCAGCACACACACACACAGCACACACCCACACACAGCACACACACACACACAGCACACACCCACACACAGCACACACACACACAGCACACACCCACACACAGCACACACACACAGCATACACA
>NC_022009.1:38447553-38454995 GCF_000317375.1 Microtus ochrogaster | reverse complement strand
CACACACGCACGCACACACGCACACCAGTGTCGTCAGAATCCCCGCACATCCATCTTTGGGCTCTCCTTTCCTTCACACTGGTTCTCTATTCTGACTTTCCGGTTTGTCTCCAGACCCAGCTTGTTCTTTTCTTCTTCTTCTTCTTTTTAAAGATTTATTTATGTTTATATTATGTGTATGGTTGTTTTGCCTGCATGAATATCTGTGTTCCATATACCTGCGGTACCTATGGAGGCCACAGAAGGATGCTGGGTTTCCTGAACCTGGAGTTAGAGATGGTTGTGAACTGCCGTGTGGGTGCAGGGAGTAGAACCTGGGTTCTCTAAAGAGCAGCCAGTGCTCTTAATTGCTGAGTCCTTTCACCAGTCCCCTTTTTTTTGTTTGTTTGTTTGTTTTTTGTTTTTCGAGACAGGGTTTCTCTGTGGCTTTGGTGCCTGTCCTGGAACTAGCTCTTGTAGACCAGGCTGGCCCCAAACTCACAGAGATCCGCCTGCCTCTGCCTCCCGAGTGCTGGGATTAAAGGCGTGCACCACCACCGCCCGGCTTATATTGTTTTTATTAATATTTTTAAAGACATTTCTATGTAGTCCCAAATTGTCTCAAACTAACAGTGATGCTCCTGCCTCAGCATCCCAAGCGTAAGGATTGCAAGTGTGATCCACCATGCTAGGATTCTGCTTTGTCCTTAAATTCAGTTTCAACCCAGAATAGGGAGCTTTTCCTTATGGACTCTGATTGGCCTTTGGAGAGTAGTGTGTTTGCCAGTCGCTGGGAAGTGGGCACCTGGGCAGCGGACGCTTGTTCTCCAGGTCTTCCCCTTTTGAATTTCCAGATACACAGAGGTGGTATGGGGCAAAGAACAACATCGATACCGAGAGCTAAGCTCTGTTCCTCAAAACAGATCCATGGGGCTGGGTGGTTATGGGAGAAGGGCAGGGAGGGGATGGGAGAAAACTGTGGGGGGAGGAGAGGGGTGGGATGGGCAGGCAGCTCTCAGCTGAGTGGGAAGCTGTTGTTTTGGTTACTTTTCTCACTAGTGCGCCCCATGCCTGGTGAGAAGCAGTTTGTGGAAGAGGGCTTATTCTGGCTCACAGTGTCAGGATAAAGTCTGTCATGGCAGGGAAACTAGCCATTAGTCAGGAAGCAGAGGAGATGAGCGATGCTTGCTCAGCTCACCCCCCCCCCCAGCTGAGCCCCCAGCATACAGGATGGTGTTGCCTACATTCAGGGCACGCCTTCCCTGTTCCGCCAAACCTTTCTGGAAACACCACCATCATAGGTGTGTTTCCATGGTGATTTTAAATCTCATCAAGCAGACACTGAAGAGTAACCATCATCAAAACTGAAGCTAGAGCTGGCTGGGGAAACTCTGGGCCAGGCGCTGGCATCCAGGTGGGTCCACCTTTCTTACTCTGCAGCCCTGGCAGGCAAAGCCTCATGGGTCGCCAGGTTCTCGCCTGGAGAAGCACCTCCATCGCCCAGCAGCCAGGGGCCACACAGAGGCATGATCTGTGGGGTCCTCATTCACCACAGGCTGTCATCCATATGGCACTGAGCCTTTCCCCTGGGGAGATACACAGGGATGCTGGCAAGACCACCCTGGAGGAAATCACCACCTCTTAGAGAGTCGGGATTTTCCCAGAAGTCTCAGGCCAACAGCTCCCCCGTGGGCCATCTGCCAGCCCACGGTTCTGTCTCCCAGTCTTTCTGATCTCCAGGCCCTTGTCTTTCTTCTCGTTTCCCCTTATTATCCCTACACCACCACACCGTGCATCTGTCCGTGAGTCCCCAGCTGATGGAGCTAGTCTCATTTTCTTATGACACAGGGAGCAGTGTTCTGGGATGTTAGCTCTACCTGTCAGCTGGCTGTGAATCCCCTGAGAACAAACATTCCTGAGGGATTGTCTACACTGGTTTGATGTGTAGGCACGACTGAGAGATTTTCTCCTAAGTGGTGTGGAGGGACCCATCCACCCGTGGGTGGCACCATTCTCTAGGCCAGGTGCAGCAGTCCAGGCCGGTCCGGAATTGTAAGAGTGAAGAAACTGAACTGAGCGAGCAAGCAAGCGCACATTTACTCCTCTCCGCTCTTGCCTATGGATGAGTTCCTGCCTTGACGTCCCCACAGTGATGGACTATAACCGGAAATTGTCAACTGAAATAAGCCCCTCCCTCCCTTCAGTTGCTTTTCTGCCGGGGTATTTTCTCACAGCCAAATGAGCTAGGACACGCTTTAAAGGCCAGGACCCTCTGAACACCAGATGTCGGTCCTGACTGGGACTCGGTCTGAAAAGTACAACCAGCAAAAGACACTTGGGGGCCTTTTGACAGCTGTGACCGGGAGACTGGGCCGCACAAAGGAGCCACTGTGGCTGTTGAAGGTGGAGGAGGACACGCCCCTTCCGTGAGCGTGCGTCGTTGTTTAGCGTGAAATTCTGTAACGTCTGTGCTTTACTTTCTACTGCTGTTTGTTTTTTAGACAGGCTTTCACTACGGAGTCCTGGCTAGCTTGGAACTTGCTATGTAGACCAAGCCTCCACCGAGATCCTCCTGCCTCTGCTTCCCAAGTACAGGCATTAAAGATGCCTACCATGTCTGTTTACATCTTTCTTACTTACCTTATTTGTTTGTTTGTTTATTTATTTATTATCATCAATGTTGTTGATTTGAGTTTTTTTTTGTTGTTGTTGTTTGGTTTGGTTTGGTTTTATTGAGACAGGGTTTCTCTGATGCTCTGCTTGTTCTGGAACTCACTCTGTAGACCATGCTGGCCTCAAACTCACAGAGATCCCCCTGCCTCTGCCTCCTGAGTGCTGGGATTAAAGGCGTGCGCCACCACTGCCCAGCAGTTCTGCCTTTTGAACTCAGGTTGTCCGGCTTGGTAACAAGTGCCTTCCCCTGCTGAGCTGTCTCACTGGCCCTGATCTTGGCACTTTTTTCCTGACTTTTCCTCATCACTGCACAGCGGCTACCATATCAGAGACCTGGCTACCACATTACTATATATAACATCTTCCTGTCCCCTAGTTGTACCTGACTGGGTCTCTGACCCAAGCTGGGCCAATGGGCTTCCTCTAGGGCATTTGAAATTGGGACAGAGAGAGACTCAGCTTCAGTCTGGTTTATTTCTTGTCAGGAGACGTGAAAACCTAGCAAATGTGAGGAAGAGGGAGTCTCTGCTTAGCGGGCCGGGCACTGATGTCCGTCTACCACACGGGAGATAGAGTGAACCCAGAAAGATGCAAATAGAGGAGAGACTGAGGTAACTTAAGCTGCAGAAGTGGTTCAGTCCCTGCCTCCAGGTAGGCCAAGACTCCAGACATCGCCAGTCTCAGTCCCCAAAAGACATCCCTATGTTTTTATAATAAATGGAGTGTCAGCACTGCTGCGTGGGGGCAGGCTCAGGCTGGCTGAAAAGCCAATAGTGCATTGTTACATGACGTTAGTGGGTGGCAGTCTACAGGGCACATTAGTTCTGCAGAAACCGGCCAATGCTACCAGGCAGGAGCCCCTCCCTAAGAGCAGCATGTGCATTTCCCAGCAGTCCCAGCCCCCAGCTCAAGGCAGTTCCTGGCGAGTCCCCAGTACAACGCAGACCTTCTAAGTGAATTGGCTGCTGAGCAAACTACTATGTGCTTTGAGCACTGATGAGCTGAAGAAATGCGTGTTGCTGGCAGGAAGCCAGTTTGATCCATAACCCCAGTGCCAGGAGGATGTCCTGAACCGCCCAGAGTCCTGAGGCTTCTGTGACTTAGCCATGGATGGGCATGGGCTCCCCCAGGCCTTAAATGCCAATGGTTCCTGGGGCTAAGTCCATGACCCTCTGCATGGTAAGCGGCCCCTATCCTCCTGCTTTGTTGCTCTTCCACTCCCACAGCTGGCCTCCTCTGCTGCCCCACCATCCACCCAGTATTTGTGGCATCCGTTGGAGGATGTGAAAATGATGGCAGAACCTGGAGCCCAGACCAAAAGTTTCATTTTAGAAGATTCTCTGAGACTTCCCTGATACCCAGCTCCCGCCATGACCCTGGAGGCAGAGGCAGGTGGATCTCTGTGAGTTCAAGGCCAGCCTGGTCTACAAGAGCTAGTTCCATTAATCCCAGCACTTGGGAGGCAGAGGCAGGCGGATCTCTGTGGGTTCGAGACCAGCCTGGTCTACAGAGCTAGTTCCAGGACAGGCACCAAAGCTACTGAGAAACCCTGTCTCAAAAAACAAAACAAAACAAACAAACAAACAACAACAAAAAAAAAAGAACTAGAGCTTTGGTGTCACCACGTCTCTTTGAATCTCCACTATGCCAGGAGACCCTTGGAGGTTGCCCAGACTGTCACATGTATGAGCATTGGGGATGGCTGAGGGATGATGTGTTGTGTCCCTAACCATAAGTACTTATCCTGAGATCGGGGGGAGCTGCTGTTTAAGCATAAAGGGGTGTCACCCAGAATGCCACTGATATCATTAAAGGAAGCCGCTACCCACAGACAGGCCTGGCTCCAGCTAAAAGAGGACACCAGGGGGAGTGATGTCCATGAACTCCCAGCACGAGGTCCACAGGGTGGAGAAACTGCAGGCCGAGGGCGATGCCAAGCACTTGACTGTGAGGTTCCAGAAATCTTGGCTCCCATTCTAGCTGTCACACGGTTTGAGAGAAAGAACAAGTCATGCCACTCTGATAGCTGATTCCCTCACTTGTCCAAGCTGCTTTATCGACCTGCTAACAAAACTACAAGAGACGGCTCAGGGGGTCACTTCCCTGATGCCAAGCCTGACCGCTGGAGTTTAGTCTCTGGGACACCAGCTGGCAGGAAAGAACTCACTTGAGTTGCCCCCTGACCCCCACGTGCATGCTGGAGCATGAATGTGCCTGCCCCGGTATGAATGAATATTTTAAAATTTTATTTTTATTTTTTTATTTTTTGGTTTTTCGAGACAGGGTTTCTCTGTGGCTTTGGAGCCTGTCCTGGAACTAGCTCTGTAGACCAGGCTGGTCTCGAACTCACAGAGATCCGCCTGCCTCTGCCTCCCGAGTGCTGGGATTAAAGACGTGCGCCACCATCGCCCGGCTATTTTAAAATTTTAAATAGGGGACTGGAAAGGTGGCTCATCAGTTCAGAGCGCTTGCTCTTGTAGAAGACCCAGGGTGGGTTCCCAGTACCCACATGGTGGCTCACAACCATCCCTAACTCCAGAGATGCGATCTTCGTGGGCAGCAGGCACACATATACTCAGGCAAACAGTCATACACACAAAAACAAAAACCACATAAATCTAAAAATAATAATTAAAATGACTGGGGAGGGACTGCTGACTCAAACTTTAATTCCAGCACTCTGGGAGGTAGAGGTAAAGGCAGATTCAACTCTTTGAGAGTTCAAGGCCAACCAAGTTTGTATAGTAAGGCATATATATATGCCTAAAAAAGAGAAATGTCAATCCGGAGTGCCTGGTATAACTGGCAGAGAGGATGAGAGTAAAGTTAGTGTCTCGTTTGCTGGTCATTGTAACAGAATCAAGTCTCCTGAAGGAAAGAAGAGGGACGAATCTGTCCCACGAGCCGAAGTGCTCACTGTCTCTCAGATCCCGCTACCCCTTTCTTACACGGTAAAACTATTTTTAGCCAGCTTCAGAATTACTACATGCTTCCCCAGCCTCCCTTACAGATTGACACGTTCTGCAACTGAGTTCTAGACATCGGGGGTGTGAACAGGAGTGATATATATATATGCATTCTAGGTCATATCCTTAAAGCGAAGGCACATATTGTCATCTTACTTTTTACATTTTTTTCTATTTTTCTGGCTGGAACAGGAATGTGCTGACAGGAGTTGGTTTATGAAGTGAAAGATGGATGAGTGTTTGGGATGCTGACAAAAAGAGAGAAGAAGGCAGGGTGGTGATGGTGCTTGCTTTTAATCCCAGCATTCAGGAGACAGAGGCAGGCGGATCTCTGTGAGTTCGAGACCAGTCTGGTCTACAGAGCTAGTTCCAGGACAGGCTCCAAAGCCGTAGAGAAACCCTGTCTCGAAACCCCCCCCCAAAAAAACAAACAAAAACAAAAACAAACAAACAAACAAACAAGGCAGAAAGGGAAAGTCCTCAGGGATGGACTGGAGTGACTGGGAGCAGAGCCATCTAATCCCAACAGCTTAGACCTTCACGTGCAAGCAAAATTAAATTTCCATTTATTTGCAAATCAGAGAAATTGGATTTCCATTTATTTACAAATCATCCATCTTTAGGTTTCCCTCTAATGTCCAAACCCAGCCTCTACCATTGCAGGCCTCAGGGAACTCCCAGTGTCTGAAAATGGGGCAAGTCTCAGACAGCAGGAGGAGCCTCGTCAGGAAGGCTGGGGAGCTTGTGGGCACAGCTCCCCTCAGTCTGCCCTTGACAACTGGGAGTTGATTCAGCTGGCCTCAGTATCTGACATCTACACAGCATTCTTGTGCTTTGAGTACTTTCTTTTCCATGCAGAGTTTTGGGCTCAACTTGTAATTTTCCAGCCCTGGCCTTGGAATTGACATTCCAACCACGGATTTTCATTTTATCAGTGTAGAGCAGTAAATAAAAATCTGGGCACCAGGTATGCAGTTTGCTAAGGGCGGCTGTTTCTCCTAGGTCTCCATCAGAGAGAGCTGGGTTGTGTGTGTGTGTGTGTGTGTGTGTGTGTGTGTGTGTGTGTGTGTGTGTGTGTTTACACGTCCATCTTTATCTATTTCTAGATCTGTCCCTTCAAACTTATTCACACCAGCATCTCAGTTGATCCAGCCCTGGGGGTTGCCCTGGTCCTGTTTCTCCTGGAAGTTGATTCCCATTGCCTCCAGCTGTCTCACTCACCCAGCCCCTCCCCCCACTATGAGCCAATCCTCAGCTCGCAGCGTGGACCCTACAGGTACCCCAGCTAGTCCTCAGCTCCCACCCAGTGTGTGTGTGGGGGGGGAAGGGCCCAGAGGTGCAGTGTAGAGTGGTTTCCACGCACCAACAAGTTTCCTCCCACACTCTGGGCCCCTGAACCGGCTCCTGGAGGAACCATTTGCCGCGTGCCCCTAAGCCTCTGAGCAGCTGGCATTGGGTTTTGTCTCCTCTCACAGAGAACCCCCAAAGAAAGAAAGAACCTTAACAGTAGGGTACAAACTGTAGTGCCGGACTCGGGAGCAGTACTAACTCCACTGCAAGGGTCCTGTGGGGCTGGCGGTTCTTGGTGACTCCTGAAGAGAGGCTAGCCAACTGACCCTCCTGACCCCATCCTCAAGGACAATTGCCTTGAGCCTGCTGACTCCTGGAGCCAGGTCTGTGAGAGGCAGGAAGTCCGCCCTCAGCACCCTCATGCGACACCTTCAGCACCCACGGAAATACATGAAAAGGGACATACACATAAAATACGGACGTACAGAAGACACAGTTCTATCCCCAATGGAAAAACAGTCCTCATGGATCTTT
>NC_022009.1:38439156-38447120 GCF_000317375.1 Microtus ochrogaster | reverse complement strand
ATTTTTTTGTATTTTTAGATATTTTCTGTTTGCAAAATACGAAGCCACTCTTGCTCTTTCACGTTCTAAACAGAACCCAGCTTTCTCCATCACCCTTTCTTTTTTTATGATGAATTTATTTATCCTGACTTTGTTTTCATTGGCGTTTTGCCTGCATGTCTACCTGTGTGCGGGTTTCAGAAGGACCAGAACTGGAATGACAGACAGTTGTAAGCTGCCCTGCGTGTGCTGAGAATTGAACTCAAGTCCTCTGGAAGAAGAGTCAGTGTTCCGTTCTTGCAGGAGCCTTTTACGGCTGCTTTTGTCTCCGATAGGGTCTGTGCAGCTCAGGCTGGCTTCTAACTTGAGATCCTTCTGCGATGGCCTTCTGAGCGCTGGCTTTGTGCATACCAGGCATTAAAAAAAATTAAAAATCAGAATAACCTGTATTTTAAAAAGTATTAAGTTTATGTTTATTTTATTGTGCGTGGATGGGGTGTGTGCGGATGTGGAGGTTAACGAACATCTTGAGGGGTTCTTTCCCTCCATGCGTGGATGGAACCCAGGAACTGGACAGTGGCCATCATTCTCCACCTTACTTTGTAACACGGTATTGTTGTTGTCTTTTCACCGAACCCGGAACTCACTGATTGGCTAGAGTTAGCTGGCCAGAAAGTCCCTGGGATCCACCTATCTCCACCTCCCGGGGTTGGAATTATTCCTGCTTTTACACGGGGGCCGGGGACCTGAACTCCGGTCCATAATGCTTGCCCAGAGAGCACTTTACCAGCTGAGTCATCTTCCGCACTGGCTATGCCTCATCTTCGTACTCATGTCCGCTGTCTGGAGAGCCCTTCTCTGACTTGCCCATGGGTCCCTGCTTCCTCTAGCTGCCTCTGCCCATTGGCACTTGCTTGCTCCTCTGCCCCTCTGGTTCTTAGCCTTAGCATCAAAGTCACTGAAGCTCCTCCCTCAAAACATTCTGCACAGCCCCCTCCACTTTACAAGCACGGGATAAATTCACAGATAAGAAAATCTACCCCCCTTCACACATGCTTTTCCAAAACCACTAGGATGAATGAGAACTCACACTGAATGGTTGGCTATCTTTTTCCTCATAGCAGCATTACAATGACTGGCACTGGGACACAGGTGGGCTGGCAGATAGCTGGCTCAAATTCCTCAGAGATGTAATTCCTTACAACAGTAAACAACTCTTTTGTCTTTAATTTAATTTTAGTTTATGTGTATTTGGTACAACAGTGTCAGATTCCCTGAAACTGGGAGTTACAGTTGTGAGCTGTCATATGGGTGCTGGGAGTTGACCCCAGGTCCTCTGGGAGAGCAGCCAGTGCTCTTAACCTCTGAGCGAGCTCTTCAGTCCCCAGTAAACAACTCTTATGGAGTAGAGACCTGCCTTCCCCTCCATGCACATGACTCTTGAGTTCTTGGCGACTATAAAATCCTTTATATTATGATAAAACTGAGGGGGACTCTGCAAACACAAGCAGAACTTTTAGCTACGAAACTTCCCTTCTTGGACATTTTAGAATGACAAAAGACGGTTGGTTTCGTTCCTCCTAGTCCTCCTACCTTTAATTCTCTTGTACACAACAGGATGTCCGGTGACCCTGGTACCAACCAACTGAACACCGGGGAAACCCTCTAACTCATAGCTAGCCTATGCAAATTTCCAGGGTGTCCACTAGGTAGCGCTGCTGCACCGGGCGAGAAACAGTAGGAGCCTGGGTCTATTTCTGCTCCCTTTTCCACCCACTACTGTCTCAGACTGACTGAGTTTTCTTTGTGTGTTGCCTGTTTCTGCATCTCCATTGTGAGCTGCGGGAGGATACTGATGCACCCAAAGGCCTGGAGCAATGTCTGGAACGGACCGGGCTGCCTCAGTTCCTTAGAGTTCTGGCTAGAATGGGTTCAGACTCCACTCTAGGAGACCCAAGATATGGCAGTCAAGGTGACCCAAGTTCAGTCGTTTTTAAAATCCACCCATGGCAGGGAGAGGGGGAGAGCTGGGAACCCTACCTCGGTGAGAAGAGTGTTTGCCTGGCGTGTGTGAGGTCCTGGGTTCGGTTCTTGGGACTATATAAACAGGGTATGGTGACTCACGCCTATAATTCTAGTATTCAGGAGGTGGAGGCAGGAGGAGAGAAAGTTCAGGGTTACCCTCTGCTGCGTAGGAAATCTGAGGCCAGCCTGGGATTCACAAGATCCTGTCTCAAAAATAAATCCACCCATTAACTTTGTATACTAGTGAGATTTTTCCCACAGGCTGACTGACATCATGCCCCCTTTCCTTACACAGTATTTTCGTTTGGTTGTGGTAATAGTTACTGGCATTTGCATGGATGAACACAATTACGCTGGGTGGTCCCATTTAGCCTCAGGAAATCCCACAACGTATCATTACCATGTTCCATTTACAAATGAGGGAACCCGAGACTCAGTGTCCCACAGTCAGGCACAAGGCCTGAGGCATTCACTGGCCACAGGCAGAGACCACGGTTACAGACATCCTCTGGATATGCCGCATACAGGATGGGGGTCCTTCGGAAGCCTGCGTGCAACCTGTTAACTCTGCCTCCAGCTTGCTGTGTGACTGTGAGCAGCTCCCCTAAGCCTCAGTGGCTTTACTGGTGAAGCGAGAGAGCCATTTAAAAATGTAGTTTGACTGCAAACCACAAATACTGCAGCTCTATTCCATTAGGAGAGAATGAGGGTCTGCTACAGAATGCCTAGGTGTGCCTGGCTGTGTTCAGTATATTCAGGGTGGTTGGGGGTGAGCTGGAAGGATATCAAGGTAGCAACATCTCTTTCCGACCTTTAGAGGGAAGGCTGGAGGCAGGATGTCATGGGAAGGGTGCAACCAGGCAAGAGCTTGTTGGTCATGGTCCCTCATCTGGCTAGATTCTAGGCCATTGTCCACGCCCTCATGCTGACTACAGTCTTAAGATAGAAGGATAAATATCTGGTTTCCCCCTGAAGGAACCATCCAGGAGTTGGGCACAAAAGGAGAAAAAATTTTCAAGACGTCAAGGAAGTAGCTTCAGAATGGGCTGTCCTGGTAGAGACAGAAGCCGGAGTGTCCAGTCAGGAGAGTAATTTGTACGTTTCAGTAAGGTGTTAAAGAACTCTTCTGTCATCGGGATTGAGGCAGATGCCCCTAGGGGTTCCTGACCAGTCCAGCCTGTATGCTTCTTGAAGCGAAGAGGCCTTTCCCTTCCCTGCAACTGGCCCTTCCTCGTCCTTCTGTGGCTTTCCTGGGGACATGGAAGACACTTCTATGACTTATTTCCCCAACTCTACTGGGGCCAGGCCTGCCTGGATATTTCTGTCTCTCCCAAAAGAAAACAGAACTTTACTCGCTAATGTAAGCAGGCAAAATCTTTATCCTCTAAAGCAAACAACACAGCTCCCCTAAGCCATGCCCAGTGTTCCTAATATGGCATCGGGGACTATTCCCTGGGACCCAGTGGACACGACCATCCCATTCCCAGAAGAGGAGCAGGGACAGATTCCAGATGGCAGGCAATGCTTGCATTCACACCAAGGGGCTTCCGAGGTAGGTTGGGGCTCTTCAGGACCAATTGTCTAAAACAATACATGAGGGTGACTGCATTTGCATTTCCTATCTGAGTCAGTTTATCTCATCTGCGGTATGCTCAAACTGAAAAATTACTCCTTGCTCGTCAGAGTTCAGATGGAACTGGACCTCTTGTGTGATCATTTACAACGTTCTGGGCTGCATATTAATATGGTCAGAGACCTAGAAAGGCTGGGGTCTTGAAAGGGACAAAGAAGGCAGGGCTAGTACCCCAGGGTTTCTGTATGAAAACACAGTCCCTTTCGTCCCCAAAGCAACTAAAAACGGAAATGGTTCCTGCTGAGTAGGCTTCACCACCCAGGAAGTTCACGTCCGGCCCTTGGAGCCTTTGGGAAACACCTGTGACTTGGAATTTGTCCCCGTAATCTCCCCAGGAGGAGCCTCTTCCAAGGACGGAGTCACAGGTAACCGATACAGGCCAGGAGGCCCAGCCCACTCTGTCTAGAATAGTCAGACACGCTTACATGGCTGTGCTGTGCTGTAAATGATTGCTCCGTCCACACAACTCCAGCACATTGACATACCGGGAGGAAGTCAGGTGCTCAGTGTGTGGGGACTGATGGCCCAGCTAGCTGGTAGGCTGGATAGTTGGCATCATTAACACTAGTGACTACTAAAGTTGCTGTAACACTGGAGACGTGGAAGGGAGGTTGGCAAGAAGGGGAGAGCAGGATTTGAGATTAAAGACTATTTAATAGAAAAGCCACGAGAAGGAGCTCCGTTAACCGTGGTCACACTGGGTCATTTGAGGCCCATTTTTGCAAACAACCTTTAATGAATGTGTTGTCATCACCAACATTCAAAACAGAACAAGGGCTGTCTGCGCAGCTCAGTGGTAAGATGTGTGCTTGACGTACCTGAGCTACTCTCTGTTCATGAGCTCAGAAGCATGGGAGAAAGCAACAACAACAACAACAATCACGCTGAAAAGCTTCCAGAATCTTCCTTTCCTTCTAGCCAGGTGAAATCCTGAATCCCGGCTGTCTCCCAGAGGTCTGCCTTGCTGTTTTTACCTCCTCTCCCTGCTTCCCACTGAACAGAAAATAAGATTTCATAAGCCCATCTCAGTTATCAGAGCCTGCAACCGGAGCAGTTGAGACAGGAAGTTGAGACACACACAGGCGTGCCTTCCAGGGTAACGGGGCCACGGCACTTTAATGTTAGTGCTTATAGCTGTTCTTAATGTCCCCAGCCCCAGTATGTTTTCCACCACCCAACCTCAGGGTCCCATGGGGCTGAACATTGATTTGCCTGACCATCCCCTCTCTGGACCACGAGCTTCTTGAAGCTAAAGATGGCACCTTCCTTCATTGACTCTCTGAAGTGTGAACTGACTCCATAGACATGTATTAAATGAACACTCTGAATCCCGCAAAGGCCTGGTCATAGCTTGGGGCTTAAGGATCTCTCAATCTTCATTTTTACATTTTTTTTTAAAGATTTATTTATTTATTATGTATACAACATTCTGCCTCCATGTATGCCCGCACGCCAGAGGAGGGCGCCAGATCTCAGTACAGATGGTTGTGAGCCACCATGTGGTTGCTGGGAACTGAACTCAGGACCTCTGGAAGAGCAGCCAGTGCTCTTAACCTCTGAGCCATCTCTCCAGCCCATTTGTTTTTTTTTGTTTTTTGTTTGTTTGTTTGTTTGTTTGTTTTTAAATCAACTGCTTGACTGTTTCTGGCGGGTCTGTGACTCCAGGAGGACTGGCAGGTGCTGTGTCTATGACAAAGGTAAGCCCCAAGGCTGCCTTCTGTTGTAAATGTTGTCATGTTTCACACGTCCAGACTGTCGTAATATTGATTCATGGAATCAATTTCTCCCACCAAAAGTCTTAGACAAGCAACGGGTTGACTACTAACCAACTTTGTTGTTGTAGCAGAAATAGTTGTTAAAATGAGTTTATTTGTTATTTACTTTGGGCAGATGTGGATGTATGCATGCCACAGCACGAGTGTGGAGGTCAGAGGGCAGCTGGTGGGAATCGGTTCTCTCTCCACTATGTGGGTCCCTGGGATCAGACCCAGGTCATCAGGCTCTGCAGTGAGCGTCCTTACCCGCTGAGTCATCTCGCGGGTCCTTGATTGACTTTATAAATCTAATTTTATATGTTTTAAATTTAGTAGTGTCTGGGGTCTCACTGAAGCACGAGAGAGGCAAGTGAAGAGCAAAAGGGAAATCCTTCTGAACAGGGTTGGCAGGCCTGGATGGCAGATTCTAGGCCTTGTCAGCCTCCTGCGCATGTCCCTGGAGGCTGACAATAAGCAAGAGAGAGAACCTAAAGGAATAGCTGTCCCAACGGGGGCTTGGTACCAGATGCTGGGGGCTCTTTGTAACAGTCTTGCTTCTCAGGAATGATGGTTACACTTTTTTTTTTTTTTTTTTTTTTTTTTTTTTGGTTTTTCGAGACAGGGTTTCTCTGTAGCTTTGGAGCCTGTCCTGGAACTCCATTTGTAGACCAGGCTGGCCTCGAACTCACAGAGATCCGTCTGCCTCTGCCTCCCAAGTGCTGGGATTAAAGTTGTGCGCCACCACTGCCCAGCAATGGTTACACTTTTGATTCCCATCCCCAACCATGTAAACATGTATACCATTTTCTCTGTCTGTCTGTCTGTCTGTCTGTCTGTCTGTCTGTCTGTCTCTCTTTTATTTCTTTGTTTTTCAAGACAGGGTTTCTCTGTGTAGCTTTGGAACCTGTCCTAGAATTTTACTCTGTAGATCAGACTGGTTTCGAACTCACAGAGATCCTCCTGTCTCTGTCTCCCAAGTGCTATAAAACCATTCTTAACTTGAAGGCCATACTAAAAGCCATAGACTGGAGGGGAAGTTAGTCTGGAAGTTTTCTTCCCTTAGGAAGAAAAAGAGGTTATTTCCGTTCACAGTTTTAGGGTACAGGGTGCAGTCAGTCACAACAGCTGGTCACTTTACACCTGCAGCCAGGAAGGAGAGGGAGATGAATGTTGGTGCTTGCCTTGGACTTCCTTCTTTAAAAAAAAAAAAATCGATCCGTAAATATTTCTTTCTTTTTTATTCAGCCCATGGAGATTTCTTTTTTCTTTTCCGAGTCAGGGTTTCTTTGTGCAGCCCTGGCCTTCCTAGAACTCCGAGATCCCACCTGTCTCTGCCTCCCAAGGGTTGGGATTAAAGGCATGCGCCCCAACCACCCAACTGCTTGGTTCTTTTTATTTATTTATTTTTAATTCAGCCCATGGAATGGTACTGCGCACTTTTTGGGTGGGTCCTCCCGCCTCAGTTAACCTGGTCTACACAGTCCTTCGCAGGTATTCCCTCTAGGGGACACCACATCCTGTCAGGCTGCCGTCCTCAGTCACAGTCCCGCTGGGTCAGAAGCAGCTGGTGATGGCTGCTTAGGGGGGTTTCGGGGCTGGGGTTAAATCCAGAGTCTCCCGCGTGCTCAGTGTGCAATTCTGCCACCATTCGCCACCTCCAGGTCCCAAACCCACTGCATAACAAGATTCCCAGGAAAGGGAAGAGACACAGCTCCTGGGTACAAGCAGGCTGTGCTCATCTTCACCAACCATGCTGGAACATGGAACCTACCCAAGCAGGTACCGGTGACGCTCTGATCACCAAGGCATGTGGGCTGTGAGCCCCCTCCTTCTAGTTCTTTTCCTTTTTAAATCTAAATTTCTCACAAAGTGAGGGTGAACTGCAGTAGTCCATCAGGCAGAGCCACTGTGGCAGGACCATGCCAGGAAAAGCAATTTAGGATCCAAGAGGCCACCAGAGGCCTCTTTCCCCATGACCCCATAGGGTGGACGTCACCGAGGCCCATGAGGCAGACTGGGGGTGGGCAGTAGTTGGTATTTCTTAATATAGTTAGCCAGTAGTTGTGTTTTCTGAGTGCCACAGAGGACCAAAGGAATGTCATGAAATGTCTGGCACAGAGGGAAATGATGGTTTTGTGAGGGATAGTTCCCAGGCTCTGGGAGCTGGTATCACAGAAGGCACTTAGTGGAGAACGGCCCATTGCCAGGTTTCACTGTGTGTCCCCACACTGGCTTCAGGCTGAAAGCAGTGGCAAAGGAGGTTTGGGCTCTGAGCTCCAGGCTCTGTCATGCTCAGGTGGCAAGTAAGTGGGACTGTTTGTGGCAGGCTCCCCCTTTTCGTCGCTGTTTACCGGCCTGTAGAAAGGGCAGCTGCTGCAGGGCTCCCTTCGAAAACTAACTCTGCTGCATTGCCAGGCCTCTTTCCTTCCTTCCCTCCACTGGAGGGCCCCGAGAAGAGGGAGGACAGCCAGAGAGGAGGGAGGACTGCCTGATAGGAGAGGGAGGATTGCTGGAGGAGAGTGAGGACTGCCCGAGAGGAGAGGAGGGAGGACTGCCCCAGAGGATGGAGGACT
>NC_022009.1:38436462-38439056 GCF_000317375.1 Microtus ochrogaster | reverse complement strand
GGAGGATTGCTGGAGGAGAGTGAGGACTGCCCGAGAGGAGAGGAGGGAGGACTGCCCCAGAGGATGGAGGACTGCCCGAGAGGAGAGGAGGGAGGTCTGCCCGAGAGGAGGGAGAATTGCCGGAGGAGAGGGAGGACTGCTGGAGAAGAGGGAGCACTAAAGGAGAGGGAGGACTGCTGGAGGAGAGGGAGCACTGCTGGAGGAGAGGGAGCACTACTGGAGGAGAGGGAGCACTACTGGAGGAGAGGGAGCACTGCTGGAGGAGAGGGAGCACTAACGGAGGAGAGGGAGCACTAACGGAGGAGAGGGAGCATTGCCCGAGAGGAGGGAGGTCAGCCTGAGAAGAGGGAGGACTGTCCTCTGCCTTTCCCCACCAACTCCATGTGTTTAAGGATCTCCTCACCCGGCTCTTTTCTCTCTTCTTCCCCCTCTCTCTTCTTCCTCTCATTTTCTCTCAGTTGAGGATTGAACTCAAGACGAGATAGGCACTTTATGCCTGTGATACATTTCCAGGTCAAAATGGACATCTCTTTGATATATTTGTATTTTTGTTTGCATGTGTGCCACTGTGTGCGCCAGCAAGCCAGAGGACATGTGGCAGGAGGTGGTTCTCTCCTTTCACCATGTGGTTCTGAGGAGCGAACTCAGGTCTTAGGAAAGCATCTCCACCTGCCAGTCCCTTACATGTCATCTCTTGGATGAACTCATCTTTCCTCCTCTGGGTTTCCGGTGCCCTTTTAAATCTCTCCCCATCTCACTCTTTTCAGGGATAACTATATGTCTGATAAGTCTGCTACCTTTAAGGAAATCACTGATTTAGCCAATATTATCCATTGGGATTTAGACCATTAGGAAGTCTATTGTCAGCAAGAAAATCTAGGAAAATGTGATGTGGGGAGAGATGGCCCAGTGGTTTAAAGCACTTGCTGTTCTTGCAGAGGGCTCAGATTTGATTCTCAGCATCAACACTATGGCTCTTCATCACCTGTAGCTTCTGTTTCAGGGATCTGGTGTTCTTTCCTGGCACCAGGCATGCACATGGTGTGTGTGCATGCGCACACACGTGTGCACACGTACAAAACACACATATAAAATCAAACTTAAGAATCTAAAAAGCACAATTTTTAAAAAGTGTGTTATATTTGTGGACTGAACTACGCCACTCACGGGCAGTGCAGAAGAAGGCTTGTCGTCTGTGACTTTTGAATAGAGTTGACTTATTTCCATTCAGAGAAGAGGTGAGCTTGCGTGGGAGGGAGCCCAGAGGAAGCCAGCTAGAGAGCTGTGGTTATTGGACGGATACACATGTAAACAACTTAGCGGGGCCACAGAGGAAGCTCAGCAGTTGAGACCCTAGATTGGGTTTCCAGCACCGTGCACCAAAACATCATACGGTCTGCAGTGTCTTCCACCCAGAAGCATTTAACTTGTTTCTAACTGAGATTTCAGCTCCAATTTCCAATCTGCAGCAAGGGTTGGGGACCGAGGAGTGAGCTGGAGAGCAGCAGGGAGCAGCAGTCAGCCAATCAAAGGGTACGGCCCCTTCATAAGGAGAACTGGTTTCAATCAGAGGAAGACAGGAGGCGTCATGACAGATGCCACACAGGGACCCGTTTTGGATCTGGGTTGCACAACCCAGTTGTAATGAGAGCTTTTCAAGGCAATTAGGTATATTTGATGTAGTCATCCATTTTCTGTAGCTATTACAAAACATCTGAGGCCGGGCACGTTATCAGGAAAGACGTTTATTCACAGTTTTAGAGGTCCAAAGGCATGGCACTGGCTTCTGCCCGGCTTTAGTGAGGAACTTCTGGCGCCACCACCACACGGCAGATGGCATCATGGTGGGACCCTGTGTGAGAGGGACAGAGCGATGGGAAGAGAGGAAGCAAGAGATGTTCCGGGCCAGGTTTGTTCCTTTTGTACATCCAGTTCCTATGGAAACCAACCAGGGTCAAGTGAAAACTACATTGTTCTCTTGGGACATCAGCGCCCCAATGACCTAGTCACTTTCTCTTTGGCTCTCCCCTTAAAGACTCAACACCACACTGGGACCAGCACAGACTGCATTCAAATCTCCGTTATAGCAATTGTTTTAAATGATGGGAAGGAATAATCCACAGTGTTTCGAGGCTTAGGGACTGGAGAGATGACTCAGCAGTTAAGAGCACTGCCTGCTCTTACAGAGGGCCCAGGTTCAGTTCCTGGTACCTCGCAACCAAGTATGATTTCAATTTCAGGAGATCCAATGAACTTTTTCTGATTTCCTTGAGTACAGCACCCACCCTCCACATAGACACAAAATTAAAAGTCAAATCTTTGGACAAAAAATGAAAATTGAGGCTGGAGAGACAGCTTAACAGCTAAGAGCACCGACTGCTCTTCCAGGTGACGCGGCTTTCATTCCTAGCACCCACAAGGTAACGTCATTGTCAAGGATCTGAAGGCCTCTTCTGGCCTCTGTGGACAGCAGGCACACGTGGTGGTAGGCAAAACCCTCACACCTGCACACAAAACAAAATAATTTAAAATAAATGTTAAAAGGGAAAGTGTAGAGGCATACACTCGGGTGCTTTTCTTTTCTTTTTTTTTTT
>NC_022009.1:38434742-38435762 GCF_000317375.1 Microtus ochrogaster | reverse complement strand
ATTAAAGGCGTGCGCCACCACCGCCCGGCCCCTGATATTTTTTTAAAAATGTGTGTTCATGGGTTTATGTGTGCAGGTGTGTATGTGCATGTATGTGTGTGTGCACACATGCGCTTGGAGGCCACTGAACGGTCTTGGGAGTTATCTTCAGAAACACCATCCAAAATCTTTGAGATAGGGTCTTTTATCAACCCAGAGCTCTCAAGTTAGGATAGGCTGGCTTGCCAGTGACCCCAGGAACCACTCACCTCTGCCTCCCTGGTCCTGGGATTACACGTGTGTTTCACCACCCCTGGCTCTTCATGTGGGTGCTGGGACTCTAACTCAGCTTCTCACGCTTGCGAGGCTACAGACTCTGTTACACTTAAGCGGCTTTTCTTTTCTCTTGCTTTGATTTTTTTCTTTTTTCTCGTTTCTCTGAGATAAGGTTTCTCTGTAGCTTTGGTGCCTGTCCGGAACTAGCTCTTGTAGACCAGGCTGGCCTTGACTCACAGAGATCTGACTGCCTCTGCCTCCCGAGTGCTGGGATTAAAGATGTGTGCCACCACCGCCCAGCTGTTTTGGTTTTTTAAGACAGGGTTTCTCTGTGTAGCCCTGGCTATCTTGGAACTTATTCTGTTGATCAGGCTGGCCCCAAACTCACAGAGGGACCATCTGCCTCTGCTTCCTAAGTGCTGAGAATAAAGGCATGTGCCACCACTACCCAGGTGTTTTTTCCTTTTAAAAATAACATATCTGAGAGACATTTTGATATCTGCTCTTCTGAGGGCCACAAATGAAGATGGCCATCAGTCCTTGCTTTGTTCTCTAGCTGGTGTCCCTTCTCTGCCAGAAGGGCTTCCCTGACTGGGCTCCCTGGATTACACATTCTCCCGGTTTTCCTTCCATTTCTTCCCGGCTTTGCTGGGTCCTGTTCCTCCCAGCCTCTGAACCACGCCCCTCGGCTCCATCCTTGCCCTTTGCTGGGTCCTGTTCCTCCCAGCCTCTGAACCATGCCCCTCGGCTCCTTCCTTGCCCTTT
>NC_022009.1:38431188-38434642 GCF_000317375.1 Microtus ochrogaster | reverse complement strand
TCCTTGCCCTTTGCTGGGTCCTGTTCCTCCCAGCCTCTGAACCATGCCCCTCGGCTCCTTCCTTGCCCTTTCTTCTGCCTACACTCACACCCTAGGTGATCTCATCCAGTCTTGTGGCTCCAAGCAACGTCTCAATGCACACACCACACCTCCCGATGTTATCTCCAGCCTGAGTCACAGCCCTAACTCCAGCCTCTTTCATCGATTGCCTTCACGCCTTCACGCTTGCTGTCTTTCTACTGAATAGCTGGTAGAACTCCTGATTGGAGGCCCCAGACCGGTGCCTCCTTTTGTCTCCCTGTCTACATAGCTGGTGACTCCATTCTGCCGTCATCTAGGCCAGGATCCAAAACACGGATGCAGTTGCACGTACCACTTGGAGCAGATGCCACGGGCTTTCCCTTCCTTTCCCTCTGAGTCTGACCATGCCGAGCCACAGTCATCACTGGCCTGGGCTACTCTAACAGCCTCCTGCTTGTCTTTCTCCTCAATTCTTGCTTCCCTGACAGTGGCTCAACACAGCAGCCAGGTGATCCAAGTAAAATCAAACAAGGTCTATTGTCATAATGAGACTCCCATCACATTTAGAGGAGGAGACCCCCAGCCTTTCCTCCCCCACTATCCCCTCCTAGGCTCCTGCGACTCCAGCCAGCTGGCCTCTTCACTGCCCCCGGCTAACAGATTCATGCTCCACCTCAAGGTACTTGCTGTTCCTTAGTCTCCGCCCAGTCAGGTATCTGCCTCGCTGCTTGCTGACCCTTGTTGAACTTTTGTTCAAATGTCACCTTCCTAAGATGTCTACCTCAATCACCTGTCCAGATCTCTAGCACGGCGCTTCCAGCTAGGCAGCCTCTTTCCCACCTGGACAGCAGAAGAAGCTGAGGTGGATTAGGACTCCTAAGATAGGTTTCCCTGAAGTTATTGCCCGAGAGACCACCACCCTAACCCGGTCCCCACTACAGACAGCATCACAGCATCAGAACATAGCGCAGTTTGGACATCACAGCCACCAGTCTTTTGTATCCTGGAGTGATTTCTTTTCTTTTCTTTTCTTTTCTTTTCTTTTCTTTTCTCTTCTTTTCTTTCTTTGAGACAGAGTTTCTCTGTGTAACAGCCCTAGCTGTCCTGGACAGTTCTTGTAGTTCTTGTAGACCAGGCTGGCCTCGAACTCACAGAGATCTGCCTGCCTCTGCCTCCCGAGTGCTGGGATTAAAGGCATGCGCCACCACCACCCGGCTGGAGTGCTTTTCTTCGGGGTTTACTCCTCAGTTAGAACACAGAAGATTTGAAGGCTAGGGACCTGCTAAATCACTTAGCAAGTGGGTGGGCCTCCCTGGTCACTTTGGAACTCTTTGCGGGAACAAACCTTTCTTAGTTACTGCTCAGAAGGCCAGGAGGAAGAAGGGTTGGGGCAGGTTCATCTGGGAATAAAGCATCTCCTGAGGCTAGGTCTTAAAGGGTTTCCTGTGAGCCAGGGAACTTCTAGGACCTTACACATGCTTCCCCTGAAGGCCAGGTCCCTGCTAGCACCTTCAGTCCTGTGGGAAACTCCAAATGGGGTATTTTCTGCTCATTTTCCAGATGAAGGCAGCAGAACAACATCAGCTAGCTCACATTAGGAGGCGACCACAGGATACAGTCCCTGGTGTCTTCCCCAACCCCCTGGCTACCTCTCCCATACTCCCTAGACAGGTATTTTCCCTTTTAGGTTCTTGTGCTTTCATCCCCTGAACTGCTTGCTGCACTTACTCTGCTTCCTTCTAGAAAACGGCCCCTAACCCCAAACTCCTATTCTTCCCGTCTTCCAATGTCACAGTTTCAAGTCACTCAGCAAAGAGGACAGACTGCCCTGTGCCTTGTATCTCTCACACGGCCCTCATCACATGCTCCAGGAGTCAACAGCTTGTGTGCCTCTGCCTTACTCATCTCTGGACTCCAAGGACAGCACTACCCCGCCACACCCTGGATTCCCTGCTTCTGCTGAGGACAGGAAGGAACTCCAGCGAGCACCCTGAACCACTCAGATGCCGGGCTCCTCAGAAACTCAGTCTGCACCATGGTGACTTCAGCAGGGAGACACTTTACTGTTGCCCGGTGTGTTTGCTCCCTAGTCCTTTCTTTCACCGCCTCGGACTTCCTGTCCCCATTTCTTCTTTCAGCCCGAGGCTGGCCACAATGTTCCACAGAAACAACCTTCCTGAGGCTCGGAGCTGAACCTTGACGCTGTCACCCCTGGCCCTCTGGCTCCTGGGATTCTGGTTCAATTTACTTGATGGGATTATTATTATTATTATTTACATTTATTTGTGTGTGTGTGTTACCACATGAGAGTAGGTCAGAGGAGAACTTGGGAGTTGGTTCTCTCCTACCCTGTGAGTCCTGAGGAACTGAATCCTGGCTGTCAGGTTTAGCCACAGTGCCTTTACCATCTGAGCCATCATTCCCTCAGCCCCACTGAGAGGATTCTTACTGTAGGCAGGCCGAGGTGATCTGATACCGAGGTTGGAGAACTTTTCTGACTCAGCAGGATTCTTGCTAAAACTGAAGGTGGGGGGGCAAGGACACCGCCCAAGGTCAGGCTCTACACGGAGGACTCAATCTGACTCCAGTCCGGTCAAGGCCCATTTCTGCCTTTCTACTAACAACTTTCACTTCTCTGTCTTCAATTCAAGCATTTTAATCATCTCAGACATTCAAAAAATTGCCTTTATTTCCAAAGCCTAAAAGTGTTTCTCCTCACCCACGACAAGGGAAACCCATGTGTCTGGGAAGAGCCTTAATTTCTCCTTCCTATGCCTGAAGCATTCGGATGGCTGGAATGCTACCCCATGGGCCGGGGCAGAGCAGGTGGCTCAGAGAATCCAGGGATTGAGGCAGAAGTCGATCGATGCCCCTTCAACTGGCAAAGAAAAGCCCCTCCTGAAGATGCTCCGTGCACTCTTGCGTCTTCGAGTCCCAGTCCCTCTTCTCTCTCGGTTATAGGGCATCCCAGAGTGTGAACCTGAGTCAGCTGTGGAAATATCACAGGACAATTGCAACGAATTGCCTCCGGGGCAATCCCCCTGGGCTGCCAAGGAACAACGACGCCCAGTGGTTTGGCCACCCTCCAAGACATACACAAGGCGCCCACACCACGACTCCCTCACCCCGCACTCTGTACTGGCTACCATCCAGCACCCCGCCACTAGCGGCGGCGCCTTTAAGACTCAGCGGCTCCCCCTGGCGACCGCTCGTGCTTCCTCCTTCGGGAGCTCTGCTCCAGGCCCCCGCGTGTGCGCGAGCACCGGGGCACGGAGGGCGGGGGACGCGGCGGCGCGCGCCCCGTGGGGTCCACGCGCGCGAGAGAGGCATGCGCAGGGGGGGGAGCCGGCGCCGCGGGAGGGCGTGCTCCTCCTCGAGCTCGAGGCACGGGTGCGGTCACGGGCCGCGTCCCCGGGTCCCTGGAGCCCTCAGG
>NC_022009.1:38427155-38430977 GCF_000317375.1 Microtus ochrogaster | reverse complement strand
CCGCCCGGTAGGACCGCGCGCTATAGCCCGCTCCGCGTCCCCGCCGCCGGAGGAGGTGCCCGCACGCTCGCGGCGCGCGCCGGCCCCACACGCTCGGCCTGTGGGCGATTTCCTCCGGACCCAGGCTCCCGGGCCGAGGAGGAAGAAGATGCAGACCTTCCTGAAAGGGAAGAGAGTTGGCTACTGGCTGAGCGAGAAGAAAGTCAAGAAGCTCAATTTCCAGGCCTTCGCAGAGCTGTGCAGGTGAGGAGGGACGCGGCTTGGGGGACCCCTCGCCGCCGGAGCCCGGCTGCTCTCGGCGGGCGCGGGGCAGGCAACGGCGACCCGGGAAGGAGTGGTGCGCCCGGAGGCTGGTTCCGAGCAGCCGGAGGACCGCGGGGGGCCGCGGGCTGTGTCCGAGGGGAGCGTGGCCGCTGTGGGCGATGGACTCGGATCGCGGCTCTCAGGTGCACCGGGGTCGTGCCGGGAGCTCCCCGATCGTCCAGGGCGGCGGAACCCGGGAAATCGGGGAGTCCACGCCGTCAGTCAGAGGCTTGAGGGTACTTTTTGGTCCGGTGTGTTTTTCTTCCTCCCTTTCCTTCCCCCTTAGCAGATCAGGGTACCCGCGTTTGTGTGGAGCCTACTACGTGCCTCGGGTGTGCACAGCTCCTGAAGCTGTCATTGCATATCACCCGGTTTAAACCCAGTTGAAATGAGTAGCGATACTTGACTTGTCTGAGTTGATTTGCTGTCTCATTAGAGCCTCGCAGTAGTCTTGCAAATCAACCAGGGTGGTGATTCTGGGCCACGTGTCTGAGAAGAGGGACACCCATCAACAGAGAGGTGGGGTACCTGCCTGTGGTCCCAGGGCCAACGAGTGGCAGAGCGTAGAGAGTGATGGGCGGACCCGTGGACGGTAGAATTGTCCTCTGCCCTCTGGGCTGACCGCCTAGTTCTCACTGTATCGGTGCTTCAGTGGCAGAGATCGGGGATTTTGATAGATCTTGTTCTTAATACATTACAGAGGTGCAGAGTGCCTTGAGTCAGGTGTGCCTTGCCTCTCTGAATAGCCGCTGGTCACAGCCTCCTTACAAAAAAAAAAAAAAAGCCTAAGAGAATCCAGTCCCCGAAGCCTTCTGCAAACTCGGGGCGGAAGCCCTTTGTTAAATCATGTTTCCACTTGGTAGATTTGACTTTTGAAAATGGACTTCAGTTGTACTTTTATTTCTGGTGGGCTCCCGAATCTTGGAGAATTGAGCAGTTGGTATTCCTTATCCCTTGGTGCACAGAGGTGAGTAGCAGTCTGGGCTGGCACAGAGAGGCAGGCCTGGCAGCATTACTTTGCCCCTCATAGCTGTCCAAAAGCCCTCCCCCAGGATGGGATGTGCCTGTTTATAAGGGGGCCCTGGTTCTGCACCCTTTGGTCCCCTTGTGGTTTTGGAGGAGTCTCCCAGACAGGCCTCTTAGGAGAAAGCAGGCTTTTCGTGGCTGGCTGGGCATTCAGTGCATCCCAGAATTCACAAGGAAATCAAGAGGAACTCAGAGCCAGAGCTTTGGAAAAGCCCAGGGCTTATGGACCATTTTTTGAAAGGACAGTTGGACGTTTGTACCGTAAATAAACACACTGTGAGACGATGCCCTAGAGAGCAGAGAATTTTGGAGAAGCCCCTCTGACATGTTCTGGAAGTCCAGTTCTGACGTGAGGGGACCAGAGCTCCCCCTGCTGCCATATAATTCTTGGGAAATCTCAGTTCATCCCTTGTACCTTGTTTATTGATAGCAGGAGGGGTCACCCTTCATCTACACCTGAGGCTTGGCCTTGACCTGGCCTGTTTTACTCTGAAATTAGTAGGCTGCAGCAGAACAGTCCTAGCTGAAGCTTAAGGTTTAAGTACTCACTGCCTGACTTGCAGTTTGGCTAGCTCTTCTCCTGGGCTCTCCTGTCTTTAAAGAGGCCAGGGGAACCCAGGGCACCCCAGGGTGTCAGCCCATTGCAGGAAAATGTTCATCAAGCCTTCATTTCTCAGGAAGGGTTGTGAATTCGAGGTCTAGTTGCCTTCCTTTGCCCCAGTATTGGCTTTAGAGAGATGTCAGAAGGTCCCCGGGCCCTTCTAGCAGTACAGGAATGTGGGTTTTTTTTTATTAGTATAGCCTAAGATGCTTTGTAGCTGAAGCTTAAGAAGGAAAACACCAGAAAGAGTTTTTCTGTTGCTTCGTTACTTTCAAGGCAGTGCCCCCTAGTGGCCGTACCTTTAACTAAACAACTGTTGAGATAGTGACCGCCCCCCCCCCATCCCCTTTACTGTGTTTTGTTTATTGTGAACGCAGTTGTCTGAGTGGCATCGGAGACGTTGTGAACAGGCACCGTCCTGTTCCTGACATTCAGAGGCTGGAGGGCAGCGCTTCTGTACTGGCGGATGGTGACTTGTCTATGAATTTCCTGACGAAGAGGGCTGGGGATGTTGGGAAAAGACTTGAACTCTGTTCCAAATGTTTGGAGCAGTATCCGTGCAGGGAGGACTCCTAGGCTGCACTGGAATGAGTGGTTTAATGGCAGGCCTTGTAAAAAAATCCTATTTCTGCCAGAGGAGATCGCCTCCTCCGGCCCTTATTTTACAGACAGGGAAGTGGGTGCCAGGGGGGCAGGGTCCATACTTCTCCTTTTCTTTAAGAGCTCACAGTCCGCCCTGGAGACCTTGCGCCTGGCTCAGAGGGCAGAGCCTCTCCTTTCAGGCACTCCTACCCTTGTTAATGTCCAAGGGTTCAGCTGCTGCTCGTAGTCTCTAGGGACACTTTTCCTTGCAAGGCTGAGCTGTGTCCTCAGCAGCTTACACGGTCTGTTTTTCCTGAAGGGGGTGAGCAGGCCACTTCTATATCCTGGGAGGTGCCCCACCTGTCATATAGGCAGGTATAAAAGTCAACCTTTTAATTATCTGTCCTGATAGGATGGGGCCTCTGGCTGGCCAGCAGATGAGCTTTGGACCAACTTGTTACGATGGCCTTGTTTATTCCCGTTGCTCCGGAGTCTTCTCCCAAGCACAGGAGCGTGCTCTGATTGCGTCTGGTTGCCCTTCCACCTGTGTCTCTGTCCCTCACCTAGGAGTGCCTGGGGAGCCCCCTCATTCCTCCTCTCTATGGCTTTTCCAAGATGTGCAGCTGAGGTTTCAGGGGAAGTGAAGAAGAGGAGCTGGCTTGGGCCTTGGGCGTGTCCAGCTGAGGATAGCTGCCCTGGGTTTCCTTCTTTGGTGCATAAGCCTCTCCTTCGGTTCTTCTCAGTCTTTCTCCAGGGGGCTGTTGTAGGTAATGGAGGACCCTTTGGTGTGAGGTCGTGGTGAGCCTTGTCTGTGCTCACTGTCATTCTTGTTTGGTTTGAGACAGCACATCACTCTACCAGACACTTCTGGTCTCAGACTCACGAGGACCTTCCTGCCTCAGCCTCCTGAGTGCCAGGCTTAGAAAAGTGAGCCACCACACCCAGCTCCACTGTAGTTCTTAACGATGTGTGACCTGTGACTTAGCTCTTGCAAGCTTTCTAGTAGAAATGGGGAAACTGAGGCTTGAGAACTGTGAGGACCTGTGCTGCCAGTTGGAAGGCTTCTGTGAGCCCAGCCTACCCTCTCTCCCTCCCTCTTTTCTTTTGGGTTTTTGAGATAAGGTTTCTCTGTAGCTTTGGAGCTTGTCCTGGAACTTGCTCTGTAGACCAGGCTGACCTCAAACTCACAGAGATCCACCTGCCTCTGACTCCCAAGTGCTGGGATTAAAGGTGTGCGCCACAACTGCCCGGCTAAGCCTAAATCTCTCTCTCTCTCCTTTTTTCTTTCTTTTCTTTTATTTTTATTTTTT
>NC_022009.1:38415758-38426708 GCF_000317375.1 Microtus ochrogaster | reverse complement strand
AGCCATCTCTCCAGCCCAGCCTAAATCTCTTTATTGGAGGATGCAATCTCCTTGTTTGCCCAGTGTCTCTTCCTTGCTAAGCAGGGCCTTTTTGGAGGCCTTTGCAGTGTGTCTGGGAGGCTCTTATCCTTGAGAAGCCTGGAGGCCATCGGGGCTAGCTTAGCGTTTAAGGAATGTGTTTATGGGAGACATCTCAGACTAAACCATCTCACTGTCCTTACCCACCAGGGCCCTGTTTATACGGTTCTCGGAAAGGATGCAGGAGTTATGTGTACCAAGCGCTTTCTGGAGTCCAGGCTAGGTATCAGGCAGTGCATTGTAGTACAGTGGTGTTCATAGGGCTTGGAATTTGGTATCAACTCTAACTTAGTCCTGGAGAGTGCTTTTAGGCCTGTCCCTTCCCGTTGGGCTCTACATCCCTCCTCCCCCTTGGAGACAAAGTCTCACTATGTAGTCTAGGCTGGCCTTACACTCGAGTTCCTAGCCAGGTGGGCGGTGGTGGAGCACACCTTTAATCGCAGTACTGGGAAGGCAAAGACAGGCAGATCTCTGTGAGCTGGAGGCCAGCTTGGTCTACAGAGCTAGTTCCAGAACAGACTCCAAAGCTACAGAGAAACCCTGTCTGGGGGGGGGGGGGAGGTGGGGAGAAAAGAAAAAGAAAAGCAAACCAAAACAAGCACACAGAAACTTGAGTTCCTTCTGCCTTGACCTCCTCCTTAGTGCTGGGGTTACAGGTTTTCCAAGAGTACCTTGCAGTCCTTGTGTTTATTCTGGAGTGCTGCTAAGCTACACCCCAGCCCTATTTCATCCCTTAAAACAAGGCCATCTGGAGCTCGCTCTCTGCTGGAATAGCTTAGTATTCTGGGCTGGAATTCTGGGAGACTGCAGGGCGACTGAATGATCTGGTCTGCGGCTCGGGCTCGGCTCTTTCCCGTATGTTTCAGTGGCTGGCTCTGCCATGGTCTCAGAGCCGTGCAGGAGGGAAGCACCCTGAGTCAGGTTCACTTCCCAGCAGCACATAAAAAATGTAACCCAGCCTTGCAAATCTTAACCCTTTCCCCCCAGCCCTTCTCTGTTGACCCGCTGTGGGGGAAGACATCCAGTCTTTGATAAAATTGCCTAGGCTTCCAGGTCTGACTTCATAATTCACCGCCCATGTGATGATGCCCCTTTGACTTTGTAGATTTGGTGATTTTGGATTTGGCAGTTTGCTGGCAGGGTCTGTGGTATGGGCTCACTGACCATCTTGCTAGGGGATGGGGTTGGTGTAACTGAACCTCCGGTTGTTGGATCAGGTCAGGAGTGGCCCACTCTGCCTGATGGCTGTTCTTTGCCACTTGGCTCTGGTTCTTACAACCCCCTTTGGCAGGCTGCTGCTGCCTCCTAGCTGGAGATTCTGAGAAAATTATGAATGTAAAGGAGGTAGTCTCATTGTTTTTTTTTTTTTGTTTGGTCATTCAGGAGAGTTCATTCTATGCGTTGTGAAAATGCCATCTTCATTAATAATCCTGTTACTGTTATTATCTAACAGTCCTGATTTTCTCCTTTTTAAATATTTAGGACGTGAGATGAAGCTCAGTCGGTAGATGGCTTACCTGCCTAGTATGCAGAGTACCTGGGTTTGATCTCCAGCACTGCATAAAATGGGGTGTTGTGGTTTATGCTCCCGTAATCACAGCACACCCAAGGTGGAGGCAGGGTGATCAGAAGTTCAAGGCCAGCCGTGTAGCGTGTTCAAAGCCAGCCTGAGCTATATAGCCCTGACTGACCTAGAATTTGCTTTGTAGTTCAGGCTGGCCTCAAACTCACAGTGATCTGCCTGCCTCTGCTTCCCAGTGCCGGCATTTAAGGTGTGCGCCGCCATCCCTCCCCTCCCCCGCACTCCTTTTTAAAATACAGGCACATGCTGCAAAATTCAGAGGGCCTAAAACACATAATGAGAAGCCAGCCTGTCCTTTCTTGGCCCCGAGTTCAACTGCTCAGGGAACTCAGCAGGCTGTCTCCATGGGTGTTGATGTGACCAAAGGGACGCATGCAGCCAGCCCCCATTCTCACAGTGGTTACAATTGCTTGGTGCATGGGGTTGTGTGTCTTGGAGAAATTCCACATTGCTTCTTCCTTTGGGGCTTCTGTATCGTTGCGTGTGTGTGTGTGTGTGTGTGTGTGTGTGTGTGTGTGTGTGCGCGTGCGCGCGCGCGTTTGTGTATTAATGGCAGTGTGGTTCAGCTCTTTAAAGGCTGGACATTCTTCTCCTGGGGTTGGCTTCTGCTGGCCTGGCCAGTCTGAGAGTGGGTGCCCCATTCCTTGTCTGCGTGTGCATTGCCAGAGGAGTGCTGTTGGGTCAGAGGGCACAGACGCTCTACTTTTTCTTGCATTTCTGAAGCAGTTTTACTGTTTCAGTTCCAGTGGGTGACAGGGTGGGCGGGGACACAACCCACATGTTCGCCGTGTGCACAGTGCCTGGCCAGAGGCAGGGGTGAGAAGTGCTGTTTTGAGTTCGCCTCGTGAGACTGCGGGATTTAGCAGGTACGAGGCACAGCTGGGCTCACGACCCTGGGTGTCCCCTTCCTAATCATCAGGTCTCCCCCGCTCCACTGCTTTCTGTCACGTGAATTAGCAGGTTTGGGACGTTCTGCGGAAGCTTTGTGGTGTGGTTCCTGACTGGATGTAAGGAGGGGTTTTGTTCTTGTTCAATGTGGTAAACAGGCTTCTGAAGAACGCTCTGGCACATCCTTTTTTAAAAAAGTAATATTCTCTTTAGAAAGCAGATCCTTCGCCGGAAGAGCCGTGTTTTGACGGCCTTCTTCCTTTCTCTTGAACCGGGTCTACCCCAGCCTTCCTTCTCAGTGCTCCTGAAGAGTGGGCCTTAGGGAGGGTGTTGGCGAGAGAAAGCGAGACCTGCTGGGCGAAGAGGGTGGTACCAGCGCACACAGTAGGCCCTGCTTTAAGGCCCATGCCCCTCCTACCAGCTGGAACTACAGTCTCCTAGCAAACAGGCCCTTCCTGGGAGCTGGGAGGGAGGGTGTAATTGTAAGGGAGCAGGTCTGGCCATTCCCATTGGGCTATTTGAATTTGTCTGGGGCTTTGTCTTGCCTGCTCTGAGCCTTCTCAGAAAGCAGCCTTTGTGGCCTGCACCTCCCCAGCAGGGCCTCACAGGCTGGTGTCTGGGCCCCTTATGGTGCCAAGCTGCAGACTGTGATACCCCCTCCCCCCCACGGTACCCTCCCACCACCTGCTTTGAAGGTTCAGTAGGGTAGATCGGTCTCCAGATCGGTGAAGGTTTGAGAATCACTCCCAGGAGGGACTCCCCCCCCCCCGCCCCAATTTTCAGCACCTCTGTGTCTTTCTTAACCACCTCCCCGTCCAGGCCCATGCATGCTGGGTGCCACACCCTCTAAACCGCTCAGAGTGTCCCAGGGCACACCTAATGGACTCTGCTAAGCCTCCAGTTATCCCTGGAGGGTGAATCAGAATCCACGAGCCAAAGGCTTTCCCCGAGAGCTTCTGGGAGACACTGTTCCTCTTTCACGGCATCTGCTCTTCCGTGAGCACCCCCAACCCCATGGCTAGGCTTTGCATCTTGTCTGTCTCTTTAAAAAAAAGTAGGCTCCTTGAAGGGAGAGATTTGGGGTGCCAGTAAGTACAGCAGCGCTCATGGTTACTCAGAGGAGTAAGATGGGGCCTCTGTTGATCTCTGTGGCTGAGCTGAAGCTCGTGACCCTGAAGTACTCTGGTCGGGAGGGAAGCCCCAGGGGTAGGACTGTGGAAGGAGGAAGGGATAAGGCCTGGGTTAGCTCAACAAATCCCAGGTGTCTGCCCAGTGCACCTATGCTGGATCTGCTCTTTCGCCGCCGGTGCCTGCGGAGTGAGCCCCCTCTCAGGCATGTCACACATTGCAAGGTGCCCTGAGAGCCGCCCGGATGCTTGCAAACTGGATAGGATTATGCCGGGTAGCCGAGGCCACTTAGTGTCCGATAAGAGAAGGTGTCTCTGGGGAGGTGGTATTTAGTAAAAGGGGCTGAGAGGCCCCCGGAGGAGGAGACTAAAGATTCACAGAGTGGACCAAGTCCCCTGCCTGGGAGCTACAGATCTGGCTGCTTTGGTCACGGCTGGGAGTTCCACTTGACAGAAGGGAGTTATCTAGGAAAAAGCAGGCATCTTTGGGTATAATTGCAGGCTGGTGCCCACATCCAGAGCCTGTTCCTTGAAAGTGTGATAGAGGCCATGTGGTGTGGCCGTGTGATCTTCCTACCGTCTGAAGGAGCTGCCACCATGGTCTGGGGGCTGAGGACAGGAGGGGGCACACTCTCCTACAGTCTGCCTCAGTTCAGCCTTTGTGTTCAGGAAATCAGGAACTGTGTGTGGGTCCAGGGGTGGGATGGGTGAGCTGACCTTGCACAGAGCCGAGGGCTGGTGGGAAACCCAACTGATGCTTGCGCCTTTTGGCTGTCATTTATTTGCTACTGACCAGTGCTTGCCCAGCTTGCCCAACCAAAGACATCTGGGCTGTTGGGGAGACACATATATCCACATCTTCATCTTCATCTTCATCTAGCCTTCTCAGAAGGTGCAGCCTCTCCAGGAAAGCGGGCTGGGGATCTTGTGGATGCCCTGGTGGATTCTTCTGGAAGATGCAAGCTGTCATCTTCTGTGTTACTGGACCTCATAACAAAACTCTCACATATAGGCAGCACTGGGCTGAGTAGGCTAAACCAAGACTGGGCAGGTCCCTACTTCTTGGGACAGAGGGTTTTCAGATGGGCACATTGGAAGCAGAGGTCGCCAGGCAGGTGGTCTGTGCACATAGTCTTTGACAGTGGGATCTTGATGCCTGGATCTCTCTGTCCCTGGTGGGTGCTCACGAGGTCTACCACGAGCTCAAGATCATTGAGATCTGATGCCTTGCTGGCGCCCCGGCCCACGGGGGAGAGGCCAGGAGGGTCACCAGGCAGGTTGCCACATTTTGGGAAATCCATTCTCCACACCTTTTAAGATTTCTTGCCTTTGGCTGCTAGTTTGCCTTGGAGTGCACTGGTGGGGCCGGAAGGAGATGTTCCTGGGGCCTGGCCCTGGCCACATGTAGTACCGGATATCTGAGGAACCACAGGGCTTGGGGGGGGGGGCGGAGATGAGAACACAGCCCCAAGGTGTTTTCCTCTGTAGCTTCCAGACACTTAGCCAGCTGACTGTGTGGTTGGTATTCATGTGCTCCTCGACCCAAGCTGGGAAACTGGGAGGGTTGGCTTTGGGCATGTGGCTGCCAAGCCTCTGAAGGGCTGTGTTTTATATACCTTCTCTCTTCTCCCTTATACACGAGCAGCTCACATTCGATCTCAGAGGCTGCTGGGAACCTCCGCAGACCTGGCGTGATCGTAGATGGAAAACCGACTCTCCCAGGTGCATGGTGCCTCTGTGTTTGCTAGATGAAAATTTAGATTCAGGGAGAGTCGGGATTCCCCCTTGGGGCTGGTTGACTCTTGAAACCACATTGCTTCCACTCCGCCCGGTCACCTTGCCTGAAACACAGCGTCTATTCATCCACCATCCACTCCACTCGGTTGTGAGCTGAGCATCCTGGGCGTGCATTTGCTCTCCCAGAGGGTGGTGGGCGGTGGAGACGGCACTGAGTTCTGAACTCAGGGCTTGGCCAGCTGGCTGTGGTGACTGCTTGCTGTTTCTCCTCCCTGTCTCTGCTCCTGCCTCCAGGGCTGGCGAATGTGGCAGGTGCTTAGTGCGGGAAAGATCGAGTCCTCTCCTGAGACTAGGCAAGAGGCCTGCAGACAGGCAGCCCTCACTCCTGCAGGCTTTTTCTGGGGGTGCTGTCCACTGTTTTCCAGGGGGGCTGAGGGTGGCAGGTGGGTACCGGGGTCAGGGAGGCCTCTTCCTTGGTTTCACTTTCATTTCTCTTCTGCCACTGCTGATTCCACCAAGCCGCCAGGCCCGGGCTGTGGGGGTGAGGGAACATCGGGACAAATGCGACCTAGTGCCCAGGGCTCTCTTCCCTTTGGAGTAGATCTGGGGATGGGCCTGACGTCCTAGGGACCCATAGCTACCTGTGCATAGCAGCCACCCCTGGGGTCAGGACGGCTGAGTGAGTCCTTTTAGGGCCATTGTTTGGCCACAGCGTGCCAGGCTTGGGGCCTCTTAGAACCTGGGATCAGGGTTTCTTTACAGAAATAAAGCTTTATGGGCCTGTTGGTGTCTGGCTGGAAGAATTCCTTATTGCCCTGCACGTCCCTGCCTGTCTTTGGGACGTGGAGAGGAGTCTCTGAAGGATGGAGTAGTTAGCCCTGTTCTAGAGTCAGCAGGCAGGGAGCTCAGATTCGAGCCTATCTGGGCTGACACTACAGCTTAAAGATTTTGCCAGAGGGCTGGAGAGATGGCTCAGAGGTTAAGAGCACTGACTGTTCTTCCAGAGGATCCGGGTTCAATTCCCAACACCCACATGGCAGCTCTCAACCGTCTCTAGCTCCAGTTCTAGGGGATGTCACACCCTCACACGACCATTCATGTGGGCAAAAGCACCAATGCACATAAAATAAAAAAATAAAAATTATTTTTTTAAAAAAGATTTTACCAGGCGGTGGTGGTGCACACCTTTAATCCCAGCACTCAGGAGGCAGAAACAGGTGGATCTCTGAGTTCAAGGCCAGCCTGATCTACAGAGTGAGTTCCAGGACAGGCTCCAAAGCTACAGAGAAACCCTGACTTGAAAACAAAACAAACAAACAAAAAATTATTAGGTTTCTAATATTCATTATGGGATTCCCAGGGCCTGCTGCCTCCATCCTGGGGCAAGCCTGGATGGTGATGTATCCCTTTCCTCACCTTGAACCAAACTCACCACATGGTAGTCTGTGTTCAAGGAGGTTTGGGTACCCAGTCCCTTTAAGTCTCTAGGGGAAGGCTGAAGCTGTGGGCTGGTTAGAGAGGCCCACTTCCAGCTTCTGACTTTTGAAAATCTGCAGGTGCCCCAGTTGGTGGGGTGTGGTTCCTTCTTGGGGTGGTAGAGCTGTCGTGGGCTGCATAGAGTGCATGGGGTCAGAAGATCTTCCTGTTAAAGCCACGGGAGCTGAGCTTCCTGGACACATGGCAGCTCTCTACAGAGCCTTGCCTTGCTTACTGCCGTATGAATGGATGTTCACAATGCCATACACTGCTCTCTGTCTCCGCGGAAATAGGCTCAGAAGGATCCCTTTCTGGGGTTTTATGGTTGGTCCCTCCAGTGTGTGAAATTTGAATGTCAGTATTGTCAACTCCATAGCCCACGTCCTTGGCTATACGTTGCTTGCTAGAGGGTGCCAGGTGCTGATTCACCTGCACTCACTCTGGTGAGGGTGCTGGGTCTGCCAAGGAGCCCTGCCAGCTGTCTGACGGACTGTCCTGTGGTGCCGAGCGTGTCTGCCCTGTTTGTAAATGCTGTTTTAAACTTTGGCCTGGGTAGATCCCAGTGTCCTTACCTGCCATGCCCTGAGCTCTTATGTACAAGGCTACGAGATCCACTCTCCTTGTTAACTTCTCTTCATGTGTTTTCTGGAGGCCAATTTTGGGGACCCTGGAACCGTATCCACTCGAGCTAGATCCTTAGAAGGTTTGTGAAACCGTTTACAAAGATCTCCCAAATCTGGCAGTCTCTTGGGACTGTTTCTTTGGGAGGGCAGTTCCTGGGGCCTCAGAATGGTGGCTGAGGGATTCCTATGTGTGTTTCTTTGGGACAGATGGCATGGGTGGGTGAGGGCATCTTCTGGCCAGCTTCAGCCAGTGGGAACTGTTACACACAAGCTGACCTGAGACGGTGACTACTTCCTGGAGCTTTAGCTCCAATATCCTTGGAAGGAAGAAAAGATGGGACAAGGGAGGGCTGTAGCCTCAGAGGCCTCTTGGCTCGGTTCCTGTCAGACCAGGGGACAGTGGGCAGCTTGCTCCTTGGGGATCGCAGCCCCGGTGTTCCTCCTCGGGTGACTCGGCTGTGCTTCAGTCCTCCCTGGTTGGACTTGCTCCTGGTTCCTGTGCATCAGAGGTATTCAGTACGTATAGACTTCCCTCCTCTCTCGTAGACCATAGACTAGCCCAGGAAGGAGCTGCCCCTCAGGCAGCTGCTTCACACGTGTCTAGGTAACCTTCTTCTGCAGGGTGAAGGGTGCTTCGAGATAGAGGAATATGGTTTAGGACCTTTGAGCTATGAAGGTTTTGGCAGATGCAAGCTCAGAGGGTCTTCATCGCTACAGCTCTGGAGCCCTCAAGTATCCCTCTTTTGACCTGAACAATGCTCAGTCAGGGTCAGTTCTGTTTTTGGCCATTGCTGGGGGCTGGAGAGCTGGGTGGGCCGGTGGTTTTCTCTGTGTACCTAAAAGGTCATGCCCCAACCTGGTCCAGCCTCTTAAAGGTCATTGACTGAAGGAGGTTCCCCATCAATTGATGGGTTATTTTTGTTGATGTTCTCAAGGTGAGTGGTATCCCTTGCCTCAATCTAGTGGGTCTTTCTTTTGGCCTTGCTGGGGATTCTTTGATTTTGAGGTGTTCTCATGGGCAGGGATGATGTGGCCTGTTCTGTGGGTGCCTCGAACCAATAAGTACTGTGAGTTGTGGGGATGGGGTGATGGTCTAAGGCGCAAGTTGATAGTATGGCCAGTCTTGCAAGCTGAAGGGTGGATCGGTTCTGAGAGAAACCTGGGTGCTGTCTGGGTCCTGTGCTAAGGGTATGTGCTGGCTCTTGTGGTTTTTGATTCGTGGAGAATCTGCCTTCAGGTATAGGTGAGTCCAGGACCTCAAGTGATAGTCCTTGCTGCCTGCCTGCCTCCTGTCTGTTTCCCCGCTGTTATCTACCTCCTTAAATCTCAGGCCGACACGTGGTGTGAGGTGAATCCGCACAGCTGGCTTCTAGTTTGTACAGAGAGTTGGACTGAGTTCCTTAGTGTGTTTCCTCATTTGTCACATGTCACAATCCTGTGAAGGCCGTGTTTTCAGTACCCTAGTTTCCTCATTGAACTTGCCTGGGGTCACAGAGCTTGTGGGTGTTGGAACTGGCTCAGAGTTGACCTTGCCAACTCTAGGGCCCCACTGGGTCCTCAGATCCAGGTTCACAGGGACGGGGATTCATTGTGACCTGTCCTCCTGAGCCATACACTGTATCTGAACCAGGCTTTCACCTAAGGAGTAATGTATGCTGGGGGTTGGGGATGGGACATTCCTGCCATAAGGTCTCAGTGGTGACAAGGTTACCCCCAAAGAAGCTGCTCTTCCTAGAGGCAGTGGGATGAGGTGACAGCCTGGTGGGGGAAGGGCCTCTCTGTTTCTGGGGTTTAGTTGCCAGCCATGTGAGGACAAGGACCTACTTTATCAGGTCTGGGACTGTGAAAACCCAGTGTGAAGGCCTTGTATTTCACACACACTGTCTAGAGCCGGGACACTTCCTAAGGGGAAAAAGGTGAGCGCCCCCAAAATCAGAGCCCAAAACAGAGCCTCAGGACTGGCCACTTGTGTCTTTAAATAGCCTGGTCCTGGTTTGTTCTATGGTCAGTCTACACAGATGTGGCCAAGGAGCTGGGGTCCAAGGTTGGTGGGTGGACATCCTTGGGGAGGGGCTGGAATCTTCCTGCCGAGCTCACAGGGTCTTGGGGAGGCTTCCCCACACCTCAGAGTGCAGGAAGAGGTTGCTGTGTGGACCTTGGGGTGTTGGCACTGAAGTGTTTTGGAGTGAAACAGTCCATGTGTTCTGTAAACACATCGGCCTGTTGCCATTTGGCTGTGCTCTGCTTGGGGAGAGTTGAGCTGTCTATCTGCCAGGATCCCTGAGGATCCTGTGAGCCAGGAACAGCTGTGACCAATCAATTGGGTCATTGGATCCAGAGGGATTGCTGGTTTAAGAGGGGGGGAACCTTGACCTGTCCGGGCCTCAGCTCCAGTGATGTGTCAACCCGGTCCTGGTGACTTGCTACTGAACAAGTCCCATGGGAGCTGTAGGAGCTCCTCTGGGGACATCTCTACCCAGAAAAGTGGAGGCAGTGGTCACCAGGCTGCTGCTGGCCACAGACCCCAGCCGTCTCCCCACTCTTCTGCAGGGTGGACAGGTAGCAGGAGAGATGCTTAGTCCAATGGGGCCTGGCCAGGGTTTGAGGCCTCATGGTCCTTCCTGGAGCCAGGGGAAGAGGAGACCTGTTTGGAGCCCATCCCAAGGCTTGCTCAACCCCTATTGGGTGCTTCCACTGGGTGGCCCGGATTCCTAGGTGTGGACCTTTGTAGAACAGCCAGGTTCCACAGCTATGTAGAGGATGTGCTGTGGAAACTCTGAAAAGAAGGGCTTCTCCAGCCCTCGTGCTGCGGTCACCACAGACATCAGGACTTGCCTCACCTTTGTCCTGACCTCAATCCTCTTGGGCCCAGGGAAGCAGAAACCGGGGTCAGAGCTCAGCCCACTCCGCGTCTGGCTGTGTGGGGATGTCACAGGTCCCCTGTGAGGATCCAGCTCAAAGGTCCTGGGAAGTGAGTTCTCCTTCCACTAAGCTTCTGCTTAGCTGTGGCAGCCTGAACAACCGAAGAACCTCAGGGCAGGACCAGCCCTGACCTAGGAGGCCATAGGAGGTCATGAAGAAGTCATGGGAGGTCATGAAGAGGGTCGTTGGTTAATCAGCTGATGAAGTCAGAGCTCTGGAAACTGAAACCAGGCTCGGTAAGTCGGTGCCTTGACCCATGCAATTCAGAGAAGGCTTTGGGGCCTGGCCCTGGCTCAGGCAGACTGTGGGAGATAACCCACAACCTTTGTTAAAAGGTCCTACCCACAAAGAAAGAGAGATGGAGTGGGGGATGGCACACTGACAAACCACCAGAAGTTAGGTGTGGTAGTCCGTGCAGTAACCTGGGGAGGTTGAAGCAGGAGCATCTCCAGTTCAAGGCCAGCCTGGACGATATAGTGAGACCCTGTCTTACAGGAAAAAAAGAGAAAAGAGCAAG
>NC_022009.1:38410567-38415640 GCF_000317375.1 Microtus ochrogaster | reverse complement strand
CTCCCAAATCAAATGGCACCAAGGTCTTGTGGGTAAAGTGGGTCCCCTTACACTAAACCAGTTCCCGGAGGCAGTTGTGTTGCTACTGTGTGTGTTTGTGTCCTTAGACCTGGTCTTTGTTTTTAGAAGCAAACATGAGAATGGACACGCATGCACTCATGCAGGCACCTGAGGCTCTTCTACGTTCTTTTCTCTGCGTTGACTTTGAATTGTCGGTGCGTAGGAAATAATGCCAGAAGATAGGTTACCTTTGCTATCCTTGAGCAACACTGGGCTCTTGTTGGTCTCCGTCAGAGGCTAGACCTCCCCCAGGACTCACAGTGACCCTTTCCCCTTGTTTTAGCCAGCTTTGACTCCTGTAACAAATACCACAGCCTTGGGACTTCAGATAGATTCTGTCGACCCACTCAGAGACTCGAAGTGCGGGGAAGGCTTGCCGAGCTGGCTCCTGATGAGGGCTTTCTTCCTAGCTATAAAGGCACTAATCCCACGTGGGACCCCCATTCTTATGATCTCAGCTAAACCTAATTCCCTAAGATCTGTCCCCAAATATTGTCTCATTGAAGAGTGAGGCTTCAACTTGTATGAGTTCTTTGGAAAGACACAGCCTTCAACGTGACCCCTCACTGCAGAGGGGCTCCACAGCCTGAGCTGGTGCCCTCCCTCATCAGGCTGGGAGGGGCTTCAGGATCTGGCCTTCACATCAAATGGGTTTCAGCTTCCAGCTGTGTGCATTTGGGGATGACGAGGCTCCCACCGAGTTGATGGAGGTGGGTTCTAGCGTAGTGAATGGTATGATTCTGATTTATTCTTATCGAAACTTTTTTTCTCCCTAGCTGAAAGTGCATTTGAAGGCTGATTGTTATTGTCCATCTCAAGATTGGTCTAGGGCAGGTGGCTAGTGTGGCCCTTAAGCAGGAGGGGCCTGATCTTGGGCCATGACTCTCTCCTGTCTTATGTTAGGGTGGGGAGCTGAGGCCTGTGGCGGGTTGAGAGCACCCAGGGGGGACCTCATGTGGTTGGTTGGTGAAGACCCAGCAAGGCTGACTTCCTCAGTGCCCCTCCCCCGATTCAGCAGTGCTTCCTCCTCCCATTTGCTTGTGAGAAGGGCCCCAGATGCCCTGGCTTGCCCTGAACCCCAGTTGAAGAAGATAGACAGGTGTCATCTCCTCCCTGAAAAAGAGCCCTCTGCAGACAGCTTCAAACCAAAATCTGAAGAGACTTATCCCCCACGCCTGCCAGCATGTCTTTCTTGTGTGTACTCTTTGGTGTGTGCTTGTCCTGGACGCCAAGCCATTGTGCTTGTAGCATTTTGGTTTCTGATTTCTACACCTGTCAGTGTAGTGTATACAGAGTCCATATTTATACTTTACACTGTCTGTAACCCTGTCTTGCTCCCCTGACCTCTTCTCTCTTCCTCCCGCCCTCTCCTTTTGGTGTTGCTGCTGGTACATTAAGCACACGGTCTCTAATAGAGAATGTCTTGGTGACCAGAGATCTACTGGCCTCCCACTGAGCACAGCCCCCAGATCCATAGAATTGTCTTAAAATTTGTATTTTGGGGGCTAGGTATTGTAGACTTAGGAGGGAGAGAGGCAGGTGGATCTCTATGAGTTCAACCTGGTCTACAGAGTGAATTGGATCCAGAGGGACTGCTGGTCTAAGGGGTGACCTTGACCTATCCTGGCCTCAGCTCCAGTGATGTGTCAACCCGGTCCTGGCATCTTGCTACTGAACAAGTCTCATGGGAGCTGTCGGAGCCCCTCTGGGGACATTTCTCCTGGAAAAGCGGAGGCAGTAGTCACCAGGCTGCTGCTGGCCACATAGTCAAGGCTACATAGTGAGTTCCAGGCTAACCAGAGCTACATACAGAATGAGACCCTGTCTCAAAACAAAAACAAAAACTAGCCTAACAACAGAAGTTTTACTTTGGTCAATTTTTATTATAAAAATTTCTAACATAGCCAGGCAGTGGTAGCACACACCCTTAATCCCAGCATTTGGGAGGCAGAGGCAGGCGGATCTCTGTGAGCTCGAGGCCAGCCTGGTCTACAGAGCGAGTTCCAGGAAAGGCTCCAAAGCTACAGTGAAACCCTGTCTTGAAAAACTTAAAAAAGAAATTCAAAACAAATAATAGAAAGATGAATAAAATTGGCACTGTTCCTCACTTTACCCTTTAGTCTCTAGCAGGTGCTAGAGACTAAATTTATATATAAATTTCATATATAATTTTTTTTGTGAGAAAGTATAAAACTTCCCAGAGGATAAAGTTAGTAGAGAATGGCTATTTCTAACTGCTGTAGAGTGGATCTACTTACTACCTGTGTTAGGCTTTGTTGAGCTGTAATCTTATTATTGAGTTTTTAGGGTTCTTATTGTTTTCTTGCCAAGGTAGATAACAGTACGTACACATCACTATGATTCAAGTATCTTTCTTCATTTTATGATTCCTTTTAGTTAAATTAAATAAAGAAGATTGCTGGGTGGTGGTGGCACACACCTTAAATCCCAGCATTAAGGAAGCAGAGGCGGGCTGCTCTGAGTTTGAGGCCAGCCTGGTCTACAGAGAAAGTTCCAGGACATCTGGGGCTATATAGGGAAACCCTGTCTCAATGAAAAAAGGATTTATGTTTTTAATTATGTGTCTGTGTCTGAGTGGGTGTGCACACATGGAAACAGGCGTCTGTGGAGGACAGAGTTGTGAGTGTCCCATGGAGCTGCAGGTGGTTGTGAATCTGTCTGCAGCTTTACTCTGGAGGCAGGTAGAGCAGAGAACAAGACTGTTGAGAAGTTAAGGGGGGAGTTTGGACTGGGACCAGGAAATGGACAACAGAGATAGGAGCCTGGGGGCAATCCCCACTGCAGTCAAGGAAGGCCTTTCCAAGCACTAGAGTTCTGGCTGCTCTCTGAGCAGTAGGAGAGGAATTAGGTTCAGAAAGGCTGGAATGGGGCATCCCAAGCCTCAAATAAGTTCTAAAGCCTGAGCTATGTCAGGGGAGCTGGGAGCTTGTGGGGGATGAGGTGATGTGGTGGAACAAGGTCTGTGAGAGGGGGTGGCCTGGAAAGGCCAGCAGGGGTCAGTGCTTAGGAGATTGCAGACCATGGAGTACCTGAAGGGCAGAGCAGCTAACCCTATGAAGCCGGCCGTTCATGGGCGCCTGGTGCCCAGGCCCTGTGCATGCTATCCCTCGGGATAGTAGATACCAAATGAAAAATCTCTCAGCATCCTTGGTCCTGCACACCCTCAGTGGGTGGTGCTGTCCTGGAGCAGGTCTCTCTCTAAGTGGGTGGAAAAGCCCCCTTTCCCTGGCACGAGATTCCTTTGCTCTCAAAGCAGCCTGGGCTCCAGCAGCCAGGAACCTAGGTGTGTACTTGGTTTTTACACTCCCACAAAGCTGTGGCTTGCGGCACATCGTTGAGCTTCCCCGAGCCTCAGTTTCTACATCTGGAACATTAGAAAAACCCTTCTGTTTTAGTCACTGGTCTATTGCTGTGAAGAGACACCGTGACCAGGATACCTCTTACAAACTTACCTAAGAATTTTCAGTTTTTGCGAAGCTGTTATGAATTGGTCCCCCCGCCTGTTTCTTTCTTATTGGTATGTTGAAAGACTATTGGTTTTTCCATATGTTGAATGTTTACCCTGTTACTTTGATGAAATATGTATCAGACATATGAACTTTTTGGTGGAATTACCAGGAGCTTTTAACCAGGATCATGTTATCCACAAACAGTGGTTCTTTGAGACACTGAGCCTGCCATGGGCACTTAAAATCTCATCCAGGGGCAACCTTCCTCTATAAGGCGACAATTCCTAATCCCTTATTCCTTTCAAAAGTTCATCCACTCACTGTGGCTAAGCATTCAAATACAGGAGCCTATGGGGGCCATTCTTTTTGTTGTTGTTGTTTTTGGAGACAGGGTTTTTCTGTGTAACTCTGGCTGTCCTGGAACTCTCTGTAGACCAAACTGGCCTCGAACTCACGGAGATCCACCCGCCTCTGCCCCCTGAGTGCTGGGATTAAAGGCGTGTGCTACACTGCCCAGCTACAGCTTCTTAATGCATACAGTGGAGTTGATAGGCATAAAGCCCCAAAACTTACTGCCTTGATCATGAGGAACGAGTGCACCGTTGAGTCCCCTTCCTGAATGTGGGTGTCACATAATATTTGACAAAGGCCATGGAGTCTGGAGGTGGCTTCCTGTCTTGGAACCTGACTGCCCTGCTGTGGTCAGGATAGAGATAAAGCAGTCCTTGCATCTCAGGTCCAGTATGAGACCAGTTGAAATGTCCCTGGATAAGCCCGTCTTAGGAGCTGTGTCTCCTGGATAGCCTCTCCTGGCTAGCTGTGGCACTCACAGGCTGGCCCTGGGGCTGTCCCAGACTCCCCAGTTGGCCCATGTTAGTTTCTGGGCAGATCACGTTGGGGATAGGTTTAATATTGGTTTTCTTTCTTTCTTCCAGAAGTTGCTTGACCACCTCAGATCCTGACTTGCTCCCCTCCCCCAGGGGACTGTCCTTAGGGAGAGTTAGCCCTCTCCTACACAATTGAGGAAGTAAGGCTTCTCAGAGGAGTTGAGTGACCTCTGTTGGCCCCTAACTCCCATCCCACCCCATTCAGGGAAGGTGAACTGGCAGGAGTATCCTAAAACAAGGAAAACTTGAGTCTGCTTGGAGCTTAGCTTCTGGGGCAAGTGTTGGAGTGAGCCCGTTACACAGTATCTCACCCACGGTTGTGGTCATCGTGGGCCTGGGACTTTGTCCTGTGAAGAATGCTGCAAGCCCGGAAAGCCTGTTGCCCCCGGAGGGCAGCTGAGAAGACAGCAGGACTGGGGATGCGTGTCACTGCTGTGTGTGGCTCGGGCAGTGAAGTCTAGATGTGGAAGTGGCTGCCGAGATGGACTGGGGTTACTCAGGGTATCGTCCAGGCAGGCTCCCTTAGTACTCAGAGTTCATGAGAGCTACAGAGTAGCCCCACACCTCCTCCATAGTGTCCCCAACCTCACATCCACTGGCCCAAACAATGACTGGGCGGATGGGACTGACATTGCCACACTGAAGTCTGTGTGCCC
>NC_022009.1:38399270-38410367 GCF_000317375.1 Microtus ochrogaster | reverse complement strand
GGCGTTTTCCTAGGTCTGTGTGCCCCGTCTGTGCTGAGAAGCCCAGAGTGGCGTTTTCCTAGCCTTCAGAACCCAACAAGGACCCAGTGTGATGGTAGCATGGATTTAGATTTGGTCAGACCTAGGCTGTATCTGTAGCACAAATTCTAGTAGGTCTTAATAATAAAACCCAGAGTCAGATATAGGGGCTAATGCTGAAGACCAGAGAATCAGAGAGAACTAGAGAGTTCTTTTACCTCTACCAATGCTCAGACCTAAGGGGACGATCCTGTCCTCAGACAGTATCTCCAGACTCTGTCTCCACCAAACCTCAGATTGCACGGAGCTCCTGTCTCTTCCTGCCTTATATTCCTCTCTCTGTCCAGCCATGCCACTCCTGTCTCCACCTCCCCAGTGCTGGGATTAAAGGCGTGGGATCCCAACTGCCGGCATCATCTTTGTACGAGCTCTGTTTCTCTTTCAGATAGATTCAACCTTGTGCAGCCCAGGGTGGCCTAGAACTCACAGAGCTCCCTCTGCCTATCTCCTGAGTCCTGGGATTAAAGGTCGTGCCACCACTGCCCAGCCTCTAGAGGCTTAGCTCTGCTCTCTGATCTTCCAGCAAGCTCTTTTTGTTAAAACACAAACAGAATACCACTATATGCATCTGTCTGCTTGTCTGAGCTGATGGCTGCTTAGCCTTCACCTTCTGCATTTGAGGACCCGTGACTCCTCTTGTGGAAGCAGAGTGGGAGGGGCTGGTGGCCCTGAGTGGTCGCTCCTTTATCTGTCAGTCCTCGTTCAGCCTCCACCGGCATCTTGAGCTATCCACCTCTAGCATACCCGTTTTTCAGATGGAGAGACTGAGGCATGGAGCACAACCTGGCTGTAGGAGGCAGATGGTTGGGGAGGCTGCCCTTCTTACAGTCTGGCTGCTGGTAGCATTTAAGCCTGTGAGGAAGGGAACAGGAGGAAGAAGGAAGATTGCCAGGTGCTATATCGGGAAGGCCCTAAGCTGGATGTGTGTTTCTCCTCAACTGGTGGTGCTTTCCAGGGGCCACTGGAAGCACTGGTCTGGGTGCCACCTGGCCCTGGCCGGCTTCATTGGCTCTGTTCTTTCTGTCTGCAGGGCGGGGCTTGGGCTGCTGGTAAAACATTTGTTGGGCTGATGCTGTAATCACTCTGCAAGGACACTTGCAATTATATCTGCATTTGGGAAGCTAATTTTCAAGAGCTTTTTTTTTTTCCTTCCTAATTATGTGCAATCAGCCAACCAGTGCTCTTGGGATCCTCTATCCTTCGGCTGAGAGACACCTGCTTTTCTCTTCCTGCCTTCCCTTCCAGCTCTGGGCTGCCAGGACACCACAGAGATGAGAGACACAAGTAGGAAGGAGAATGGGGCCAGCTCTGGCACGGCTCCAGGTTGGAGGCTGCTGTCTGTCTTCCCCAGTAGGCAGAAGCTGATGGCGGAGCGGCTGGTGGCAGGTGACTTCTCAGTTTGGATATGGGGCAGCAAGTGACAGCAAACCCCGTTCAAATGAATTTAAGGCAGAAGGCGAATTCCTGGATCCATGCAGTCTAGCCATAAAAGGACTGGCTCCTAAGGCCTCAAATTGTTACTTCTGTCCTTCCCTACTGTAGCCCGGCTACTGGGGATCTTTCCTTAGGTCCAGACTCTGCGACCACCAGCTCTTTCCTTTCCCTCCACCTCTGGATCCTCCTGGTTTTGGAAGCTGGTGCAGCCCTGCTCCAGTCTCTCCTGGTTCTACCCTGTGCTTATTTCAGGGTTTCAGGGCTTGCATGTTTACCTGCTGTTTTCACTGTTAGGTTCCATTGGTGAAACTGCCTGGCACCTGGTCAGTCTTCAGAAGCACAGAAAACATGAATGGTTGAATGAGACAATCTTAGTAGAAGGGGGCTGAAGGGAAAGCCAGCAATCATCCGGAGGACTTTATTTTGAGAAATCGATCTATTGTGAATTAGCCCCACAGCTCCCTCTTGAGCTGGCTTCTGACATCTGGGGTCATTCTTGCACACCCACCGGCTTCCTGAGTGGGTTGCAAGTCACAGCTGACCGTTGCGTGGTCCTTAATGGAAGAGGTAGGTCTGGAGCAGGCTTCTGGCTGATGGCCTCCGCAGGCTCCTGGGCTCCATGGTAGCCCCACTCCTGCACCCTTCGAAGGGTCCTTCCTGGGACAGGATTTAGAGGTCGATAGGAAAGGGGTGTGTCTGCCGTTGGAGTAAAATACAGGCAGGTGGTCAGTGTGTGTGGGAACCGGCCTTGGGTAGGGCACAGCAGACAGGGTGTGGACTGTGGGTGGGGTGGTGACATCTGTTAGGGGCCTCAGTGCCAGGTGGTAAGAGAAGCTGCACTAAGGCATGATGGGGCAGGACAGTGAGGTGAGTCATGCTTCTGAAGTGGAAGGTCATTGGCACGAGGTGGACACGTAGGGCAGCAGGGAGACCATCTAGAGACTGTCTGTTGGCCCACAGTACACAGGTATGTGCCTCTTGCATACGTTACTCCCGTTGCCTGGCAGGCATTCCTCCCTCTCCTTTCTCTACTTCTACTAGGAATAAGATATTCCTGTTTTTGCCATTTCTTCTGCACAGGGCCCTGGCTCTTGGCATTGCTGTGTTGGCTGCTGTGACCCCCGTCTCGGGCTTGAGGGATTATTGCAGATGTTTGGGGCCTGTTGCCATGACTCCCAGCTGCAGAGCCTGGCAGGGCATGAGCACTGGGAAGGAGGGAGGTGGGGGGCATGTGCCTGCCTGCTGCGAGCTGGCTCTGGAGCATGACTCTGGGCAGTGGGGTCCTCTGAGGCCTCCGTGTCAATCTCACCTCTTCCAAAGGCCTTCCCATTCGTGCCATAGTAGTGCGATGCAACTGATTTTTCTCTCATTAGCAGATGCAGAAGCCTTTGGAGGTTGGGTGGTATTTGCTAGATTTTTTTTTTTTCTTTTTCAAGACACGGTTTATCTCTGTAACCATCCTAACTGTTCTGGAACTCGCTCTTGTAGACCAGGCTGGCCTCAAAGTCACAGAGATCCACCTGCCTCTGCCTCCCGAGTGCTGGGATTAAAGGCGTGCGCCACCACCGTCCAGCCTATTCTGTGGATTTTTGTCGTGTCATTTTTCCCATGCACCAGTCTCCTCTCCTGACCGGAGGTATAGAGCCTGCTTGGTTGGATTCCTCTCTGCACAGGACACTCACCTCTTAACAGACAGTCTTTTGCTCTGAGACCAACCACCTCTTTTGTGGCTTAGCAGACATCTGCTTTCTCATCCCTTTTGTTTCTTTGAAGGTTCCTTTTGCTTGGAAAGTCAGCCTCGTGCTGAGGGACAACCAAGGGGACCCAGGCTTATCCTAATTCTGGACCTTGGATGCTGCAGGGCATGTCCAGGCTATATACTCCCAGATGTTTGAATGAGGCCAGTCACACCTTACGAAGTGTCTTCTGTGCCCTTGATAGCCTCAGTCAGGGCTATTCCTCAGGTGAATCCAGGGTCCAAGAGAGGATTTTAGCCAGGCTTGGGGCAGGGATGGGCTGAGGGACCAGAGCCAGCTCTGTCCTTAACGTTTCTTCTCCCAAATGTCCCAGAGGTCTCCTAGCAGACCTGAGCTCCATACAGCCAGGTATACAGCCCCATACAGACCACGGTACATGGCTGAGTTTGAGAGACAGTGCTGAATTTAGACCACGGCTGTGCTCTCTGCTTGCTCCCAGCCTTGGGCAAGCGTGTTAATGATTCTGAACTTGGCACTTGAGTGTGTGTTGGTCCCAGGCAGCGGGGACGCTATGGGAGTGTTCAGTGTATGAGCAACGCCTGGTACTCACAGGCACCTCCTTCACCTCATCATCATCCCCTCCTCCCCATTCCTTCTGTCCTGTGGTTTCAGGGAGCAGGCTGAGTGGGGATGAGACAGCCCAGGTACTGCAGGTGTTGGCCTAGCATTTGGGTCATGCCCAGGCCTTCGGAATCCTCTGGAAACTGGAGAGTCTCAGACAGCAGATCAAGTTACTACTTTTTGAGTTGAGGTGCTCCGTGCATTTGGGATAGGGACTGGGGCCAGGTCCCTACACCCCCAGAAGAAGCCTGACTGGCCCCTGCAGGGCCCTGGTGTGCCTGGTGCTGGCACAGTTTTAGGTTCCAACTGGCTCCACGTTCTGAGAATTTGTTACTACACACAGTGCTTGGCAGAGTCCAGGGTGGGACCTGCCTATGAGCCAGGAGTTGGGTGTGGCTGGCCTGGGCATCTTTCCTTGACCTCAGTGTGACCCTGGAGTCAGGATTGTCAGCCTTCTTCCCAATTCATAGCCCAGGTCTGAGGCCTGGGTTCTTAGGTTTCCAGGGTCCCCTTTCCAGGCCTGCTGTTCTCATCAGGGACCCCGGAAATGCTCATTGACCCCGTGAGTACTGTGTGAACCTGAGTGCCTGTTTCTTCTTCCCTTGGCCATCTAGATTCCCTTTGAATTTGTGGGCAGGTTTTCCTATGTCTCCCCACCCTGGGCACTTCAAGGAAGTGTCTGGGTGTCATAGGGAGGCAAAGCCGCTGAACGAAGAAACCTTGGTGCTGTAGCCGATACAACAAGGTGCCTAGCAGAGGTGGCCACGTCCTCCTGTTCAGAGGGCAGAGTGTCATCACGGGGGCGGGGGCGAGGGGATCCCGAGGCAGGGAAATTGCCCTGGATTAGCTGAGTGAACCCAGGGCAGTGACCAAGGTCCTGATAAGAGGAAGAAGGAGTGCCAAAGAGAGGAGATGAGGCAGTGGAGGCCAGTCAGTGATGTGGCTGGGAGCCAAAGAGTGTGACAGTTTCCAGAACCGGAGAGGACAGGCCAGGGTCGAGTCCTCCCATCCTGGGAAGGGAGAACAGGCTGACCCACATCATGGAAGGTTCCATGTGTTCAGTTATTTGCTGTGTGGATGGAATGCTGTGCTCCTCCACACTGCCCATCTCAGGCTCCGGGTTGGCACTGCAGCCCCAGAAAGCAGTTTCGGGTCAAGGTCACAGCTCTCTGTGGCCAGGCGGGTATCAGAGCTAGGCTTCTTGGCTCTCTACCGTACCACAGACCAGTGCTCCTTGGGATTTGCCATCCCGAGGTGCCTGAGGTTTGGCAGTATTTAGACAATTCTCTGAGATGGGGACAGGGCCTGCTCTGGCCCTTGTTTGATGTAAACCCTCAAGTGCCTCCTGCTGGTGAGGCTAGTGAGGGCGTTGGCTCAGCTTGGGCCCCCAGGGCACACACAGCAGCTCCTGGTTTGTACTCCCCCACCTTTCACGTGGCAAGGCCTGTGGCTTAGGTGTTCTTCTGGGCCAGGGTTCTACAGAGAAACCCAGCACATGGCGGTGACAGTTGGGTGGGGAAAATCTGTGTCCAAGAGAAGCCCCTTTCCCCAATGTCTGTGGCTTCAGGATCCCCTCTGGTGGTCCTGTGACTAGGGGCCAGGTTGAGGGGTGTGTGGTTGCTCAGGAGGCAGTTTGGTTATGGGTGCGCAGCTTTTCTGAGTGTCAGTGCCTTGCATGCATGCTGCATACATGCTGTATGCATGCTACATACATGCTGCATGCATGCCACATACATGCTGCATGCATGCTACATACATGCTGCATGCATGCTACATACATGCTGCATGCATGCTACGTCCAAGCAGCACTGCTGTGTAACAGCACAGCAGGTGTACCCTGAAGGCTGCTGTTAGGAAAGTGTGGGCCGACGTCTCCCTTTTAGAGCCCCTGCAGCTTGCCTTGCTCTCCAGGCCAAGACCAGGCCAGGATTCTTGCATTCTTGGGACTCAGAATTCTGCATCCAGGGAGCAGGCTGCATTGCAAGCCTCAGTAAGGTCGGCTGGTAACCAGGTTGGAGGAGGCCTATGGGTAGCTCTTCTTATAGTCCGTCTCTTCCACTTGAGGGCCCAAAAGATTTCAATTAGATTTTCTTTACTCTAAAGAGGTATGTCAGAGCTTTGAAGGGTCAGGTCTGATACCTTCGTGGCTCACCCCAGCCCCATTCTGATTCTGCTCTGGAAACTGAAGAGTGGCTTGCACGGGCACTGTAGCCCCAGATGCCTCCTTTTCCTGAAAGAGCAACAAGGGTGAGTCACTTGCTCTGCCAGTGTGGGTTCACTAGGAAGAGCCACTTCCGGGGCCCTGGCTTGTTCAAAGTCCGAGGGGTTGATGAGTCAGGTTGCTTGTCTGTACTGAGAAAAAATAACACCTGGGCCTGCCTCCCTCCCTTGGGTGGGGCACTTAGTGTGGGCAGGGTCTTCAGGATGCTGACCTTCCAATTAAGGGAAGGAACCCTCCTACCCCCCATCCCATAAATAAAAAAGGACATATGGCAGGTTTCAGTTTATCTGGTTTGTCTCTGGTGCTGTCCAAACAATTCATATGTTTGTACTGGCTTTAAAATTCTGTTCATATGTTGTCTTTATATCGGGCCATTTCAGTTCCTGGCACTGTTAATAGGAGGAAAATCCAAATCACAGAGCAGTCGGCAAGGAAACAGGGATTCCAGCGAGGGAACAGGCAGGCAGGTGGCTCCAGGCTGAGCCTGGTACTATAAGTCTGGGAGGTGGGTGCTAAAGCAGCCTTGAACTTGCTGGGCAGGGGCTGTGGGCATGGAAGGCTGAAATTCAGACCAGCCTCTGGGCCCAGGGCCTCACCGCCTGCAGCCATTGAGCCACTGGTAATGTCAGCTGGCACCGTGGCTGAAGAGCAGATGTGGGCCAGGCTGGGTGCCTTAGAGAAGGGGGCCCTCTGGGGAGGGGTGAGAGAAGGATCTGGTGACACTGGCTGCTCAGCACCTTGCAGGCTGCATTCTCATACGCGCGTGGCCAGGACTTATTAAAATTCGGGGGCGTGGAGATAGGGCATACCCCTGCTCCCTGAAGAGCAGGTGTCAGTCAGGACAGGCTAGGTCAGGCTGCAGGGACTGACGTTCAAGAGGGCAGAAACGTCAAAGGCCTGGCTCAAACTCATACAGAGTCCACTGTGGATATGCCTACTCCATGTTCCCTCGGCAGTGGTTCAGTGCTGTGTTCCTTAAGCCACTGTGGTCTCTCTAGACACTGTGGTTACTTTAGATCAGGTAATTCTGTCCTGTCCATTACAGAGTCCTGTCATCCAGATGCCTGGGACATGCTTCCAGTTGGCAGCGTCCCCTGTTCTCATGGATGGGGTTGGGGGAGGCCAGTCTCAGACTCATAGTCTTCCTGCCTCAGCCTTCCACATACTGGCTGTGGGTCCTCCTGGTGATTAGCCTTTTCCCAGACTGGGACCTTCTCACCCTTTATGTCCTCAGGTCAGGAGGACTAGTTGGAGGGTCTGGTAGTCACAATTGAATGCTGTTTCCTGAAGTACATGCCAATTCAGTTCATGTTTCGTTAGCCAAGGTAAGTACTGTGGGCGTGGCTGAGCAAGATGGGTATGAGGGATAGGCCGTTGTGGCACTTAGGCGTCCAAGAGAGAGAGAGAGCTACTGCTGTGGACGGTCACCTTCCTGAACCTAGAGCTGTTCCTCTCCAAAGGAGGGACCGTCCTTCCTCTCTGCAAACCGTTAGTTCCTATTCCTTCAGGGTGCACACTTCCTGGAATTCTGGGGAGGGGCCCTCCCGTCATTGGTGTTCAGCCGGAAGACAAGATTATGAGTTTGAGTAGACCTCTGCCCCAAACTTACTAGTGCAGATTTTATCAAGAAAGCGAAAATTGCCCCTAGGCACAGGCTTTTTAATAACATTTAAATTATTAAACTTTTTAACTCTTATTGTTCCCTTTCCCGTATTGTTGAAAGTAAATGAATTTGCTTATGACAAAAACCGAGGACGTGGCTCTAGGTCATCCACTGCTGTGCTGTTGTGGTCCCCCCTTCCCCACTGAGCACTGTAGCCTGGGCCCCTCTGACCTGCCTTCCGAGGACCCAGATGTTGACACTGTCCTACAGTCTCAGTGTCTAGTGTGACCCCACCATGGAAGGACTTGGGAGCCCGCCTGATGTTCCATCCGCCCGCTGTCAAGGATGCAGTGAAAGAGAAGTCTGCCTCCTGTCTAGTCCCTCCCCTGACTTTCATAGTCCTCTCTTCTCCCACTCTTTGGGAGCAGGATTTCCTTTCTGAACTTTCTGGTTGCAGCAGGGTTTCAGAGTCTACACCTTGGGGCTTCCTAATGAAGAACTGAATTGAGTCCGACAGGTTATTTCCCTTGAGGTAAAAGCAGTAAGAGAAATGGTTTCTATGAACCTCCCTGCCTCGCCTCTTCTCTAGTCCACAGAGGGCTTAGGGGCTCAAGATCTGTTGCCCAGAGGATTGAAAGCTTTTCTTGCCTCCCTGGGGTCATGTCCAGTTGTGTCGCACCAGTTTGGGAAACTTTCCTGAGCCTCTGAGCATCATCCTGTCCCAACTTCAAGTAAAGGGGTAATCCGGGCCCCTTCCTTGTGGGCCTGCATGTTGCCAGTGAACAGTGAAGGGCCTGTGGTGTGTGTGCGTGTGTGTGTGAGCGCGAGTGCGTGTGTGCGCTTGTGTCCTGAGGGGACACTCTAGCAGCCCCCAAGTCCCCATTTGTCTCCCCCCCTTTGTCCTCCTTCCTAGAGCTCTGAGCTGGATGACCTGCTGGGGCTCTTAGGGGAGCTTGGCCCCTTTGTAAGATTTCAGTCAACCAGACGTTCTCAGTTGCTGTCTTGTGGTGTGCATCCCATCTGTTTTAAAGTTAGAGACCTCCCCATCTCTTTGAAAGGATTGGGGTGATGTAAAATGAGGCCTGATGGGAAGTGACTACAGATGTCTCAGCAGGTAAGGACCACATGTTGAGATCTTCTGGATATGAGCAGATTTCCCCATGGGAATCTTGACCACAGGGAGACTAAAGGCCGTGGAGACACTGGTCCTACCAGGTGTAGGTGATGTGTGCCCATGACGTCTGCCTTTTCCATCAGGTCCATGTTTTGTTGAGATTTGAGAACCCACCTTGAGCAGCTTTAGGCTGTGTGACCTGGGCCAGGTTCCCTTGCTCAGGACAGTAGCTATAGTCTTCTTCTCTCTCCATTTGTGCTGGAATGATCTGGGAAGGAGACAGGTTCTCAGATTGCTGAGCCTCCTCCTGATGCAGTGTGTCCCCTTGTCGTGGGCACGGGTGGCCTGAGGCCTTGTTGCCATGTATCTGGCCTCTGCCTTGTGCAGTCATGGGAGCAGGTGACGCTGGCTGTCATTCCGTCAGCAAGTACAGGGAGATGGAATGAGAACCCCAGTGCTATCAACCATAGCATTCTCTCATTGGGCTCTTTGGGGCCAGCTTCTGTTGGAGCCTAGGGCTGAAGGGAAGTTTAGCCACATGTTTCCTCTGGCTGACCCAGATGGTTACAGTGGTCCTCAGCCCTGCTGTCTGCTGGTTCCTCTGTTGGACCTCGGGAAGCATTTGCTAAGCAAGTGGCGAACATGTAAGAAGTGAGGACGACGACCTCAGCTGAGGGAGATCCTGCCTGCTTCCTGAGGCTGCGAGTACCCAGGCTGGCTGTGGCATTTATTGTGCCAGGGCTGGGAGCTAAGCTGCTTTTCCATATTTATAGCTCTCCTGGACATCAGCCCTTTATGGGCAGCTGTTGGCGGGTGGGCACCAGAACTTGGCCAGGGGCACAGTTTTTAATTTTACTTAGTCCCTGTTTCAAGGAGTCTAGGTGAGTGAACCGTAGGTCCCCAGTTCTTCCTGGACCCCAGCCTTCTCTGGGCCCTTTCCTTGGTAAAATACACGCTTGGGCCGCTTCAGTTCCTGCCGGCCTGGTTTGACTCTTTCTTCCTGAGCGACAGCAGGGGCTAAGGGCTGGAAGAATGGGAATCCAGGTTCATGGGTGTGTTGTGTGAGTATGTGTAGGAGGAATCGCGTGAGCTGAGTCCTGAAGGTTGGGGATGGCAAGTGCACACTCTGGAGAGGGATTAGACAGCCCTGTGCGCCCCACCCCAGGGAGGCGGGGCCTAGCTGGGCTTGCAGTAGGAAATGCGAGGCAGGTCATTGAAGGAAGGTGGGTAGCCAGCAGGGAGCCTTAGTGTGGCACGCTCTGGAAAGATGTACACATAACCCGTGAACTCAGATGGGCTGAGAGAGACGAGTGTGATGGATAGTTGGCCGTGCGACTGTGTGGGAAGGTGGTGGAGAAAGATGGAGGACGCAAAGCCCTGGCTAATTCCACAGTGAGAGAAAACATATTTGTCTTCCCGAGTCTGGCTTATTTCATTTAGCACAGTGATCCTTAGTTCCATCCACTTCCCTGCAAACGCCATAGTCGCTTTCCTCTTTACAGCAGGCTAAAATTCCACGGATGTGTCTCTTCATGCTTCACTCTATGGGCAGAGCTTCAGTCTGGTCCCATACCCTGCCTTGTGTGTGAATGCTCAGCAGGAAACATGGGCATGCGGGAAACGTCTGTGGTGTACTGACAGAATGGAGGGGTAGATGAGGGGAAGAGGAGGGGAAAGTGCAGCCTCCATTTACAGGTAGTCAGGGCAGTTGGATATGCGTGACATGGAAGCAGGAGGGTGGGGAGGAAGGTGACCAGCAAGGGGCCGGCATGAAGAAGGAGTAAGAACAAAGGATAATGATGTATATGTATTAAATGTCCTGGTGAAGCCTGTTTCTTTGTATGTTAAAAATTAGTAATAAACCAGGTGGCAGTGATGCACGCCTTGAATCCCAGCACTTGGGAGGCAGAGGCAGGCGGATCTGTGTGTTTGAGACCAGCCTGGTCTTTCGAATGAATTCTAGGACAGGCTCCAGAGCTACACAGAGATACCCTGTCTCGAAAAACTAAAAAAAAAAAAGGCTGGTGTGGCTGTGCACGCCTTTAATTCCAGCACTTGGGAGTCAGAGACAGGTGGATTGCTGTGAGTTAAAGACCAGTTTGGTCTCCATAGCAAGTTCTAGAGCTGCACAGTTGCACAGTGAGTTCCTGTCTGAAAAACAAAACAAACTCAAACTGAGAAAAATCTTGGAGTTTTGTCAGGTAGCGTAAGCACCCCTCCCCCAAACCCAAATACCTCCCCCAACCAAGTTAAGGGTGAGAGGGATATGGGTTTGCTAGAGACCAAGGATGATAGAAAGGGCTGGATGTGGTGGCCAGGAGTGGAGAAA
>NC_022009.1:38348863-38399126 GCF_000317375.1 Microtus ochrogaster | reverse complement strand
GTGATAGGCAGACCCGTGGCCCAGACCAAGGCATTCAGAAAGTGGTTAGCTGGTGATAGGCAGGCCTGTCGCCCAGAACAAGGCCTTTGGATCATGGTGAATGTTTTGGGGTTCTATCTGTGATAGTTGAGGGAAACAGGGGAGTCTTGGTGCTGTCCAGGCCAGAGGTTTTATTGTTGAAGACTCAGCCTGGCTCAGAGTTAGAGGGCTCGGGAGACTGATTGTTGCCAGCTCTACAGGATTCCAGCCCAGTTTCCCTGGGAATCAGCTGTCTCTTCTAGGTTGTGAAGAGAACTGGGGGCTCAGGGCTCAGTAACCTTGCCTTCGAAAGTAGGTCCTTCTAAGGCTGCTGGCCGGAGAGGCCTGAGCGTTGAGTGTGCCGCTCTCTCGGTCAGTCCCTCTCTCGCTCTCGGTTGGCTGTGGGGTGGTCTGGTGAGGATGCTTCTGCTGGCTGCAGTAACACCTGTCTTCTTTTTTTTCTCTGCAGGAAGCGAGGGATAGAGGTCGTGCAGGTGAGTACAGATTACATCTCCACGTTTCTTCTGTATGGTGACCTCAGCACGCTTAATCTATCTTCTTGAGAGTTTGGGTGGTCGGCCGCTTTTTTTTATGGGTGCCTGGATTGTGACATCCCGTCGAGATCTGGCAGCTTCTGTCCCCAGCTGGGTCCAGACTCAGGCTGGTGGCTGCCGGCATTTGGAGAGTTTACAGTGTGAGGAATAGGCAGGGCCGGGAGTCCTGGAGATCATGGCACTTGGGTTGGTGTTAGGAAGGGCGAGGGAACAGTAATGACTGGCTGTGTGTCCTGCCATCCTGTCCTCTGCTCAGTCTTGGGCTCCTTGGCTGGAGAAGGAAGAAGGCTGGATGGGGGGAGAATGAACGATGGGAAGGGAAAGAGAGTACAGACAAATGAAGGAGGGCCAGAGAAGAATGGGGGGATGGCCCTGAAGTGGCTATCCAGGCGCCACCGCAGCTGCCTCAGGAAGGTCGGCAGGTTCGATCTCTCCGAGAGAGCTTGGGCATGGGATTACCTTTTGATATTCTGGTAAAAGACCTTGGCCCTTACGGTCATGTCTTTCCAGGGATGGTGGAGTGGTGTTTACCTCCATGTAAGCCCAGAAATACAGACCCACAGTGAAGGGCAGGTTATGACAGGTGCACCAAGCTGTGCCTGATTCCCTGTGTCGCCTTCGCTGTCCCTGCCCAAGATGAACCTGACTGTCCTGGTTCTAGGCTGTCCGCCCTCCCGTTTGCTTTGATAGCTGTATCTGCCTGCCCTGCAGGAGCGGGTCACCCAGGATGGGGACCTGACCAAGGCTGATGGCAGACATCTAAGGGAAGCGTCTAGAAAGCCTGCTGCAGAGTACTTAGAGCCCTTGTTTGTTCAGTTTCAGGAGGCCCCTGCTCAGCAGCTGTAGGAAAGGGTTTCTCTACCCAGACAGGCTCTTCCCTGGCATGCCTGAGATCTCTATACTCTGGCTGGGGGTGGAGCGGGAGCCTGGAGCCGTGATTTAGCAGGTGCCAGGCCAAAGGGCTCTGAAAGCTTTCAAGATGCGTCTGTTGTTCATTTGGGTGATGATTTGAGGGGAGGAGTGGTGGCTGGGGACAGAGTGAAGCCAAACCGGGTACTTTCTACTCTGGCCTCTAAAAGTCCATGGCGAAGCCTCTCCCCGCACCTCCTCCTGGCGTCCTGGAGAGTTGCGAGAACTCTGAAACACGAACACACCGAGGGAGACTCTGCAAGAAGCTGGAAGCCAAATACCTTGGCTTGGTTTCCTGAATCAGCTGGGCTTTTGTGCACCACATCCCAGTGTGAGGTAGGCAGGGCGCCAGTCACTGGGTTAGGTGAGAGTGAGTTAGAGGATTAGGGGGACCATACCCCAACCCCTCAGCATCCATCTCCTTTGTCAGGTCCTGATTTTATGGGAGGGGGGTATCTCACGATGTTGTAGCCTTTGGAGACGACAGCTGCTTGGTGGTGAAGTGAGGATGAAGTTTGTTTGGGTAGCCTGTTTGCTCTGTGGTCATCTTTCTGTGTTAGTGCATCTTTCTGTGTTAGGTTTACAAACTACTGCCCTCCTGGTGTTGCTGGTCTTTCACTATTGTCTAAATGGATAGGACTTGGGTCCAGGATCTAAGCATGAGGAACCTGGGCAAGATCCTGCCTGTTTATCCAGGTCCCAGAAGTCATTTCTCTTTCTGTTATCTCTTGGCAATTGCAGCAGCATCAGTGATGGACATTTATGGGGACTGTGGTGTACCCAGGAAGTGGCCCTTTGTTCTAAAGGAGCTTTGGTGTGTAACCTTTCCCAGGCGTGGGTGTGCAGCAGCGAGAACTAGCAGATTGCCTCAGCTACTCCCGCCAGGGAAGCGTCTCTGGAGATGAGGAGCAAGGCAGCCTGGGCTCAGGTTCTGGCTGTGTGGTGAGCCTGCCAGTCCACACGACGGGGCAGTCAGCAGACCTGTCCCAGGATCATGGAGGACTGAGTCAGTCCAGGTGACAGGCCTGGCACTGGGCCTGGCAGGCAGAGGCTGGTGCCCTGCAGACCCGTGCCCAGTGTGGGACCACAGGACACAGCTCTCCGTCATCAAGGGAGGCAGCAGGTCGTTGTAACCCCTGGCGGTAATGACTGGAGGTGGATCCATGGTGCTAGTAACAAAAGTGAAAGAAGGCCCGGTGGAGTTGGCTGCTGGCTGGCTCACGGGTGATGATTCATCTCCCCTCCCTGTGAGTTTTAACACTTGTTCCTATAAAAACTGAAAACTGGAGATAGAATTAAAACTCTAGCAGTTGGGAAGACTCATTTGTGGTTGCGGGAAATGACTTTTTAAAAAGTCCCATCCATCTCCTCAAAGTTGCACGTCTAATAAAGTTTTCTTTTTATGCATATCATTTGTTTTGAGCATATGTTGGTCATGTCGATCAATTACTGATAATGATTTAGTTCGGAGGAAACTTGTGCTGTATGTGAGAACTTTATGACCGTACAGAAGGCCTTTGAAGGGGGAACAATTATGTACATAGCTCAGCAGTGTGGTAGAAAAACACGTGAGAAACTTTCCGTATAAAATACCCTGACAGCTTAGCCATCTCCAAGGGAAGAGGATTGGAAATTTGTCTAGAAGAAAAAAGAGCAGTGTTTGGCTTCGAGCTGTCTGAGAAGGCCCTGATTATGTAACCTGGGAATAGAGGACGGTGGACTGCAGATCACCAGGGTATTTAGACCACGTTGGACCATTTAAAAGAGAAATAGTAACAGTTTTATTTTCTAATGTTAATATTTACATCGTGTTGGATATGACATCCTCTGCAAGTATCTAAACTTACGGGACATTTCAGATGTCAGCTTAAAAACGTGCCGATGGAGACCGTTTTAAACATTAATTTTGGGGTTTGGTTTGAAGGCTGTTTACATCTCAGAACCAGGTACTTCCTCAGACAGGGATGGCGACAGGCCATCAAGAGGCTCTGCAGGTCCTCCCAGGGGGACTGGTGAGCTGTCCTTGGTTGCCTGGCCTCTCCTGATCTGATTTACTGTAAGTTCTGCCACTCTCTGTTCAGGTTAGCTCAGGAGGGGGAGGAGGCTGCCCATGTGCCCCATGTGGGTCTCAGGAGGAGCAGGAGCCTGCTTTGTGTTAGTGCGAGGCACTGGGCAGGACCCAAGGGATGAGTACAAGGTGAGGACTGAACAGGCATTGATCTCTGTTTGACAGCCTGGACACCTGTGTGGGCTAGTCTACAGTAGGTGACCAGGGGCCCAGAGGGGCAGAGATATTGGGACCTTCACCCCATCTGTTAGGAAGTCTTCCAGGGAAGGAGCCTGACTGGTGGGGGTTAGTTGTATGCCCTATCTCAGTAGGGCCTGTCTGAGAGGCATGGTCCAAGCCCACAGACCCATCAGGACTTGCCTACCCCACCCCCATTCTGAAAGGTTCTAACATAGTCAGATAGACGCTAAACTGGCCAGCCTCTGGGGACGGAGGTTACTGGATTCAGGGTGGGTCTTGGGCTTCTCTGAGGGCTCATTAGAAACCTTGTGTTTCTTTGGTCCGGTCTGTGGCTAGTCCAGGAGAGGCACTTTTCTCTGCAGGATTTCATTACCCCAAACTCAGTGGAGCAAGACCCGAGAAGACCCTGCCCACCTGCAGCTGGCATGCTGGCAAAGCCCCTGTCCCAACAGAAGCCTGGCTTCCACCCCACGGGTCTGTTAGCCTGGGCTGTTATTTTCAAATGCAAATGAGTAAGCCACAAGTGTGAAAGTACAGTAGCCAATTGTAGATTCCTCCTTCCAAATTCTTGGCAGATTCAGACATTGTGAAACCTCGTCTTGGGGCAGCCACTGTTTGCCAGGCTGGCAAGTAAGTTTTCCCCAGATGGGAGCAGGGCCTCTCTCCGAGTCCTTCCCGAGCCATCACCCACTTGAGATACTTAATTTATTTTTTTATTTTTTTATTTTTTTTTTGGTTTTTTGAGACAGGGTTTCTCTGTGATTTTGGAGCCTGTTCTGGAACTAGCTCTTTTAGACCAGGCTGGTCTCGAACTCACAGAGATCCGCCTGCCTCTGCCTCCCGAGTGCTGGGATTAAAGGACTTAATTTATTTTTTAAATGTGTCTGGGTGTTTTGCCTGTACCTATGTCTGTGCGCCACATGCATACAGTGCCTGCGGAGGCCAGAAGAGGGCATTGGGTATCCTGGGACTGGAGCTACAGATGGTTGTGAGCTACCACGTAGGTGCCAGGAACTGAGCTGGGGTCTTCTGGAAGAGCAATCAGCCTGCCCTCAAAGCTGGCAGACATCAAGCGTCCAAGGGAAGGCAAGACTGAGTGAGAAGCAGAAGCTAGCCGACCATATAGCTCCGAGGGGGCCATGTGCTCAGGGCTGGAATAGAGCTTTGTGCCTTGCTGGTGCAGTTCAGGGGTGGAGGTGTAACATGGGAGTTGAGAGGCAGGCCCTGTGGATGGAGCAGGCTTTCTGTGGTGGGTTAGGGGCACTGAGGGGATGAAGCAAGGAAGAGGTAGGCGGCAATGGGAAGGCCCTGTAGAGGAGGTGATAACCTCTTGATGAGGAGTGACTGAGGCCTAAGTGTTATGAGACATTACTAGGTTGGCATCATGGGACATAGAATAGCCTGCATCCAGACTTGGAGGCTGGGAAAGGTGTCTGTTGGGGATTAGTAGTCTAGGGAGATTGGGCTTTGAGTCCTGAGGGGGTGGGCAAGAGGCTGAAGAGAATGGGAGAGTCCAGATCACCGAGGAGCTGGGTGAACTTTGGTGGGGGCAGCGTCTGGGCACTGAGGGGCATCGGATGGGAAAGAAGTGCACTGTGGTTGAGGTGGGGAGAAGAGCTCCCTGGAGGGCACAGGGAGGTTCTCAGGAAAGAGCAGGTCTCTAGCAGGAACCTGGGGTTACAGCCTGTTAAGGGGAGATGCAGGCTGTCTGTAGTTACTATGGCAACAAAGGGCGGTAGGCCAGGTGGCAGATGTGGTACCTGAATGGGTTTGAGAGTGAGGAAGACTGAGGGGTCCGGCCCCAGGTGTTCCTTGTTCCTAGGTTCCAGGGTTCCAGGGACGGGAGGAAGAACAGCCAGGGAAGAAAGGATGATGACAGGCAGCTGTGCTGAATTCAGGGGACAGAGTTCTCCGATTCAGCAAATGGTTTTTTCATTGTTTGGTTTGGTTTTTTGAGACAGGGTTTCTCTATGTAGCTCTGGAACTCACTCTGTAGACCAGGCTGGCCTCGGACTCAAAGAGATCCGCCTGCCTCTGCCTCCCTAGTGCTGGAACTAAAGGCTTGCGCCACCACTCCCTGGCTCAGCAAATGTTACTCGTAGAGTGTTTTTGCCTAGTTTCGGGTGTATTTTAATAGGTTTATTAAGGGTACAGATTGGTCAGCCCAGTTAGGTTTCCTCTGCTGTCTCATTCTCTCCAGTGTCCCCAGTGCCAGGCCGTGTTTCCAGATGAAGGAGATGCCGTTCCTTCAGCTCTTCCCTTTTCCCCGTGCTCTGGAGCTCATTTCAGTCTCTTCCCTTAGAGCAGGAAAGAGCCTGTGGGAAGCTTCTGGTCACCCCCATTGTAAGTAGTGACTTTCTGGGGACCACCTGACCACAGCTGACCCTCAGCAGACCAGTACCTCCAACGATGACCACCACAGGCCTGGGATGTTGGCGTTGAACAAGAAGGTTCATGCTGCCATCAGAGGCCAGTAACGGACAAGATCTGGCTCTCTGAGGAGGTCTAATCCTGGGCCATATTTTCTGCCAGTTTGATTTCTGGGTGTGGGATTTCAGCTTCTTCCTCTTTAAAAGAGGTCGATACTTGGCACCCTGACAAGTGCTGAAGGAATAGGAGTCACTTTACGTCATCTTCGCAGTGAACACGGTGGCCTGTGAAGGGGCAAATGTGTTTTGGCAGAAGCTGGGCTGCCTCACCAGAGGGAACTTTTGAATTTCTAATTATTAAGGATTTTAGCTTGCCTATTTTTTAAGACAAATTTTATGTGTTTTTTTTTCAGTGAAGGTATGAATTATTTTTTTATAAATGCAGAAAATTATTTTCACTCAGCTACTTATTTGGATATGTTAAGTAACAAATTTATGATCATCATTATGTTTTTTTTTAATAATGACACATGGGGTGGAAATGTTATGTAAATTAGTGTCTGTTTGTACCAGGTTTTTGTAGCCATAAAAAAAAATTCTTATTTTGGAAGACCTTTAATAGCAGCACGGTGGAACAAGGGGCAGGCAGATCTCTGTGAGCTCAAGACCAGTCAGGGTTAGACCAGTCAGGGTTACGTAGTGAGACCCGGTCTCCATAAACAGAACAAAACAAAAAAATCCCATCTTGGAAGACAGTGTGAGAACATTCTAAAGATGGCTGCTGAGTGGTGTTAGCATTTGCCAGGCGACTTCTGTTCTGGTTGGGGTGTTTGTGTGCATGCATGAGTGTGCATGTGTGTGCGTGTGCATGTGTGTGCGTGTGCATGTGTGTGAGTGTGTGTTTTGCTGAGGATGGCCATGTCCTAGCAAATGCCCTGCTGCTGAATTACCCACATGCAACCTACTTTATCTTAGCCCTGCTTTCCCAGGCTTCCTGGAAGGGATGCTTACAGTCCTGAGTGGTCCTGAGTGGCTAGCAGGTTTCAGCTCTGTCTAACCTTTCTGTTCTCAGCCTCAGACTCACTGAGTCACCAGGAGAAATCCTTAGAACAGAAAAGCTCTGCTTCCACTGTCCAGATGGGAGAAGGTGGCTAGGGAAGCAGGCTCCCTGTGCCTGCCTTGTCTGCATTCACAGGCATCCGGAACCCAGGTTCCGCTATGTTGAACTGAGCTGGGACTGGGTGTCCACAGGATCTACTTGCCCATGGTCTGCTGTCAAAACTGTCCTTGAATGGAGTGTGGCAAGCAAGTGCGTCACATAAGACTAAAGAGAAGCAAAAGGGAAAATAGAAAGGGACGGAGGGAGCATTTGGAAGAGGCGGAAGCAAGGGTATGTTGGAAGGTGGCCTCCAGTTCTGGGGTGAAGTCACTATTCTGAAGTGGTTCTTGAGGTGCCATTCACCATTACTGAAACTGTGGAATGCCCCAGCCCCATCTGAGTCTGTGATCTTGGTGCATCCTGCAGCTGGAGACATTTGGTATGAAGTCACATGGGACTGGGACACCATTATGGTGAGCACAGGGGCAGACCTGCCGCTAAAGGAATGGTGTATTGATGTGACAGCTGTCTGTCACAGTTGCAGGCAGGAGGCATGGATGCATGCATGGTCTTCTGCTTACCTCCAAACAACACCAAGTACCTTGTCTTTCTATTGAGTAGGAAGGCCGCATCTCCCTCCCCAGCCCCACTGCTATTTCTCTGTGTGCCTTCAGAGCTGCTCAGGTATCCTCCTGCCTGTGACCCCTCCCTGCTTCTCCTGCAGATGGAACTGCCTCTTAGTTGTCTTCCTGAGGCTGGAAGTTGATGGTCTGGGAAAGCTGCTGGGTCCAGCCTGTGCACTGTGCTTGCAGGATGGGTGAATAGAGAGTCAAGCTTTGCTTCCCACAGACAGTGCCAGCCCTGGTTGGTTAGCAGAAGTTCTAGATTCTTCTCACACTTCTGAGTAGCGTGTTCATGTTGGATGGATTTCTAGAAGTAACCTTACCGAGTTTGAGGCATTTAGACCCTAAGGTGCCACGTGGCACAGTTTGCTTGCATTCTGAGTGCTCCCACCCACAGTGTCTACCACAGTGTCCCTCATGCCTGGGTCTGTACTAGAAGTAGGGCACTAGGCAGCCCAGGGAGGACCAAGGCGGTTCTAGGATGACTTGTGGTCACCCTCTCAGCATCCTGCCTCTGGGTAATGACCTTGATGGAACACACATTTTGTGCTGTGGCATAAAGATCCATGTAAATTTATTCAGGTCCTCATATATAGTTCAGATAGGCTTATAAAATTGTCATTTGTGTTTTAAATGAGGAAACAGAAAAGGCAAGTCGTTGCCTCAGGTTTTGGGGAGGGGAGGAGAAGAAGTTGTTGAAGGCAGTCAGTAAGGTTCTAGAAGTTTTGTTTATTATCGCGTTTAAAGCTTTCTATTATGGGAAAGCCACACAGCATTCCAAAGTTAGGAGAGCATAGCCCAACGGGTCTCATATGCCTTCCCCGGAGCTTGCGTGTGTCCACATATCCAGCACCACTTCAGGGAGACCTCCCTGCCGCCAGGTTTCTACGCTGTCTCAGTGTCCTGTCACATCTAGAGATGTTTCTGATAGAGACTGAGACTTGTCCTGCCCTCCTGGGAAATCGATTGGAAAGGATGGGCTGCCAGGTGGCTGGGCTGTATCCCACTCCTCCTGCCTCTGCCTCTGGGAGGCTAGGAGAGAATGGCACCCAGCTGTAGAGTCTGGGCCTTTGGAGTGGTACTCAGACATGTGGCTGGAGCCACTGGGCCCAGAAGGCTTGTTTGCCATGATATCTCTACAGGAGTGCTTGCTGTCACAGAGAGAGGTGGCCACAGCAAATGTGCGCATATATTTTGGAATCTTTCCCCCAGCAATTAGCTGGGATTATAGACACATGCCACTACACCAATGAATTCACATTATTATTTTAAAAAAATTAGCCGGGCGGTGGTGGCGCACGCCTTTAATCCCAGCACTCGGGAGGCAGAGGCAGGCAGATCTCTGTGAGTTCGAGACCAGCCTGGTCTACAGAGCTAGTTCCAGGACAGGCTCCAAAGCCACAGAGAAACCCTGTCTCGAAAAACCAAAAAAAAAAAAAAAAAAATTATTTTCAATTTACTAGGTGTGTTTGTGTACTGTGTGTGTGTGTGTGTGCATGCAATGCTGGTGTGCCAGGGAGTGCTTGTAGAGGTCAGAACCCAGATCTCAGGAGTTGATTCTCTCTTACTGCCTGTGGGGTTGTCAGGCCTGAGCATAAGCCCCTCCACCCACTGAGCCATCTCTCAGGTTCCTTAATTAATTAATTATGCTATATTTACTGAGAGCGCGTGCGTGTACACTCACTCACATGTATATATGTATGTGTGTAAATCAGGGCCTTAAGTAACGGGCTGGCCTTGAACTCTGATCCTCCTAAGTGGAGATTACAGGTGCTCACCACTGTACTTGTCTTGCGTTTGCAAGGTTAGCCTTTTCCACATTAGTGTAGGCTGGCTCAGGTAGCACAGTGTCCTCCACGTTGTCACCTGACCCTTAGACTCCACTGCTGGCTTTGTGTCTTTCAAAGCCAGTGCTTTTCTGCGGTCCTGTTGCGCTGGGGCATTGTGGTCCCTTGCCTGCACTGGGCCCTTCTACTGCATGGCTATTAGGTGTCCCTTCTCAAACAAGCCCCATGTTGTTACTGTTTGCCATTGTGCCAGGGCATAGAGTGCAAGGGGTCAATGAAACCCTTGTAGTTGATCCTTGCTCCAGGAAACCCAGCTCCAGTCCCAGCCACATGTGTGCCTTTAAAACACACTGTACAGAGCCCTAGTGTCCCTGAGTCTCCCTGAGACATGCCCTGTTCTCCAGACATTCTGCTCTTGCAGCCGGCCACATCCGCCCCTCTCCCATCCGGTGGGCACACGTTGTTCCGTCAAAACCAGGCTCACAGTCACCAGCTCCTTAAAGCCTTCTTGGGCTTTCCCTTTCCAGGGAGCTACCCCGAGCACCCAACCTTGCAGGCATCTGAGCTCTTTCATCTCAGGGTCTCATCAGGCTGCCCTTTTCTGTAAGTTCTTTAGGAACATGGGTTACATCTTGTTCTTCTGGGGGTTTTGGCTGCCTAGTGTACATTCTGGCATTTAGGAGCATTTTGCCAAGAAATCTTTGGAAATCAATCAGCAGGAAACTAATTTAATATTACAGAAATAATGACTGGAGACCGTCCTCACTGTCTTATTTCCTCAGAGTGGTTACCATTGCCTTCTGCTTTCCTGTACTTTACTAACTTATTCTTTTCCCCTTTCCCTCTCTGGTTCTGTAACCCCTATTTTATGGTTTCAAACTTGAGGCTTTCAGGGTTACCACGCTGGTTTTGGGGAAGGTACCTTTCATTGCTGGGGATAGTGGTGATGCATCTGTGTGCCATGGAAGCTGTGTGATCTATACTTGGTGGTGTATGTAGCTTGCTGTAGCTTTCCTGGGCATGGGCTGATGTATGTTTGGCATCATTTTCAAAGATCCGTCATTTGGGAGACTGATTCCAGAAACGCCGGTGGGTACCAGAATCCCTTGTAAAGAGCATATAGCGTTTGCACGTAACCAGTGCACTCCAGCCGTCTCGGCCTGCCTATCACATCTAGTGCAGTGTAAACACGATGTCGGAAATAAGGAATAAGAACAAACATAGTCTGTTTGTCATAATCATGCTTGTAATATTTTTTCAAATATTTTTGATTTGAAGTTTGGATCTCGGATGCAGAATGTTCCAGGCACAGAGAGTCAACTGCATACATGAACTGGAAATAATTTTCTTTCTTTAAAAAAATTTTTTTTAATGTGTGTGTTTGCCTGTATGTATGTATGTACACCTTATGCGTGCAGTGCTTCTAGTGGCCAGAAGAGTGCATAGAGTTCCCTGGATGTGGAGTGACAGATGATTGTGAACCACTTTGTGGGTGCTGGGAGCTAAACCCAGGCCCCCCGCAAGAGCAGCCTGTACTTTTAACCACGGATCCATCTCCTTAGTCCCCATTTTCTCTCTTCTTTTACAGTACTAACTTGTGAGGTAAATTGCCATTTAATTGTTCTCAGAAAGGGGTGACTGAGTTTTTGCAGTCCAGAGTGGCAAGGTTTCTGGTATTTTGCGTGTTTTACTTTTTACCTCCTCCTCCCAAGGAAACTCTAGTAAATTGGTTACAGGCAGCGACAGAACACCTCCGCTATGAGAGCACACGGGGCAGTTCTGAGCCTCCTGGCAGCTAGTGCGTATGGGAAAATGGGATTAGTTACCATGGTGAAAGTCCCCAGGAGGGAGAATAAAAACCTTGGACAGGACTTGGGTGCTGGCACATGCCTATAATCCCAGAAATCAGGCGGTGGAAGTGGGGGAGATTGTAAATTCCAGGCCAAACAAACAAACAAACAAACAAAATGACAGGCTCTTGCCTCTGCAAAGAACCAAGTAAGTGTTACAGAGAGGAAGTTTTAACCTGGGGAGGAAAAGAGACTTAGAATAGAAACAGGAGACTGTAGCCAGAGCCCATCTGGTCCCAGCCTCACTCTCCTGCTGTTTGGCCAGCTGCAATTCTCCAACGCCCTGCATCTCCGAAGCTCTTCTAGGGGGACTGGTAGGATTGTATTCAGCTGTCAGTAGGGGACTAGAAATGTCAGTGACCAAAGAAAACATGATGCTTTTGTCTCCCTCTCTAAAGATGCCAGAGATAGACAGCACAGAGCTGTGGGGGCTCCAGAGTGCTATACCATTGTCTGTGACACCCCACCCTCGCTGCTGGCCTTGTGTGGCGTTATGTTGTTGGAGCAGCGGCCACGTTGGTTCTCACTCTGAGCGGAGGAGGCAGTGTGGGAATAGGCCCCCACCGAGCACTCACCCAAACCTGTTCTCATTTGGTTGCCTTCCCAGAAGTCCCTGTGTTACTGCTTCTGCCCATGCCTAGGTCAGAATCAGAACTGAGCCACACCTGGTGTCAGTGGGCAGGCAGGGAGTGTGATGTTTTCACTGGGCACATTGTCACCTCCAGTGACCTTAGGATGCTGTTACTGAGGAGAACGCGAAGGCGTGGAATGGGCTTTAATTGGTGAGCCTCCTGAAGATGAAGCTCACTGGGCCTCTCTCTTAAAACAGGACAAGTTACTCACCTCCCCGAATTTCCAACTCCTCCCCTGTAGAATGGGAGGATTGGTTGACGACTCACTCTCATGGTTTCTAAGCATTGAGATAATGCCAAGTAACTGGACACAGAGCTTGATATGTGGTTTGTCTTGGAAGCAATAGTCCAGTACCGTATGCAAGTGCTAATATAGTTGTCATTAGTGGCCTGTAGAAAATGCAAGTATAGGCCGGGCGGTGGTGGCGCACACCTTTAATCCCAGCACTCGGGAGGCAGAGGCAGGCGGATCTCTGTGAGTTTGAGGTCAGCCTGGTCTACAGAGCTAGTTCCAGGACAGGCTCCAAAGCTACAGAGAAACCCTGTCTTTGAAAAAAAAAATGCAAGTACAAAGTGTTGGGGGGGGGAGGGGATGAGCCACAATGAAGGGATCAGACACACCGGTCACGTCTACACTCTTTTCAGTTTGCTCAGAGTAGGGATGACCAGAGATGATTCTCCGTAGTGGTCCGACTTGTGTTCTCTGCTTCTATTTGGCAGCCCAGATCTCGCCCTTGTTTAAGGGTGGATGCTGTGCGGTCTACAGTACCTTTGAGATAGGAATGGGGTACATTAGTGGGCAAAGGCTGATTCAGTTCTCTTTCAGCAATGATAGGGTGCAGAGATGTGGATGCTAGGCCCTAGTTTCAAAAACATCACTTTTCCCCAAACCCAGCATGCCATTTATGGTTCTCTGGGGAGGTCCTAGGGAGTCCCAGGCACAACAGTTAATTGCCTTTTCCAAAGGGTTTGCAAATCTGGAGCTATAGCTTGGCTCTGCCTCTCTCTCCCGACTCCCTCAGGAACCAGAATGGCCCTTCCTTCTCCACAGATCCCAGATGCTGGGTATAAGAGCAGGCAGGGAAAGCCTTTCTGCAGATGCTCTGGGGACTTGAGCTCTCCAGCATCACTGTTTGCATCTCTCTCGCTCCTCTTGAATTTTGTAGAATGGCTATAAAGCATGCCCTATAAGGAGATGCCGGCTTGCTGGGGCCCAGCCAGCAGCCGCGTCCCAGAAACTTGGTGTTGTGGGGCTTAGTCACCCTCCAGAGCTGCTCAGGAAGCTATGCTGATCCAGTGGAAATGAGGTGCAGGGCCTGGGCTGGGACCTTGTTCAGGGCATGAAGGGACACCCTGAAGGAGACAGCACTGGAGTCTGGGAGCTGAGACATACCTGTGGAGGAATTCCAGAATGCCTTTGTCATTGGGCCGTACCTTCATGAACCAGCCCTGTAGCAAAGGGATAGGCTCTCTTTGCCTTCCCTTGCTGACTGCTTTTGTTAGTAACCCTTTTAGGCAAGACTCAGGCTTCCCGTGTGGAGCCACCCTTGCTATGTGCTGCCCAGTGAGCCAGCAGCGGAACTGGGTTGGGTTTCAGAGGAAGGTGCTCCTCTGTGTCTCACTAGCCACTGGCTAGGATTCACCCCTAGTTCCAACTGTACCCTTTTGTAGCTGTGCAGTTCTGGGCAAGTGAATACACCCTCTCTAGGACCCATCGACCAAATGGGGGCAGGCTGAAGCTTGAGATGAGGCAAGAACAGATGGGAGGAACTTGTGTATCTCAGTCCCACTGCCATGAGGCGGCTCAGGTGGGCATGCTGGACTATGCTGGGCAAGGACTTTATAGCAGCTCATCTTCTACCAATATGATTCTCAGCTCATCTTCTACCAATATGACTCTGGTCTTATGAAACCCACCCATGGCTAATTGAGAATTTGGCTTTGACTGGTGTGTCTCCACTCAGGTGGGAGAGGGGTGTGGTTTCCTGGTGTGGAGGAAGTCCTTGGTTTCCCTCCTCCCATCATTCCCAGTGTTTGACAAGGTCAGTGGAAGCCAGGTTGGGCAAGGATGCCTCTGGGACTGAACTGAAGGCCCAGGAATAGGGCAGAATCAGCCTTACGTGGGGGAGGGTGGTGGGGCACACAGTGATTGAGCTTGGGAGACTAGTGGCCTGGGCTACTTCTCAGCCCAGGCACCAGAGCCTAAGAGAGTAACACCTGAAACTATTGGGTACTTGCAGGATCTTCTGGGTCCATCACTCAAGGGGATTCTGCATCTTTGATATATGTGACTTCAGTGTCTTTTCTAAGCCAATGGGCATAGGAACCCTTGCCCATCCATATTCTAGGGAGAAGATGAGTGTCTTAGGTCCAATGGCCGGAACTCAGCCTTGACTGTAAGCTAGGGAGTCCCTACAGCTGGACTGTTAGTGGTCCCCTTTGCATTTGAGACAGCACACAGCTGCTGTAGGATCAGGGCTCCTCTGGAGCTGCCTCTCTCTATGTGTTCTGACCTTCTAGACTTTCTTTAAATGGCTTTCTAGAAGATCCATATCGTCCTATGTGGCCTAGAGGAGCAAAATCCATTTCTTCTCATTCCAGGGATCCAGTGGTCACACATCCTTCAGTTGTAGAGACAGACTGTTCATTGACACACTTTAAACAAATTATGGCCCAGATCCTGTAATCTGTTCTCACAGGGCACCTAGCTGCCGTGAGTGCTGCCTCCTGCTGTATCTGTCTGTTGTGGTTATTTGATTCTCTAGGTGGGTGTTGGCCCTAGTTCTCCTCTGTTGCTGTGAGTGTCCAGCTCTCATGTTGTGGGGCAGGGCTGTGATAGTTACTGTGTATGGTACAGAAATATGAATATTTGTTGGTTTGTAGCTTGTTAAAGTAACATATACTTCCTAGGGGACACATAACCTGGGCATCTGGGGGAATAGTGGAGAGTGAACACTGTGTTGGATGCCTGTGTCACGTGTGCTACCGCGATGGACGTGACACGTGCTTCTCTCTCCTCCTTCCTGTGTCACTCACAGTCTAGCTGCTCCTCTCTGTCCCCTGGGGTTGGCAGGTTGCAAGGCAAGGTGTGAATGTGAACAGGGAGGGGTGAGCCAGGGAGGGGCGATTGGCTCCCTGCAATACTCCTGTTGCTGGAATTTACACAGGACTCATTGCCAGGCTCTTGGCTGTCCTGTGAGACTCTGACATGACCAAGCTCCTGACTTACTCTCTTCACCTGAGGCTTTGGAAGATGGATGGCCGTATGATTACATTGTAAAGATGGCAAGAAGGGTGGTTCCGGCCTGATCTTGTTTCCTGCCAGGACCATGTGGCACCTGCTCTCCCATCTACTGCCAGGTGATTAGCCATCACTCTACTGACCCTCAGGTCATGATCCTTCTCCCCACCGGGCCTGACAAGAATGACCTAGTGCACATCTGTGTCTCCCACAGAGAAGGCCTCAGTTCAAGGCTATTGGTTCCCTGACTGCCCCACAGCCTATCCACTGCCTTTGCAGTGTGGGCTGTCCTGGTTGCCTCTCTGTAAAGAGATTGTTCTGTCTCTTGGGTCCCATCTTTTTTTTTTCTTTTCTTTTTACCACTATACTAATGAGGATCTTGGGTCCCATCTTTGTCAGCCTTTCCAGAGCTCTGACTCTTCTGAAAGTGAGGGATCTCCCCACGGAACCATCCCTCCCTGTTGCCCCAGCCTTTTATCTCGATGCCGTGTTCACACTGCAGAATCCTGGGATCTTAGCCCTCCACCCTGTGGGTGATGAATGTGTGAGAATTTCTTGATCTGCTCGAGGCTAGCCCCGTGGAAGATCTCAGTAGGGCGGATTGCCCGAGAATTCAGCTAGCTTCCCGCATACAGCCTCACTTACGTGTGATATTTTTGTGTACAGCGAGTATACCTTAGGTTGTGTGCATGCGTGCAGGAGCTTTGGAGTTGGGCTGACCTGCAGGTTTGCATCTTGCTTCTGACCTTGCCTGGCCTTGGGACCTAGCGTCAGTCTCTGTTCCATTGGCTGACTGCCACGTTCACGCACACCTGAGTTCCTCATCCTTGCCTCGCTGTGGCCCCCCTGGCTTGGAGAGGATCAGGTGTGAGAGTGCGGGGGAGGAGCAGGCGCATGCGCACTGTAGCGTGCTCTTGGTGTGGCGGCCCAGGAGGCATTCCCCACCAGGCCAGCTTTTAGCCTCACATCATCATGCTCCAAAAATGCTCGCACACAGTTTATTTAACTTTAAGTGGGGCAAATTCTGAAATGGGTTGTTTATTGTCGAAGTTGAAATTTTAATTTCTCATAAATTCCCCACAAATTGCTGTAGTACATTTATATTTATTGAATCTGTCAGGGTTGTTTGTAGGACTGAAGCCCGGGCTCCCCGTGTTTGTGGGCTGTTGCCACAGCAACACTGGGGTCTGAGGCTCTGAAGCAGAGGCCTTGTTCTCATATGGTTAGAAGGTTCTGGATTGAGCTCTGGGTGGAAAGTATTGCTGTAGCCAGCTCTGGCTGGGGTGAGCTATTTAAGATGCCAGATTGTATTTTAACTTTGTTCCTCTTGTCTGTTTCCCCTTCCCTCAGGGTGCTTTGCCTGTCACCTCATTCTGCTCCCCAGCTCTTGAGGGATGCAGGTTTCCCCGGAACCCGGCTGTTTTTCCACAGAGACTTCTCACTGTGGGCATGGTGAGGTCCACACCTGCCTCACAACCTTGGACAACCTGAGGCCTTGTCCCGTTGTTACCCTACCCTGTAGTCTTTCTAACTCCTTTCCCTTTCATTTTTATCTGCTAGGAATGGGTTCTGCCCCTCAGCTCTGCCACACCCAGTCCATTCCCAGTAGCTGCTTGTACTGGCCTTCTCTTTATAAGAGCTTTGGAATAGGCAACCATAGAGCTACCACTGCCATGAAAGTCTCCCTGTCCCCTCAGACCAGGTCAGGTGTAGTTTCCAGAGCACCTCACCGAGCAGGCTCTCTGCCTCCCTTCTTCACTGCTCCTCCCCTGAGTGGGTGCTCTACCAATCTTCTGGGTGCTCAGCCACCACGTGGTGATCAGGAAACCCAAAGCTGGACTTGTCTCAAGAGCCACTGTGCTTTCTCTCTCTCTGTCCCAGGGACTGCAAGAATGACCGAGGTCCCTCAGCTTCAACAGAGGCCTCGCTGGCAGCAAGGTCTGCTTGATGAGGTCAGAACCTTGGGTCTGGCCGTCTCTGGGAAGAAGGCCTCTTAGCGGGGGAGGAACCCGAGGGACCCCATAAGAGCCCTCACTTGTGTCTCTAGCTATCCAGAGCTTCTGCTGCCTCTGTCCTGGGCAAAGCAACACCCAGGGAACATAGCAAAGAACCCTGTCTTCCTGGAGCACACATGGATTACAGGGCAAGAGACCGAAACAGTAATGAGTGTGGGCAAAGTGTGAAGATGGAGATAGGAGAAGCCCAGCAGGGCATGGGGCTCACTGGGGTTAGAGAGTGTGGCTTGGTCAAAGCTGAGCACAGGCTACCCTCTGACTCTGTGGTTCTGCCATAGAGAGGGGGAACTGGCTGCTCTCGGGTGCAGCACATAGCTGAGTCTCACGGATGTACCTAACAAAGGAGCTAAGCTGAGAAGTGTACTCAGTGTCCCTCCCGTGTAGGTGAAGGTCGTGGGGAGGCAGATCTGTGCTCTGGAGGTAAGGGGCAGGACAGAGGTGGACCACTGGGGGGATAGGGTCCTGGGTGGGTATGCAAGACAACTGCACGCATCTGTGTCTCAGTCTCGGCCCAGGGTGTCCACTTACGCTACCCTTTTCCTTTTTCCCCCTCCTTTTAAAAGGTCCTCCTTTATTTCCATGTAGTACTGGGAGTTGAATCCGGAGTGCTATTCTTATCGTATGTTTATGCTTTGGTAAAAAGCTTATAGAGAATAAAGGCAAGACAATCCTTAGAGGCAGAGCCTGCTGCTTTCCGTAGTTTGTACTGCTGGGTTCTCTGAAACAATGGTTCTCCTGCAGCCAGGACCAGCAGAACAGGAGTGCCCTCTTCCCAAGGCTGCTTGCTGGGAAGGTCTCTCTGCTCAGCAGGACCCAGGCTTCCCATAGAAGTCACCTGCTGGAAGCCTGCAGCCTCTAGGCATCCTTGCTCTCAGCTTCTGTAGTTGGAGCCTGGTGTCTTCTTGGGAGTAAATGAGCCGTATTTACAGGATGAGGGGATCCGTGTCCCAGTGACTTCTGCTACTTTGGGGAGCGTAGGCTCCGTTTCTGGCTGGGCAGTACAATACAGTGTCGTGTCCCCCCGTCCCCCCCCCCCCTTGATTTCAGTCCGGCCTCCGGTTCAGAGTGGTTGTGGCAGGAGCTGAGGCTGTCTCTTTGATGCTGCAGTCCAAGCAACAGATGCAGGCGCTCAGACCGCTCAGACCGCTGTCAGGCATTCCGAATATGTAAGTACAGAAGCTGCGTGTGCCTTGTGACCTTGTGCCTGGCTGACTCATTCGAGCTCAGAGGTCAGACCAGTGCACACCAGCACTGGCTCAGGTTCCATCCCCAGGTGGGCCCTAATGACCCCATGGGGAATAAGTCCCCAGGCTGTGTCAGGGAGGGATGAAGGCCACACAGGAAAGAGCGAGTCAGATTCAGGATGGGAGCTTTCAGAGAAGGTATTTTCCTGCCCTTGTTTTCTTCCACCTCATCCTTCTTCCTTTAGCCACCAGGTTGACTTTCTCTTCCTTCCGGAGGTTTCTCTGAGTGCCCATGCTGTTTTACCTGTTGTCCTGTCTAGACTCCAGGCATTGGTCCAGGATCCTCACACAACCAGAATTGCAACCACCTGGGAGATTGCTTTATTTATTTTTCAGTTTTTAAAGAAAAGATCTTTTGTTAGCATAGGCTAGCTTCCAGTTCATTCTTTAGCCAAGGGTAGATGGCCTTGAATTTCTGAATCTCCTGTTTCTACCTCTGAAGTTTGGGGAGTGTGGGTGTGTACTACCACACTCATTTTATATGGTGCTGGAGATTGAGCCTAGGCAGACACTCTCCTGAGCTATATCTGCAATCTTTGACCCGGGAGGTTTAAAAACAACATGTAAATTTATTTTAGCAGCATTTGGAAAGACAATGCAATATGCAGTTGCCATATCCCTCCTCCGTATACATCCCTCACTGCCAAAATCTCCCCAGAGTGGTGCATTTGCTGCAGCCATCGAACCTTCTTGAACACATTATTGTCATTCAGAGTCCATAGTTGGGATCAGAGTCACTCCTGGTGCCGTGCCTGCGGCATGGGCAGTCTGCAGTGACGTGTACCTGCCGTCTTGGTGCTGCACAGAGCACCTCCTCTGTCCTGAGCATCCTCCATCCTCCAAGAACATCTAAAGAAGCTTTGAGGGGAAGACACTGGTAGAGTGCTGCTCTCTGGGGTGCATCCTGACATTGGAGTGCCCTGAAGTTCTCAGGAGGCTCTGACTGCTATGCAGCTGAAGAGGGGGCATGGGTTGAAGCTGTGGTTCTGAGTTGAGGGTGTGTCCAAATGTCCAGAGTGGACATTCAGATTGGTGTCCAGGCTCACCCATGCACCTGCAGATGGGTGGTGTGTGTGTGTTAACATATGTGTCCCTGTCTGAGTCGCCCTGCTTGAGGACAGTGTTGAACAGTGATGGGGAGGGATGGACCCATGTTCTGGTTTTTCTCCAAAAAAGACCATATTGACCCCCAAGTTCTCAGGCCTGGTGTCTAGAAGCTGACTCTTTTTCAGATCGCATTGCCTGCTTTCAGTAGGGGACCAAACCAGTGGCATTGCCTGCATCACCAATCTTGGGGGGACTTGCTTTGGGAGGAGCGCAGACTGTGTCAGGTGAGACGTAGGTTGTACTCTCTAGCCCATTCAGTCTCTCTCAGGCCATCTCTGTCCTCCCTAGGGACTTCTGTTCCTCCCACCTAGACAAACAGAACTTCTAATATAAAGACAATCTGGATAGGTCTTCCCAAGTAGAGGTGGAAGTCAGGAATTCACAAGACCTAGGCTTTACACAGTGCCCAGGATCTGACAATCCCCTGGGAGAAGCAGCCTGTTCCTCAGCCAGGCCTGCCCAGGGTGCCTGGCATCAGTCACAAAAGGCCTTGAGTAGAAACCGAGTTGGCTCCTGGGAGTCCAGCAATAAAATCAGTGTAAATACAGCTAACATTTGGGAGAACTTTATAAAGTACTTGAAAAAAATCCCTCGCATAAACCCAAAGCCAGTTCTACAAGCTGTAAGGACAATTAATGTCCTACCTTTTGGCTGTAGAGACTGAAGTTCAGAGTAGTTCAGTTGATTTCAGAGTTGTTAAAGGAGCAACACTGGGATTTGCACCCAGGACTCTGTTGTTTCCTGCTTTCTCGGCTCCCTCTTTGGTGGCACCCTCCTGCCCGTATGCGGGCTCCTCCCATGTTCTGACTACAGAAGGGTGAGGGGGCTGGTACTCTCCTGCCTGGAATATGGGAGAATTTCTTGTGACCCACTTCCTGAAATATGTGGTGATGGTTCTTGACACTTATCTCTACAGAGAGACCTGGAAGTGTGTCCTGGTGTGGGTGGGGGCTTGGAGGTCTTTGCACAGACCAACCAGCTGAGGAGTCTGCCGCCTCGAATGTTCTCTAAGGTCCTTAGATTAGGGGTATCGGGAGCCTTGACTCTTATCAAGCACACTGGGGGTCCTAGAGCAGGCACCTGCTCTTGGTGTCCCAATCTTTATTTATTTACAATGTCAAGAAGGACACGCAGTTAGAGAGTATAGGACCCTCTGGTGTGGAGTGGGATTCTGGATGCATGGCTTCTCTGTGCAGGAGATGGGAGGTCCCTGTGTGTGCCGAGTGCTGGGAGCCTGCCTGGTGTCAGACCCCAGAGAATGGCGTCTGTGGTATGGAGAGACAACAGACTGCCTCACCCTCTTCCGCCAGGCGCTTCCACTTTGGTGAGGAGACCAGATGTCTCAGGTGAACTTGGAGCTCCCTTCGGTACCTTCTGGACAGTTTCACCAAAGCATTTTGCCTTCTGCTCCCACACAGGTCCTCCTGAGGGGGCAGCAGAACTCTTCCCCTTGTGTCCTCTTTGGTAACAGTCTCTCAGTTAGCAGACCTGTCTTCCTCTAGCTGAGCTTAGCCACCTGTGCTGAGACTTGCCTCCTTTCTGACTGGGTGAAGGAGCTAAGCAGCTTGCAGGAGCCCAGGCAGGCCCTCCGAGTGTACTCGAATGCACTGGGAGGCCTCTTGTCACTGTTCAGTGCTGGCTCGGACTCTCCTGTCTCAGAAAGGAGGGAGTCGCTTGCCTTGGGGGCTCTTGGAGAACCGTTTGGCGTGTGTTGTGTGTTGCTTAATCGCTGTTGGGTGACTCGTGGTCAGTGTGCACAGACAGTAGCAGGTACTTTACTGTGGATGTGGAGAGCAGAACCGCCTCAGAGCTCTGTTTTATGCCTGGCGTAGGTGGTAGACCAGCATAACCACTGGGCTTTCTTTAAAGTGCTGCAGCCCGCAGCCCATCCTCCCCTGCAAGCTCTCCACCAGCCCTGGCTCGCTTCTATTTAAGGCAGGGAGCGTACTTCCTCCAGCCTGCTGCCCCTGGCCTTTGCTTGGTCCCGGGAAGCGTTCCTCACAGAGACCTTTTGGGGCTGGGCGAGGCAGCTGGGAGCTGCCTTCTGGGGAGGGGGCTTGTTTGGAGGCCTACTACTCCTGGAACCCTCACATACCTGGGTTTGGAGGGGCTGAGCCGAGCAACTCCAGAACCACGTTGTCCCTGTTTGTGCACTGTCCTCGAGCCACCTTGGCATGCTGCCACCTTCTCCAGACCCAGGCATGGGACATACCAACTCCCCTGCTCCCTGGCTGCTGTTCCTGTGCCAGCCTCGAGAGTGCTCTCTCTCTGCAAGTTTTGTGGGCTCCTGGCACTCACCATAGTACCTAGCAGAGGCCCTGGCACAGAAGAGGCATTGGGAAAAGATTCCTGTGAACTTGTTTACTCTACCCTAGGGCCAACTTAGAAGTTGCAGAGTTATTTTTAAGAGGATTTCAAAGGGCTAGTAGGCTCTCTTAGTCTTGTTTTCTTGCTTGCTTGCTTTTCCAGTCTGAATGGTTGGGCCCAGGACACATGCAAAGCAAATGCTCTGAGCTACACCTCAAATCCTTTTGTAAAAATTTGAGACAAGCCCTCATGAACTCACTCTGTAGCTCAGGCAGGTCTCGAACACACGATCCTCCTGCTCAATGTCCTGCGTAGCTGGGATGACCAAGCCTGGTGATTCTCTTGTCCTTCCCTGTCTGTAGACTTAGCTTCCCACCCTGTCTTCACTCTTACCTTTCACTGTCTCTGTTTGTTCGGGTGGCTTTGGGTTGGCCTAGGCTATCCATGCACACACCACTTCCCTTGCATTCTAGTCTTCCTGGCACTAAGGGTCTGTTTCACCTACTTCTGACCAATGAGATACCAGGGAAAAGAGCATCTACTCTTTTATGAAAAATACATGTTTGGTCATGTGCCCTTCCTTCCAGATACCCTGTTGTGGGTATTTGGAGCTATGACGGTCATTTTATGACCATGAGGTGGACCAGGTTCACCCATGGTAAACATGACAGAATGGAGATTTGGGGAAAAAAAAGAAGCCTCAGTTTTTGCAAACATCAAGCTATTGAAGCATTTCACATCCCTTAAAATCAAGCACCTCTTTACTTATGATTCTGAGCTTGGAGGAACTTTTTTTTTTTAAGTCCAAACTTGGCAAGGTGATGAGCACACCCTTAATACCAGTGCTTAGGAGGGAGAGGCAGGTGGATCTCTGAGTTTGAAGCCAGCCTGGTCTACAGAGCAAGTTCCAGGACACCCAGGGATACACAAGAAAAACCAAGCCAAGAAAGAAAATTTGAGTGTGTCTTTAGGATGAGGATCAGCCACCACAGAAGAGAACTTTGAAAGGCCATGGAGAGCCTGGCGCTTCAGGATCTCGGTACCTGTGTGGAAAGCTTAGGTCCCTCAGGGGATGATCATTGGGTGTCATGTTCCTTCAGACATGCTTTAAAGCAGTGGTTCTCACCCTTCCTAATGTTACAACCCCTGACCATAAAATTATTTTCATCACCACTTCATAACAGAAATTTTGCTATTGTTAAGACTCGTAACGTAAATGCCTATGTTTTCTGTCGATCTCTTTGGAGTCGCGATCCACAGGTTGAGAACCCCTGCTAGAGGCATGTGATGCTCACGTATGAGAAAATGTGAAGGCCCTGGAGGGCATCAGATACCTTGGGCATAGGTGGAAAGATGGAGCAAAAGCTTCAGGCGGGGACACATCTGTGTCCCCAAGGGTCCAGAGGTAGTGCAAAGACCCTTCAGGTTATTGAAGACTCATGTTGTCTCGTTGGAAATACTTCCTCGGGCTCGCTGAGAAAGTTATTTCAGGTAGGCCCTTGCCAAACCATGAGAAGCCAGCACTGTATCTCCTTGGCTTATCAGCTTCCCTGAGCCAAGACACAGCTTGAAGCTCGGGGCTGGCTGGGGTAGTTGGCTCTGGTTGATCCAGCGGGTCCTGCAACTTTCATTTGACACTGAAAAGGACCGAAGCTTTTTCTCAGCTCCGGGGGCTAGGATGAAGTCAGGGTGTTGACAGGACCAGGCTGCCCCCAGGACCTCCTGGAACAGGCCCTTCTCCAGCTGCAGATGGTCCCATGGTCCCATGCTTTCCTGACCTGCGGCAGCATGGTTCTAGACTCTGCTTCCCTCTGTCCCTGTCTTCCTGTGGCGGCCACCTTCTTTGTGTAGGTCTGTGCTGTCATGGCTTTTCCTCGTGTGTGTGTGTGTGTTTGTGTGTGTGTGTAGGCCAGAGGACACCCTTGAGTGTTAACCTCAGGAATGATAGCTATCTCCTTTTGAAGGGTGGCCTTGACAGAGCTGGGACTATAAACGCAGGCCACCATACTTTTTTCTTTCCCCACTTGAGTTCTGGGGATCCAGCTGAGGTCCTTGTGCTTACGAGGCAAGTGCTTTCCTCTGAGCTGTCTCCCAGCCCCCACCTTTCTTTTTCTGAAGATCAGCAGGACCATAGTGACATCACTTACTTTAGTCTGATGCTATCTGCGAGACCCTGTTCTCCAAACACAGTCACAGACGCAGCTTGTCTTGTTGAAGGACACCGTTCAACCCACGTGTCAGTCATCAGTCTGTGCGATGTGATGTTGTCACTGGCCAAGCCAATTCTTCCATCCTATAGCTTTCCCCTCCCCCACCTCCATCCTCTGCCTTGGTGAGAAAAGGGTGGTTAGGAAGGAGATAGATGGAAGAAAGAAAGCTAAGCCAACAGCAGAGGCCTCTTATATCACTCCCTTAACCCCACTGTGTCCTCACTGGCTGAGACTGAGCCTGAGGCTAGCCTTGATGCTGGATGTGCATGTGTAGACACACACACACTTACACACACTCTCATACACACACACTCATACACATACATGCACACACATGCATACACACTCACACATATGCACACTCACACGCACGCACACTCACATACACACCCCTCACAGAGGCTCCTCTGAAGAGCACTGTTATAGTACAGCTTCAGTAGGTGATGTCAGAAGAACGCTGGAAACTGATGGACCCTCCAGTGCTGTTCTTATTTATTGACAGGTTTTCCATCTACCTTGGGAGGCAGAGAGGATGTCGTGAGGCAGGAGAAGGTGCACAGGTCATGGAGAGATGGTGGAAAAATTCCAGGTTCCCCAGTTTCCCCCACTTTCCAGTTGGCCACTCATTTGCTGATGCATTTGACTGCTGGGTTTTTGTTTTTTTCTTCTTCCCACCCAGTCCTCTGTGGAAGGTCCTGGAGCCCCAGAGCGCTTGGTATAAAGCCTGAGAAATGACCTGGGCTCAGCATGCTCACCACTTCCTGTATGCTGGCCTTATCGCCTTTGTGACAGGGAGGTGGCTCACAGTTTCCTTTTATTTAGGACACACGGGGTGACATGGGGTAGAAGAAACTGGAACCAGGCTGACCCCACGCAGATCCTGGTGCTACCATGGGGCCCTGATTTCACATTCTTTCTCTGAGCCTGTTTCTTCCCTATGAATAGGAAATGAGAGTAGCCCCAGCCTGTGCAGTGCTTGTGATGTCCCGCAGGCTGGTGTGTGTCCATCTCAGACCCTGAACCCAGGCCCCAAGAGCCTTGTCCCAGAAGCTGAGTTCATAGTACGCTGGGAGGGAAGGGTGATGGACTGCCCTTCACTCTGGACCTCTCGCTTTGTGGAGAGCCCGAACCAGGGCCCAGACCAGGAGTGGACTGGTCTGACCAGAGAAGTGAGCTGCTTTGGGAGGCAGTTAGGTGTGAGTATGGAAGGGAGCCAGAGGGAGCAGTGTGCCCTCCTTTAGGGCAGTGGGGAGTCATGGAAGATTTTTTTGAGTGGGTGAGAACATTTTCAGAAGGAAAGGTATTTTGGCAGTTCTTATCCAAGGTGGGTTGGCTTTTGCCCAAGCTGGAGACTAGTTCTGAAACAGGAAAAAAAAAAAAAATAGAAAAAGCATAAAGAAAGTCTGAGCTAGAGGGTATAACTACTACATTTTAGTTCTGGTCCTCTGCATCAGCTCTCTGACGGCATGCAGGCAGAGACCCTGGTGTTTTTGTAGATTTTGAAGATTACAGTAGGTCCTAGGCAGACCCACTCTTTGCTTTTCTGTGACCTGTGTTCTGGTCATTGGTTACAGAGCCCTGTGGGAGCGGCATAGGAAACTCGGGCCTCCTTGTCCTTGCCAGGACTCACTGGGGGCCTCAAGGGAGCTGAATTAAAAGGCCTCACTGACTTGGCCCCGTGGCTTCCTGGCTGATCACCTGGCTCAGCCCTCAGTGGGGCTCTTCGAGACTGAGCATTGACAACTGGCAAAGACAGAGGACCTTGAGGTTTGATCACAGAGGGAACTGGTCCCTGTTTACCCTTGAGTAGAAGCCCTCAGGTCTGGCTGGCTGTGCATGACTAGCTAGGCCTTGGTGCCTGGCAGGCTCCTGCTGGACTTGGACCATGAACCTGCTGGACATTGAGTACAGGCAAAGGCTCTAGGCATGGGCTGTGAATGAGGGGTTCTGAAGGGAGGTAGATCTGTCTGCTCCTGCCCTGCCTTAATGGGGGTGGATCCAGGCCCTGGGTTACAGTGTCAGAGGGCTCCTTAGCTGCTGCTGCATGCTTAGCCTGGGCCTCTCTCCTGGCTAGACTGAGGACAGAGACCACGCCCTTCTTCGTACCCTTGGGCAGCTCCTCCCCTCCTCTTCCTCCTTCTTTTTTCCTCTGAGATCTCTGGCCCCCAGATGGTGGTGCTCAGCCAGACCCCTGGTCAGTTACTGCTTGGGTTTTGAGTTTGCAGGGCCCCGTAACTCCAGTTCCAGAGTCTCCATCAGCTGTCAGTGCTCCTGCAGTCCCTCAGCTTTGCTAGCCAGGGCTGTGAGTTAACTGTTACGTTGCCTTTCTCAGTAATTACCAGCCTGGTTTAGTCACGGTCCCCTTCCTTTTGATTGGGCCTCAGCTTCCCTTTTCTGTGAAGAAGGGGTTGGACTCAGATGTAGCCGGCCCTCTCCTAGCTCCTGGGTCCTACCTAAGGGTTTTACACTTTCCTTTAACTCCGTTGCCAGTATGTGAGCCTGTTTCCCTTGTCTTGTGTGGACAGTGCAGGTTGCATTGTCTGTGTGTGCTGAGGCTCCCCTGTAGCCTCTGGCCCCGACTCCCAGGGTGATGAGGCAGTGAAGAGAGAAGTGAGGAACTGATTGTTTCCCAGAGTGACTGTAGCTGAGGACCTGGGCTTGATGGAGGAGGCTTTTCATCTGACCCACGCTTAGGTGTGGGAAGGAATATGGGTTAGTGGACATGGTTGCTAGAAATGTCTTAGGAATAAAACAATCAGGATGGCAACAAGGTGCATTTTGGGGGGCCATTGTGAGAGAAAGAACGAGCAAGCAGTGTGACAAGAACCTCCAGCATGTTGCCCTGCAAGGCTCAGCCAGCACACCAGCTCTCTGCTGCAGGCAGGTTCAAGTTGTGGCCTAGGGTGTCCCTTGGAACTTTGGTGTACTGTGCCCTACACCTAGCTTTGGCAACACTGCAGCCTTAGGGGTCATTGACCACAGAGGTCAGATTTCCATTGAGCCCCACATGGTTCTCGCCACCTCCTACTTAGCTGAGGCCACCCAAGTGTGGGCACATTGTCCACGTGTGGACACAGTCCTCTGGTGTGCCCTTGTTCATCTAGGCAGCACGGGGTGGAGAGACACTTTGCACCCCAATGTCATTGCCTGTGTTCCAGGTGTGCGTGGATCTCCCGTCGGAAGTAGCCCCTAAAGGAAAAAAGCGATCAGAGGAGTGAGCTTGAAGCCCTTCTGTGTGCGTACAGAGATAGAGTTGCATCCCTGCACCCCCGCTATGGGATCTGTTGAGCTCCTGCTCAACACCTCTGTGCTCAGAGCTCACCTGTGGCCCACTTGGCCACCCAAGGCCAATATTTAAATAGATGCCAAGAAGTTTCAAAGGTTTTCCTCAAAGCACAGGTTCTGGTGGAAAGCTGGCCATGACCTCATGAGAGAACACAGGCATCTCGGGCTTCCTGCAGTTCAGAGCTGCACAGTGGTCTTGAGGTGAGCCCCTTCGCTACTCAGGCCAGCCCTGTGAGTTCTATCCCTTGTGTTCTAGATGCAGGACCCCTAGGATTTAGAATAACACTTGCTGTGCACAGGCTACCCTGCTCAGAGAGAAGAAATGCCTTGGCTGCCAGTGGGGAGGATCCTGGAAGGGTTTTAGGAGGAGGAAATGCTTGAAGTGGGGTTTTGTGGCACAAGGGCTCAGAGCTCCAGGGACGTTCTGGAAGATGCTGGACCTTGTTCAGTGTTCTGAAAGAATATGGAATCCACACATACAGAGGATTGCTCCTTTCATGGGCTTCATTTGCTCACGGAGGTCATGGAGCAGGGTCAGCCCCCCCTTACATACATTCCAGCTTGCCAGTTATAGCCTGGCCCTGGCCCAGCAGCTTCTTTGAATCTCGCTCCTTTCAGTGAATATAAACGACAGTAGTGTTTGAGGGCTGAGGCCTTGGGAGGAGAGGACACCTTTGAGTATGGAGTCCAGGCTCAAGAGTCAGGCCTCACACTTGGCCTACTGGCCCTGCATGTCTGCATGGATTGGGACAGGAGGCCAGGGGTTGGGGTGCCTGTCTTATCTGACTGACCTACTCACACTTTGTGAAGTGAGCCAGCGTTGTCGTCCATCCAGGTGAGGGTGTGCAGCTTTTCCAGGCCAGCCAGCCAGCAGCCGCCGTGAGGACTGTGTCTGGTTCTCCTGCCTCCCAAGCCCGACTGGTTCCCACCATTTCACGGCCTGACCCGAGTGTGACGGTCACAGAGAGTGAGCGTGGCAGGGATCCAGGGTAGGCGCAGAGCCACTTCCTGCTCAGGAGTGCCAAGTGACTTCCTTCTTCCCAGAGTGCAGGGAGCATTTAAATGGCCCCCAGGGAGGCAGGGTGCAGAAAGCAGGTGAGAACTGGAGGAAGCAGGTGTGGGTGGCACACATGCTGTCATTTAGGGGAAGTCCTAGGCCTTGGCGTCTGTGGTAAATGTGGGACGGCTGGGCAGGAATGGTGGGCCAGAAGCTGCGCACTCAGGTTGACCTAGAACTCACTTGGCAGGGGAGTATGGCCTGGTGGGCAGAGATCTGTTTGTCTTTCCCATGTCCTGTCTTGCTCTCACACCTCAAGAGGGTTGTGCTCCCTCAGTCAGACCTTGCTTTGAGAGAAAACAGCAAGCCTTGCCTCTGTGAAGCCAGTCTGAGCCCAGCTGGGCCCTCTGTTCTCTCATACAGATTCATTCCCTTAGTCCTCAGTTTTCCTGCTCTGTGAAGTGGGTGTGAATCCTGTATTGTACTTTTCCTCTGGGTAGTGAAGACAGATAATAGTTTCTAAACCGAAGACGGTTCAGTCTCAAAGGAAGGTGACCTTGTTGGGATTCATGGACAGGCCAGCATCGGCCTCTGGTCTGAGTGGGAGGAGCAGCCCATTCCTGCCCTCCATAGCCTCTCTCTCTGGTGACAGGAGGGGGCAGTGTGGTTATGGTAAGGTTGGGGGAGAGCCTTCTCAGACACAGCCATGAGCAAAAGGCAAGGCCTGAAGGGAGAGGTAGGTGGGTGCTGGTGTCTGGCACCCAGAACCTTGGCTTTTCTGTGTAAGAGAAGGCAAGTCTGTGGTGTTGAGCATGGTGACGGACTCTGACATCTGGGGGTGATAGGGAATTTATTCTCAAACTTGGGGATATCCTTAAGGGCTCATTTCGGAGGTGGGGGGTGGGCAGGAAATAGCCCAGAACTTTTAGGAAGAATTCTCAGAGAACCTTATTTTCTGGCCTGCCCTAGAGGGAGCCGCCCCTGTTGGGACCAGGTTTCAGGTGGCTGCCTGAGCCGGGCCCTTTGTGAAAAGTTTTTCAGTTCTAAACTCACCCTCTCTCCGTCCCCTCTAACAAGGGCATATGGGTGTAATTTCCTTTTCCTGTGTTATAATTGTACCATTAGAAGCCACTCAATGTTAAATAGTGGGAATTGGTTCAATAAATGGGACTGTATTGACCTTTTGCTGGTAATGTTTTAGCAAACACGAAGTAGCCTAGGAACGAGTTCCTTATATCATGTTATTTAAAAGTGGCATCTAAGTTTGATTCCCTCATCTTTGGGGGGACATTTAAAAGAGTTAGAAGGATGTGCAACAAAATGCTATCAAATATCTCAGAAATGAAGTTGAGACTGTTTCGTATGAGTAAATGGGAATCTGATTTCTTCTAGTGAGTGTAAGTTAAATTGATAAGGAGAAAAAGATAGTTTTTATCAAGTGGCATGGGATTCTGGCTCCCCCAGGCTGCCAGTGGAAGTGATACCCGAATCCTCCCTGGCTGGAGCCCTCAGACCTGCCCATATCTGGAAGCTGGGTTTGAATCTCAGCCCTTAGCATGGAGCTTCAGCTCAGCCTTGGGTTCCTGGGGGGACTGGGGACTGGCCGACTCCTCAGATGATTGCCCAAGTAGACACAGAAGGCATTCTCATTCCAGGTTACTTGGGCCGATCACTAGGGCCCAAAGCCTTGTGGGCCTTTAGTCTGGCTGCCATTTCCTTCCCGTTGTGAGAATCAATCTCTGTGGGTCTTGGAATACTTTAATAATTTTTAGTAAACTATAAATTTTCATTGGAAGTCAGTGTGAATTTGGCTCATAGTCATCTCTGAAAGGAAGGCATATATACCTGTGCTCTGACCTGTTCATCTGTTTGTCTGTCATTATTGTTCCCCAACCCAAACTCATAGAGATCTACCTGCATCTGCCTACTGAATGCAGGGATTAAAGGCGTTGCACACTGTACCACAGCTGTGATGGTCTTATCATCTGTCAGTGCCAAAAGGCAGGGGATGGCTTCTTGAAGGGTAAAGCTGGTGGCCAGGAAGTTTGCTCTGGATAGGGACTTCTTCCGTATTTCCCAGTAATTAGAGCAGTAACCACCCAGGGAGCAGGGGAGCAGGTCAGCAGCCTTCAGGGCTCTCTGGTCTGGTAGCCTGGCCCTGCAGACTCCTTTGACAAACAAGAGTCCTATCAGAAAAGGAGCATTGCTGATTTTACAGCCATTGCCAGAAGGAGGCTTCTCCAGCACCTCAATAATTGTAAGGAATTAGCTAATAACAGCAGGTCCCTTGTGACTGCTAGTGTCTTTCAGACCTAAATCTCTCTCTTAGACCTCCCCTCCTGGACCTGCCCGCCTCTCCGAGTACCTAGCGGGAGAGAAGGCAGCTTGCTGTTGGTGATGATCCCAGAGTGTCAGAATAGGGCAGTGTTCCCTGGGGAGAGCCCTCAGCTGGTCCAAGGCTGAGTCTGATGAGTCATGAGCCACATGGATTTTAAAAAGCTGACGGTAGGTTGCGGGTGGGGAGCATGGGGAGACTGTCACCAGCAATGATAGGTCTCGGCCATATGGGGCCCGTATCCCTGCCAGCATCTTGGGAAAAGTCCCGTTTTGTTTGGACTGTGTTGGTACGAAGAGAGCTGATATTGGGAGCCAAGGCACGTTGCTTTCTCTGTATCTTTGGTCTTATCTTGATCTTTGAGAGATGCCTGCAGTTCTTCTCATACTGTCTTAGAGAAGCAGTCCTGGTTGCTGCAGGTGACCTGGGTCAGGAGCGGCTGCTCCCAGCAGTGACTCTATGGTTCTGTCATCTGCTCCCACAGCTCTTTGGTCACAGGTTCCTCTGGGAGGGCCTGGTTCACTCACTGGAGCCTGGTGAATGCCTCCCAGCATGACCGCCTATTTCCAGACTCTAAGGATATTACTTAGGAGGGAGAAAATGTTGTTAGGCACCCTAGTGCTCAAGGTAGGTAAGCTAGGACAAGGTGTCCACTTAATTTCACACGCCCATGCCTATCACTTGCAGTGTGCAGCCCACTGCTCACGTGACCCGAGGTGCTGGCCTTCTCACCTGCTGGGAACAGTGGGGCCGGTAACTGAAAGGGAAGTTCTGGCAGAAGGCTACTCCAGTTTAGCTGAACCCTGCCCTTGCTGTCTCTTGCTACCAAGTAGGACTGGTAGTCTATGGTGCTGCCGGGTGCTAGTTTCCCATTAGCTGGGCCCACCCTCTACAGGGTTAGATGTCTCTGGTAGACTGTGGCTTCCACTCACAGGGCCCACAACAGCCATGCGGAATTGTGGTGATCCCAAGTCATTCTTCCTGTTTCCCAGGCAATACTGCCTTTTGACTCTCTCTTGACCTCCCATTCCTCTGGCTCCACATGCAGGGTTCCATAGAGTTTGTGCTGTTTGTTTGGGACTTTATGCTTGTTTATGTTCAGTTATATTCACCTCGTCTGAGTGGGGGTACACTTGGGCCATCCACCTCATTGCCCCAATGATGCGCCGTGTCTGCTCTGAAGCACCCATCCCCCCATTATCTTGGTGCTAATTGTGGAGTAAGCATTGGCCACCCGGTGTGAATGAGAAACTGACACATGGTGACCAGGGCTGGAGGGCAGAGGAGGAGCCCACTCTCTTAGAGTGGAAAGAGAGAGAACGGCCCCAGAGAAGCCACCGAACTAGACTGAAGCCTGTGACGTGGCCAGGGGTCAGTGCTTCTGGTCCAGGGGAGGCCAGTTAGGCTGAGGTGATAAAGTGACTGGAGGGCCAGAATGCTAGGGTGGAGGGGACCCTGGAGGCTGGGCCCAACAGTCCAAACCCTTGAGCATTGGTGTTGCTCACTGCCCGTTGTGTTGAGCAATGCCAGCTGTCCCTACTGCCACCCACTGCTATGATTCCCATTTGACCCTTTGACCCTTCTTGGTGGGTTATTATATGTCTACACAGCCGGCAGAGACATTCCTTGAGTCCCCACCTACTGCATGATATGAAGGGTCCCAAGGCATCTTGGCAGCAGACCTTGTCCTCCAGAGGAAAGCACAGTGCCCCAGATGGCCAACTGCCTCAGTTTCCATTCTTGGGGAGGGCTCTTGCAAGCATACAAGTGAATGAGAAGGTAGAGGTGGGAGCTGATGGAGGAGCTGCGGTCACCTTCTGAGGAGGCTGCGGGATCCCTAGAGAGAAGGATAATATTTGGCAAGGAGCGTTTCTGAGTCCGAATTGGGAAACTTGGGAAGCCATCTGCATAGCGGTGCATGTGATGGCTTTGCCCTTGATTGTGTGGACTTTCCACAGTCAGCTTGCTTCTGTAGGGCCCTGGAGGGTGGTTGCCATAGAAACTCTTGGTCTCTGTGGGTGGCGTGTGGCTGAAGCCACCTCCCAGTTCATTCCAGTATGATGGGGGGGGGGGGATTCTGAGAGGGGCCATGGGAGGAAGGCCCGGGGCTGGGGATGAGGAAAGTGGAGAACACTGATCTGCTTTTGGATGTGGACCTGGGACCCCAGCATCAGAGCCCATCCCTCTTCAGTTTCTGACAGTGGAGAAAGTCAATGAGCCAGACCATACCCCCAGCCCTGAGTGATCCAGTCCTGAGCTCCTCCACACTGTCCCCAGCCCATGGTCTGGCCATGCAGCCACTGTCTGCTGTCCCTTTTGGTGTCTTCCTGTCTGTTTGTGTTCTTGCTCCAGGCCCATCCTTGCTGCAGAGCCCCTCCTGCCTCTTCCCCAGTCCTGCAGGGCATCTCACCTGCTGGCTGGTCTAGTTCTGACACAGTATCCTCCCTGGCTCCCAGCAGGACACCCCTGCTGGACCCCACCAGCTTCTGTAAGGATCCTGCTCTGGGCTTTCCTCCCCTGGAAGCCACTGTACTCACTGCAGCGGTTTTCTCTGACCACTGTTGGCACTGGATGGGAAGGCACCCCGGGAAGAGAGCACTTCTTTCTCTTTTTGACAAGTGAAACCCACAGGCTCTGTGGGATGTTCCCCCCAGTCCCACGAGGCACAGCTCTGCTGATGGGTTATGGGTGGTTCCGTCCATGAGAACCCCTCCACCCTCTCCCTGCCCACCCTAGGCTTAGTGAGATCAGCCAGGGTCCCACACTTCCTTCTGTGAGTGTCATGATGACAAATGACACATAGTCACAGGCCTCTGAGAGTAAATTAGGGTCCTGCGTGTTGAGTATGTGGGTGTCACTTGTAGAGACCTGGTGAACCTCAAGCCTAGCCTGTCTAGATGGTCCAGGGTACAAGTACCTCTGTTGCCATCATCCCTGGGTCAAAGCCTTCTTAGCAACTCACACTGATGCCCAGGGAGATGGAACTCTTCAGGCCCTTTGCCAAAGGCCCCAAGTCCACTCCAAGGGAGAGGGAGTGGCTTCCTAGGGTACAAAATTGTTGCTGGTGTTTGTCACCTGCTGCCCTAAACTCCCAGCAGCGTCTCATGGCTGTAGAGTGCAGACACCCTCCTTCTCACAAGTCTTAGTGATTTGCCACTTTCACAGCTAGAGCCAGAGTGACACAGGTCGTCTAGGATGAAGCTCATTGGAAGCTGCTCTCGCATCACTGTGTGTGTGTGTGTGTGTGTGTATGTGCGTGCGCGCGTGCATTTGTTTGTCTATCTGACTGCCTCTATGTGTGTGCGTGCCTGTGCGTACGCGTATGTATGTATGTATGTATGTATGTATGTATGTATGTATGTATGTATGTGTGTGTGTTCCACAGGGATCCTCACCTCCTCAAGAGGCAGAGAGGCGAGGGTTTAGTTGGATCCCAACATCTCTTTGAATTCTATGCCATTCTCTGGAATTCTCCTAGGTGAAGGAGGCAGGTTTTAGTGTTGCCTGTTTCTAGTGCACCAGCCTGTTAAGAGACCTTTAATACTCCTTCATATTATGAGAACTACCAAGTTGGAAATGGCCCCCAGGGATGCTGTCTTTGGACCGAGAAGTGAATGTAGAGAGAATACCACCCAGGGCTTTGGAAGAATCTGTGCAGGCTTTGTGGGACTTAGACCCTGAAATTTCTGCTTCTTATTGTTAAAGAGGGTACAAGGAGATTATTTTAGGCTTGGAGAATTCTCAGCCACTGGTGGTGGGGGCTGCCAGTTGCCATTCTGGGAGGAACAGGGAGATAAAGGAAGCATTGAGATGCTGAGATGTCTTTCCTTGTCGCACAGAAAAACATCCTGGGCCCAAAGCCAGGGCAGAGAGGGAGGTTTGGAGCACAAAGTATGGATCTAGCTGGGGGTGGGCAGCTGTTCTTAGACCACCAAATCCCCAGACCCAGAACATGGGTCCTCATCTTCAAACTTAGACCTTAGCTTCACACATGGACAGTGGTGGCCCAGGTTCACACAGAGACCCCTGCCCACTGCTACCTTCACAGCCTCGTGGTTTTGGGGTTCTTACCCTAGCCCCACACTCCATGGAGCCATAAAAGTGACATCTCTAAGCCTCGTGTGCTTATGTATCCCTTGAGACACAGATCACATGTTGGTTCTTGAAGCTTCCAGAGTCATCTTGTGTAACGGGGATTGTCCAACACCTTGCTGAGCCACCAACATCTTCCCACCACCCTTGGAATGTTAACTTGTAAATACTTTTTTATTTAAATTATTTTATAGGGCTAGAAAGTTGGCTCAGTGGTTAAGAGCCCTTGTTCTTGCAAAGGACCCGAGTTTAATTCTCAGCACCCACATGGAAACCCACCACCTCCACAGGTACCAGGCACACTTGTGGAACGTAGACATACATGCAGACAAAACCCTCATACACGGGTGTGTGTGTGTACACATGGAAAGTCAGAGAACGACTTTCAGGAGTTGACTCTCCTTTTACCTTGTGGGTCTTGCAGGTCAAACTCAATCATCTCTCGGGCCTAGTTTTTTATTTTTTGAGACAGGGTCTCACTGTATCGCACTGGCTGGCCTTAAACTCAAGGAAGTGCTCCTGCCTTCGCCTCCCAAGTGGTAGGCTAGTAGGTACCACCACGTTTGGCTAGCCAGCTTCTAATCCCATTCCCTCAGATCTGAGCGCGCTTCTATGCTGCCCCTCTTTCCCCTTGTCTCCCTGCTCTGGAGCCTACACCGCTCACCATGTTCCCCAAACACCCAGATGCACCCGTCTCTCCTGGGTCATTCTCTTCAGGCCTCACTCCCTGCTGCCTCCTTGGGGTGGGGGTGGGGGTGGGGCTGCATTGCTTGGTGGGGATACTGTGACAAAGTGCACAGTCCGAGTGGGATATCACGATGCTTAGGATGCTTAGTGCCTGGCAAGGTGCTTTTCCTGAACTGCAAGGGGGAGTTGGTGCCGGGCCCTTTCGGAAGCCTCTGGAACTCTGGCGGATCCATCTTCGGCCTTCCTTGATTGCAGACGTACCTCCACGATCTCTGCCTCCGTTGTCAACTTGTGTTCTCTCACTGTGCAAATACTCATATGTCTCCTTCTGACAAGGACAGCAGTTCTTTTGAAATGAGGGTTCACCCCACTCCAATATCTTATCATCCTAATTATATATGCAACGACTCTTTCAGAAAAGGTCACATTCTGGGGTAATGGAGGTTAGAATCTGAACGTGTTGTTTCTGTGGAGCCAGTTCCACTTGGATCAGGCCTTCTGTGGCGAGTGGCTGCTCTCCCCACCAGGCATGCCGACTCTCTGACCTCGGCCCTGACTTTACCATATTTCTTTGTTCGCTGACGCCCTCCCTGTTGTGTTGCTGGACCAGAGCTGTGCCAGCACAAAGCAGCCGTCCAGGGGTGGCACTAGGACTCAGGAAACGCAGAACAGAATAAAGAGCCATCTTTTGTGGGTGATTTGTTGAAGGAACAGTGTGTTTCTTTTCTGTACATGTTAGACAAAGGACGGGAGCGTAGAGGGCCGCTGTGAATGCTTGGTGTTCTTAGCGTTCGTCAGATGTGCACACTCTCCAGTCAACATGTGTCCTTTTGCACCGGGTGTCCCCTTTACCTCAGGGCCCACACTTCCTAGCGAGCTAGAATGAGTGTGGTTTGACTGAGCCTGCTGAGGACATCATCAAATGAATGGGAGGATTGTAGTTAGCCTCTGGGAGGGTGGTTGGGATCTGGACCATCCAGCCTCATCCCACAGTGGAAGATGCAGGGAGGGTGGCCGTCTTGTATGGAGTGGAGTTTGTATGTCCCAGTTTATCTGGCTAGGAGCTCAGGAGTGCATGCCTCACCATGAGCCACGGGTTCACTTTGTGTGGCAGTCGGATATGGTGAGGGAGCAGATGCCTCAGGGACTGTCGGTTACTTCTTCTGATACCCTTTCTTTATGTGTAGGACTGTCCAGTCTTCTAGATGGATGCTGAGGGGGAGGGTCCCCAGATAGTCACGACTCGCTTGGAATGACAAGACTTAGGCCAGTGAGCCACACTGATGGTCGCTCCTTCTGCCTCTTCTTTGGTGTCTTTGGAAGCCATGGCTCCTTTAGTTTTCCAGGTCATGGCTGCTGGTGTGGCCGTGAGCACAGCTGTAGGAAGTCCCTGGGTCTCTTGAACACCTTGTGGCCATGTCTCCTTCCTAAGGACTTCTGCAGGGCTGGAACCAGGTAACTCCAGGGCACTTGCTTGTTCTATAGCCCAGAAAGCCCTGGGATTCTCTTCCCATGCTAGGTCAGAGTCTGCAACTTCCCCCCTGATCCACTTGGACTTGCAGAGTTTGTTAACTGGATGCTTCTGTGGTGGGACTCAGAGGAGCACTCCTCCCCACACCGAAGCCCAGCACGGAGGCCTAGATCTGGGAGCGTTATGGAGAGAGTATAGGCGGGAGATCAGAAGGTATGGCTGCTGGGAAGGCAGTGGGTGAGGGTTTGTGGTCAGAAAACCTTTAGGCCTGTTTCTTGTGGGGCAGTGATGTTTTATGACTGACCTAATCCCTCTCAGGCATCATTTTCCCCCAGTGCAAGAGAGGGTAACATTGGTTTGGAGGGGTGGTTGTGTAAGTGCCCAGTACCTGTTATGTGGAGGGGTAGGTGGCATGATAAATGGGTGGGCTGGTGTTGCAGATCCCTCTTGTCCCCAGGTGCTTCTTCAGGGCATGTTTGCTGCTCTGGTGGGAACAGATGATGACGAAGGGAGGAGCAGGACACAGTCCTGACCTTGGAAAGATCTCAGAGACATGCCAGAAAGTCTTCTTGCAGCTCACTGTGGGTATGATTGGCCAAACCAGTCTGTGGCAGTCCCTCTGAAGTAGGAGGCTGAGGGTGCCTGGGAGCCAGCGTCATGCCCAGGCCCCTGAACCCGAACCTGACACTTCCTGTTGGTCATCGGAAGTGGTGGCTCCCCCAAGAACCAAAACTAATGAAGTGTTAGGGAAAGTGAAAGCAGAGAAGCCCCGGGACTCTGTGGATGGGGCCTCTCGAGAGCCTGCTCTGCTCTGGCTCGTGGCTGAAGCTTTTCCAATATCGCTTTGTCCATTGAGAACTGTAGGAGCAGATGCCAGGGCTCTGTCAGGCAGGCGAGGAAGCAGTCTCAGGTGGGCTGAAGGTCACTGCTTATGGCTGCCTGCCCTCCTTCATCAATCACAGTCCCAGGATCCAAAGGCCCCCACTGTCATGGGATCCCAGTGAGAGACCCCCCTTCCAGCCCCGCCATCTATTAATGCAGTAATTCATGTTCAGTGCTTACAGGTTGGCCTGACATAGAGCAGCTGCTTAATGGATGTTAGCCACTGACTAGATTTGAGCCCAGGCCTCTTTGCTTCTAACCTTGTCCTCTGCACTGCTAACCTGGTAACTTAAAGTCAAAGAAGTAAGATACTGGGCTGGTCGAAACTCCCAAGTAGCATAGCGTACGGTAAGAAGACTCATCTCACCTGGTCCATAGAGACCCCTGTTAATCCTCCCTAGGGGAGATTATTGCTTATATCAATCCTTTGGGGGGTGCACTGAGATGCTATGGACATAGGCAGGGAGATGTCCATAGTCTCTCTCTGCTCTTACACTCCGCAGTGTACTATACCGAATCATTTCCTAAGATTTCCTGTGGCAATTTGATATCCCACACATCCCTTCTTGGTGGGTTTGATTAATCAGTTTTGGGTGATTATAAGTGTGTTGGCTTGCTAGCAGGATGGAGATACCCTGAGTCCCATGCTTCAGGATGCTTCCATGGGCTGGGAGTTTGGGGGCCCTTGTGCATCCTGATGAGCGATCAGGAAATAGCATTTTGCTGGAGAGGTCAGTTCCTCCTACTGGAGTTTCAGAATCTAGAACTGTAAGACTGGCTAAGACCCCTGTGGCCAAGATGCCCAGGCAGACGCTCTCCCACAAGTAGGCAAGAACTCCCTAGGACATAATCTCGGGCCACATTGTCACCGCCTGTCACTTCCAGAAGTGTCTGGCTAGTACCCTTCTGAGGAAAGCAGAGGGGCTTTGAAATTGCATCTTGGAGCACAGGGACAGAACTGGAGTGTGGCCACTCCCCTTGCTTACTGGCCGTCCAATCTCAGCTCATTGTTTGGCCTTCTGAAATCTTCTTCGCCTCACACGTAAATGGTCACCAGACCTCAGCTGCTGCAGACTGGGAGATTAGGGGAAATAATGTCTGTGATTTGCTCAGTTCGGCACCTGGTATGGGACTTAGATTCCTGCAGCTCTGGGGAAGGGATTGCTTGGATCATCCTGGCGGACAGCCAGCAAGAATTAAATAGAAGCTAGAGAAAATCTAGCCTCACGTGATCTCGGCTGAAATCCCTGCTGCTGGCTCTGCTCAGAGGGATTACCTGATGTCTGGGCGCTGCTGGGTGGTATGAAAGGGTGTTTACTTGTCTCTGCTTTGCAGGTGAGGATGCCAGTCTGAGGGTGAAGGATGCTCTCTCCCGCCTGTGCATTCAGACTCAGCCCCATTCTCTAGAGCATCTTTTGGTTTTCCCAGGCGTGAGGTGGTCCAGGAGGAAGATGTTTGTTAGGGAATTGAGTCAAGAGGACCCTGGGAGCCCCTTTCTCCAGTCCCAGCATATACTGAGAGGACAGCCAGGTTTTGGGGTGTGGCCTGTGACTCCATTGTATGTTGGTCCACTTCTGCTGGCTCTTGTCTGTCTTTATTTGCCAGTTTGTGAAGTGTGCCTCTCCTCAGGACAGGAAGAGACTGCCTGGTGGTAGGGCGGGGTTACTTCCCATCATGCTATCCTGAGCCCTGGGGCACCACTATATACAGTAAGAAGACGAGCAGCCAACTTTGCCAACCTGGCTGCCTTCAAGGGACTTGTGGGCAGGTGGAGGGGACTCCGGGATCTCTCCTGGATGTTCTCCTGGAGAACAACCGGGTTCCTGTGTGGCTTATTCAAGGTTTCTGCCTAATGATTCTAAAAGATCAGGAAGTATTTTTCCCTTGCAGGGTAAATCTCTGTTGGTAAATTCTATATAGAATCAAAACTATAAAACTATACTTTTAAAAGCCCATCCAGGGGCTGGAGAGATGGCTCAGAGGTTAAAAGCTCTGACTGCTCTTCCAGAGGTCCTGAGTTCAATTCCCAGCAACCACATGGTGGGTGGCTCACAACCATCTGTAATGAGATCTGGTGCCCTCTTCTGGCCTGCAAGTGTACATGCAAGTAGAACACTGAATATGTAATAAATAAATAAATAAAGATTTATAAAAAAAAAATAATAAAAGCCCAATCAAACTCCACCAGGGCCCATTAGGTAGCATTTAACATGATCTTTGTCTCAGTAAATGAAGAAAGATTTGGGGTAGGGGAACTCCATGCCATATCAGTCACGTAAATGTATGTTTCTGGGTTATCAGGTGACCTGGTCCTGGGGACTGAAGCAGTGACATCCACCTATTCCCACTCCTTTCACCTGTCACAGGGCCATCAGGAAAGAGAGAGAGAATCTCTTCCTAAAGGGAGACACGGAGCACTTCCGCCACAGGTCCTAGCCAGAGCGCATCACACCTGGTTGCTGTGGAGCCGGGGATGCTGTGTTGACCTGTGTTCCAGAGAGCAGAGCTTTGCTTTCCTCTTCCTCTCTCCTCAGTTTGCATCAAATATCTCCACTGGGACTTCTCTGCTGCTATCTCAGCGACTTCCGAATATGTCCTTGAGGTGGGCATGCCCATTGTTGTACCAACAATCCCCATCTTTTCACCGGGGTTCTGGGTCTCGTCCACATGGGTGTTTTCCCTGGACATCTAGGAGTGGACTTTCTGAGACAAACGGCTTGGCGTGGGGGGTTTCAGTCTGGTTCTTCACCTTGGCTCCCAGGCACTGGGCTTTGGCTATCCTTTTTCTTTTTAGTTTTTTTTTTTTTTGGGGGGGGGGGTGACAGGGTCTCTATCCATAGCCTTGACTGTCCTGGAACTCATTCTGTAGACCAGACTGGCTTTGAACTCACAGAGATTTACCTTCCTCTGCCTCTCAAGTGCTAGGATTAAAGGTGTGTGGCACCATACCCTTTTATGCTTTTGCAGCTTTTATGATTACTGTCAATTGTCTTTGTTTCTCGTTCTCTCTCTCTCTCTCTCTCTCTCTCTCTCTCACTCACTCACTCACTCACACACACACTCACTCTTTTTCTGTGTGTATGCCTGTGTGTGTCTCTGTTTGTGTCCTTGAGCACGTGGAAGACAGAGGGAGACATCAGCTGCCTTCCTTGTTCATGCCCCACTTTATTTTTGAGGTAGGGTCTCACTAAGCTGACTGGCCAGTACGCTGTGGGGCTCTTCTTGCCTGCCTAACTCCTACCTGTAGCCCTGGAGTTACCCATATGTGCTCTTGTACCTGCCCTTTACATAGGGTCTAGGGATTTGAACTCAGGTTGGCTTATATAGCAGGCACTTTTCAGACTGAGCCATCTTCCCTGCTGCTCAGTGCTTTTATTTTTTTCCTCCCTCTTCAGTTGTAAATGTGTTAATGACTGTGATGTAATTGGAGCTTTCAGGGGCAGAGTCTGGACTCCAGCTTCCAGCAAGCTAGGTTTGCCCACCCACCTATTGATTAGACCAAGGAGTAATGATAAAAAGTAGAGAAAGATTTCTTTGTGGCCACGTGGGGGAGAAGAGGAAGAAAGAGGTCCAGTGACCATTCCTGCCCCCTCCAAAGTCCATCTCCAGGGTTCTGACCTGAGGTTCAGGTTTAAATATCAGGTAAGAAGTTTGCATAACTGAGCAGTCCTGGCCAAGGTGTGGCTCCACCCATCATTGTCTTGGCCACAGTCTCTCCTATAAGCTGGCCCGACAGGCTGTTAGTTAGAACTGTATAGAATCTCTTCACAAAAGACAAGTTGTTTCTCTGACGGGCACTCATCAGGCTCAAGCCATGTAAAATCCTGGCTTGGAGAGCAGAGGTAGGCACAAAGGCCACCCATAGCTTTTGGTGATTGGTTCCCTGACTGCCCCACAGCCTATCCACTGCCTTTGCAGTGTGGGCTGCCCTGGTTGCCTCTCTGTAAAGAGATTGTTCTGTCTCTTGGGCCCCATCTTTGTCAGCCTTTCCAGAGCTCTGACTTTTCTGAAAGTGAGGGATCTCCCCACGGAACCATCCCTCCCTGTTGCCCCAGCCTTTTATCTCGATGCCGTCTTCACACTGCAGAATCCTGGGATCTTAGCCCTCCACCCTGTGGGTGATGAATGTGTGAGAATTTCTTGATCTGCTCGAGGCCTGTGGTAGGCTGTGCATGCTTCAGTGAAAGGTCACACATCCCAGAGCCTGTGGGCAACAAGAAAACTAATAAAATGAGAAAAAAGACTTACAGTCCATTTTTTTTTTAAAAAAATTAACTAAAAAAATAACCTGTGTGTCGTATGATGATGTAACTGCCCTGTCAAAAAGGAAACTGGTCAATACAATTCTTTTTTGTTGTTGTTCTTAATTAGTTACTTCATTTTTTATTTTATGGCATTGGTGTTTTGCCTGCATCTATGTCTGTATGAGGGTGCTGGATTCCTCTGTATCTGGAGTTACAGACAGTTGCGAGCTGCCATGAGGGTGCTGGGATTTGAATCTGGGTCCTCTGGAAGAGCAGCCAGTACTCTTAACTGGCTGGATGACCCTATCTCTCAGAATGTTGCTGGAAATGTTAAGGTCAGAGCATGAGCTCGGGCAGGCCCAACAAGCTGGGCTTGGCCCCTCGCCTGCGGTAAATAGGCTCACAGTTCCTCAGCTGTTAGTACCGTGAGGCACTGTGCTTGTCCGTTCGCTGTCTTAGTTGTCTTAGCCCTCCTCTGGGGTAAAGTGTGGTCCATTCCTCTGCCTTAATTGAATTTTCCCATTACCCTAGTCCCTAGGAACAGTCACTGGGGAACTGGGGAATTGGGTCAGGGGATACAGGCACCAGCCTGCCTCTTTGATCTGGAGCAGAGGCCATTGAGATGACCAGTATCTCCCTTGGCTTAGTTTACAAGTTTGGGTGGCCAGACTCAAGCTTCTGATGGAGAGACGACTCGTGACACTCCTTTCTGGGTGCTTATTCAGGAAGTGCCCATGTCCTCCCTTCGACTGTTTTTGGAATCAAACCCACAGGAAGACCCTGCTGTCTCTCCCTACTTTGGGGTCTATCCATGAAAGGCCCAGTGCTAGACTGCAAGCTCAGGGCAGGCTCTCTGCCAGATCCCAGGACTCTCAGAGAGCATGGAGATCTTGCATCAGGCCTTTGATCCAGGCCATTTGTCCCACTCAGCTTGGCTTAAGACAAAACTTTTGATGTAATGGATCCCATTTGAAGTCACAGCTGAACCCCCCCCCCCTCAGGCTGCATGCAGGGAGGAGATGTGGAAGAAACCCCAGGTACCCAGCACGCCCTTTGGTGTGAACAGAGCCTGGTGTCAGCAGGAGAGAAACCTGGGTTTCGCCGGAAGCTCCGTGCCCTTGGGCATGTCACTGAACAAACCCCTGTGTGGCTCAGTGTCTTCATCTGCACCCCATGTGCTCCGTGCTTGTTAGGAACACAGCGCGTAGCTCCCTGACAGCATCGCGTGGGTGACAGTTGTCATTAACAACCACAAAGAGCTGAGTGTGGGAGCACACACTTTGAGGATGTTACTGTGAGCCAGCACCCGTGCTGAGTTCTTGTGACATGCTACAACCGGAGGGTTGGGGTTTCTGTGTTGGTCATAATACAAACAGTCAGGAAAGGGAGATAAAACACCTGACCTTTATTGAGCCTACCTGGTGACCAAGCTGGGTCCTGACACTGCCTCCATTTCAGGTACCAGCACCTGGAGCCAGCTAGATGTGAGCAGGGCTGGGAAACCCACCTAACCCCTTATCTCTGGGTAGCCATGAGCATCTAAACCACACTGTACTTCAGTTTCCCCATTCATAAAATGAGGATGCCGTTAATTAACTCTTCCACGTGATTCTCGACTCACCTTGCAACCAACAGGAAGAATTCATATAAACAGTAAGGGGAGGGAGATAAAATAGCAGACCTTCATTGAGCTGGCCATACTCGTTAGCAAAGTACCATTATCGTGAGCAGGAAACTGCTGCCCCGGTGTTCCTCTGCAGGGAATTTGGATCTCCGCGTATAACGAGCAGGGTCTGATCACGTATACAGCAGCTGTGTGTGCTACGGGATGGTGAAGTTTCTTTAGGCAGTTGAAGCTCTGAGAAGGCGGTAGCCATGGAGACCGGTCCTTGTACCTGCCTTATTCCTTCCTACTCCACCTCAATTGTAGCTTTTGAACTTTGAAATCAGGAACATCCTACCATGGATGAAGCTTAGCAGCCGTGTCTTCATGGCCCTGTGTTGGGGACATGCTTTGCAGTGAAGAGCCCCTGAGGGGCCCAAATCAACGAACAATCCACATCACGGGCATAGGGAAGAGTAGCCCTGGGGAAGCAATGCAAAGTCAGGGGGCGGTCCTGTGGGAATGGGTGACGAGAAGAACCTACGAATTCTTCCTGTTTGTTATGGTGAGTTGAGCACCTTTGCCTTGGGCAGCACATGGAAGAGTTAATTAACAGCATCCTCATTTTATGAATGGGGGAACTGAAGCACAGTGTAGTTTAGATGACCATGGCTACCCAGAGATAAGGGGTTAGGTGGGTTTCCCGGCCTTGCTCACATCTCTGGCTGGTTCCAGATGCTGGAACCTGGGATGGAGGCAGAGTGTCAGGACCCAGCTTGGTCACCAGGTGGGGCATGATTGAGTATTATTGTTTTGAAAGTCAGAGGTGACTGGAGGGCCACTGGGTTTTGCCAGCTTTGTCCCATATCCTACAAGCCCCGTTCTCCCTCCCTTGTGAACTTGACTGCCTTTGTCAGCGAGAGAGAAACAGTAGCCCTTTGTTCTCTCTGGATTCAGAACCCTGTGTGCTGCATGGAACCGTGTCCAGCATAGCGACACTTGGAAGTGGACACCCATGGTCAGGCCTTTCATTGAGATGCCCTAAACTCTCACGGAGAGGGACAGACAGATCACACCCCTTCCAAGGGGAGAACAGGAAGTCTCTGGGAATGTTCTAGGCGCCAAGCGGTCAGAGAAGCAGAATGGTGAACACACATTAAGTTCTTTATCTCTGAATCCTGCCCTCACCCTGTCTAGGAGACTGGGCTTTGGCTGTACCATTTTCTGAAGCATCCCTTGCCTGCAGTCACTCCTGTGGAGGTTCTCTGTGATGCACTCTCTCCTTTGCAGCATTCCCTCTGCCGTGTTCTGGTTTCAGGAGCCCTTCACTCCCACCATGCACTGTCCAGGTCTCTGATGGGACCCATCTTCTCTCGGGGCAGGGGGGAGATACTGAGTCTTCTGTGAGGGTCTTTCTGGACAACATTCCTTGAGAATGATGGTAGCTTCTCTTAGACGACTCAGAGATGCTACTTTAAGGCCAGCTATGGCAGCACACACTTGTTACCCTGACACTCAGAAGGGAGAATCAGGAGGATGCCTGCAAGTTCGAGACTAGCATGAGCTATAAAAAAAGAAAAGATAGCTGGGTGTCAAGGCTCTGGAGACAGCAGCGTGCAGATCTCTGTGAGTTCAAGGCTATCTTGGTCTACATAGAGAGTTCCAGGACAGCCAGGGCTACATAGAAAAACCCTGTGAAGAGGGGATTTGGAGAGGGGAGATGCCATGGCAGGAGGCGGGCTGGCCATGCTGCAGAGTGGAGCCTACCAGGCCTAATGTGTGTCCCAAGTTGCTGTTCTCGTGAAAGGGCTTTACTGGCATAAAAATGCTTGGAAAATACACAAAGGAAGGTGGCTGGCTTCCAGACTCAACTGTTTACCTTTTGCAGAGCAGCCAGGAACACAGGGAGCTTATTTTCCAAACAGCCCCCGGTTGTCAGGTCTACAGCCCTCAGGCGGATGCCCACCTCCTTCCCCGAGCCTCAGGGGGGTCCCTGACTTTTCTCTGGCTGGTTTCTGCTCCTGCAAACTCCAGTGGCCCAAGAGCCATCCCTAACCTCTAGAACAACAGTAATTAACATAAGCATGCCCTATGCAGTAACCAGCTTAGGCTCTGACGCTATGCCCACTTCCCCAGTACGTTCCATGGAGGACTGGAGATGTGAAGACCAGCGTGGTAGTTCTGTCTGAACTTGGGTATTGGGCCTGCTGTTACTCTTGGGATCTCTCTTCATAGTTGTCATGATCTGTTTGTGGTGTCTGACACAGTGGAACCCAGCAGGCATGGCTGTAGTTCCTTGGGTACCTCTTCTTGTTCTGGTAGCTTCTCTACTTCCTTTAGTTCCTGTTGGGGTTGGATGAGAGTGTAGTGTGGAATCAGTGTATAGAACCAGAGAGGTCCTTTCAGTCTCCTCCTGGGAGAGCGTGGCCAGGGGCTGTGATTATTGCTGCGGGGTTGCCACTGGCATTTCTGCAGGGCTTCAGTCTGCTCCCAGCTACACGGTGTGGTTGGTCCTTTTGTCTCCCTAGGTTCTCGGTGTTCTGGTCCTGGGAGATAGGAATGTCATCCCCATCTCCTTGCCTTGCTGTGAGGTCTCAGAAGACACCCAGGAGGCAGAGTCAGGTGATCACCTTAAGTTTGAGACCAGCCAGACCCAATTTCAAATAACAACAAAAGACGCTTGGGCTGCGTCCTTTCCTCTCCTCAGTCTGGTGTCTTGGCTGTATTTGTTTTGTTTGGTATACAAGATTGTCACCATGGGAGGGAAGCATGGTCCTTGATGAGTTCTCATTGGGAGGTCTCTGGTACTTTTTTTTCCCCCCCCTTAAAATAGGAGTGACCTTTTAACATCTGTCCTGGCAGACCATAAAAAATGGAGCTAAGGACAGCAGGAAAGAGCTGGCACATTCCAAAGGCTTATCAGAAAAGTTAAAATATGGGTGTATCTGCAGCAGGTGTGAGTGGGGCCCGAGGGGCCGACAAGACAGAATACATAGTATGAACAAGTGTGGGGAATTGTTCCCACCCATAGGCCTGCTGGGACAGGGCAGCCAAAAATGTAACTATAGCCACAGAAGATGGGCTGTGCAGAAATACCAGGATTGAAAGTGGCATGAGGCCCAGGTGCAGGGACCAGAGTCCTAACCTGCCTTTCTTCTCGCCCTCCTCCAGGGCCCCTAGCTGTGATTTTGTTAATGGACAGCAGCTATGTGGTTGTGGGTTTTGAGATCGTGACAGCAGGGGACAGAGTGGACAAGGGGCAGAGGATAAGGGTGGGCCGGGAGATCAGATCAGTTGCCTCAGGTCTTACTTTGCATTCAAGCCAAACTCTTTCACCCAGATCCGAGGCACATTTTAAAATTCTCTGCCCTCACTTGCTTTGTTCCTGGTACCCTTTCCCATGGTGGTTGGGAATAAAAGGAGACAGATATGTATGTCATTAGTGTGCCGTCTCCTCAGAATGACCATTTGTAGCGGCTTTGTGTCATGAATGGCGTGGGCACAGCCAGCCCTGAATCCTGGAGCTAGCTGCACTTGAGGATGGGACTGGCCAGAGAAGCCTTGCTGAGGCCATGTGGGGGGTCAGCCAGGTGCCGGCGTCAACTTGCCCTCAGAGTCTGGCCTTGCAGGTGGTGGTGGCTGTGTGCTGGCGGCAGACATCTGGTGCATCAGGAATCGTGCGTCCTCCGGCCGCCCCTGCTGTTGGCAGGTGCTCTTGGCTTGGGGTCAGGTGATACTGAATATCAACTGGCCACTCTGGCTCTCTTGAGGCTTGATCTTCCCAGCCCTGTGCTCTTGAGAAAACAAACACATTCCTCAGCGGAGCAGGGCACACAGTGCACAGCCGATCAAGGCAGCTCTGTGCTCGGGCACCCCTCCACTGTGGGTGACAGAGCCCAGTCTTAGGGTGGAATGCAAGTGTCTGCCTTCTCAAGGCAGCGACTCCCACGCTTGCCAAGGACATCACTCCTCCTTAGAGGAGAAGAACGTGTGCTTAGACGGAGTTTTGACTGACTGGTCATTTCTCTTTATCGCTCTGAGCTCTGGTTGCCCTAGTTGGTTGAGCCCCGTTGAGGTGTGTTTAATAAATGCTTTCTCCGTACAGCCAGGGTATGGCATCCCCTGCTCGTGTGTTTTCTGCCTTTGGGGGATCCTACGTATAAACATGGACCTACATGTTAACATCCTCAGCTACCACGAATGATGAGTAGTGGGCCCATGAGCTCTTGTTCTGTCTGTCCAGTTGATTGCCCTCTGGGGTGCTACCGAGACCCAGGGGTCCCAGATGTGGACTCAGGCACTGAAGCGCATCTTATGTTTCCACCTTGCAGCTGAACCTCAGCCGGCCAATCGAGGAGCAGGGCCCCCTGGACGTCATCATCCACAAGCTGACCGATGTCATCCTCGAGGCTGACCAGAACGACAGCCAGTCCCTGGAACTGGTGCACAGATTCCAAGTGAGTGAGGGTGCTGATGCCTGGCTATGGGGCCTGTGGGGGTTGGGGAAGGCCAGGTTGGCCATGCAGCTTAGAGCTGCGGTGTCTGTAGAAATGGCTCTGCCCCTGGCAAGCTGTGGTTTCCTGAGCGAGTGCTCAGTTGCAGGCCGGACCTCAGGCTTGAGTGTAACCCAGGTTAGATGTCCTGATCGTGGTCAGAGAGCTGCTGAGCCCAGGAGGTTTCTGTGCCTTCAGGGCAGGTATGCTCAGCACTGGCTGGTGACTCCATTTTGACCCCAGGATGGGATCCCTCTTTTGCACCTGGGGTCAAGGGTTCCTTAAAATCTTCGAACCTTGTTCTGCGTTTGTGGAAAACGCCCCTGTATAATTTGATATTGTGTATGCCTTGCTTGATCTTTCTCATGGACCTGAGGGGTATTCCCTGCTCCCTACCCGTTTCCCCAGCAGCTCCAGATCCTGACCCCTGGATGATTGCCTGTCACCTTCGGGTTTTTATGTGGGGTGAACTGCTGCTGTTGCCACTGCTGGCTTGCCCTATGTGTCCTCTTTCCTCTGGCAGACAGCTCGGGGGTCATGAAACAAAGTCATATTATCAGCAGAAATGCAGCTGAAATAGTGGCCGTTCTCGGGCCTCCCTAGGACACGGGGTGCTTGAACCAGCATTTTTCATCGGCAGCAATTGGAGGCTGGAGAGCCTTTCCTCGGCCAGGACAAAGGGACTGTTGTCACACAGCAGCCATCCTGCTGACAGTGTTCCTCTCTGCCACGTGTTCAGGGTTGGTGGCCTCAGCCCCCTGAGCATCCCACGGCTCTCGCCCACTTCTGGAAACCTCTTGCAGCTACTCCTTGCCTCCTGTGTGCATTCTAGGGCCGCCCGCAGTGAGGTAGGGATTGTCCCCACTGGCCTCTTTATAAAGTCCCTCTCATTTGCTGAGCTCCTTCTTCTCATAGGCTGAGGCTGTGGCCATGGTCCTCCTCCACCTTGTGGAGCCTCAGTTTTCTTGTTTGTAAAATGGGTACTTGCAGGGAGGAGCAGCTGGGCAGTGATGGAAAGTCCTTCCGTGCTCGGTCCTGGAGGGTGCTCGCTGCTGGTACGTGCTGTGCTTACTGCCTGGGTTTCTGCTGTGCAGTTACTTCTTCAGGTCCTTCTCTAGAGTGAGTCAAGCAGGAAGGTTTGACTGACCCCCTCTCCGAGGCATGGACTTAGCCCAAAAAGCAGCCAACCTGAGCCCATTTTATCTCTCTATCCCTCAGGGCAGGTCTCCTGGTCTGCTTTGTTTTATAACCAGGAAACTAAGGCTCAGAGGTGTGTGGGGTGTGGCAGGGTCAGGGCTCAGAATTGACTTCCTGAATCCTCCGCTTGTTCCCTGTGGGTGGCTTTTACACCACTCTCAGTGACCAGGTATTCATCTGCCTTCACCACCATCCTATAGGTGCTCTGGTTACTGAGTGAAGCAGCCACCTTTGTCACCCCCCACTGATGCCTCCTGTCCTCTAGGAGGCCCTTAGTGGCTGATTCCTATGTCTACAGCTCCTTAGGTACTGGTTCACTGGCAAGACATCAGAGCCTGGGTAGTTGTGTAGACCCTTGAGGCCGAAATGTCTGCCAGTCCCACAGAGGACAGTGCTGACACCTTGCAGGGACCCTGCCAAGCCTTGTCTGAGAACAGCAGGCCAGGTGTAAGGAAAGCGTTGACTCCAGCAGGAGATAGTCACTGCCACGTGGTGTGGGCTCTGCTGTAAACTACCCGACTGCCTCCAGGTGAGGAAGGGGGTGCAGGTTGGGTCATGTGGGACTCACTTTTTTGTTGCTGTGGAGACACCACAACCAGAGTGACTTACAGAAGGGTTTATTTTAGCTTCCTGTTTCAGAGGGATAGTCTGTAGTGCCGGGACAGCACTGCAGTAGATGGCAGCCTAGCAGCCGGAGTTGGGAGCTAAGAGCTCACACCCTCCACTCAGCTATGAAGCAGGGGTGAACTGGAAGTAGATGAGGC
>NC_022009.1:38318569-38348601 GCF_000317375.1 Microtus ochrogaster | reverse complement strand
AGACCGTACCACCTCAACCTCCCCAGTGACACCATGTATTCATGTGCCTACATGGCACATGGGGCATTCCTCATTTAAACCACCACAGGTATCTCTCTCAGGTCCCTGCAGTTAGAAAGTGATCGGGTATCATTGGAATCATGGCTGGTGACCTTGCTGTCCCCCTGCCCTGCCACTTCTCCAGAGACAAAGGAGAGGAAGGCTCCATAGTTTAAGCATATGGAAGGTGGGGCCAGCCTCTAAATCCATGGGCCTTGTAACCCCAACAGTATACATTTGTCATCATTAGGATGGCTCACTGGAGCTAGAGGGGGCTCTGCGGTTAAGAGCACTGGCCGCTCTTCCAGAGGACCCAGGTTCGTCCAGCACACACATGGCAGCTCACAACTATTTGTGAATCTTGTTCCAAGGAAGTCAAAGCGCTCTTTCTGGCTTCCATGGACACCAGGCACACATGTGGTGTACAGACATGCATGCAGGCACAACAGACATATGCATGCTGCTGCTGATAATAAAGTTCTTTAAAACTAATAATAATAATGAGGAGGAGGAGGAGGAGGCACCTTCTTCCTGGAGCAAGTATGGTCCAAGTGCCTGTGATTTCCCGGGTGTTGCCATGGTCGTGTTCATTCCCATCAGTTCCATTTTTCTGTAAAGGCTTAGTCTGGTCAGTAGTTAACTCCATGTCCCCTCAGGGCACTGACCCCTCCCCTGTACTCCAGATACAGGAGAGCCCTCAACCTAAGGCAGCTGCCCTAGGTGTATGGAAGAACATTCCAGAGAACATGTGCTTATGGACTGTCTCGGAGGGAGGGTCTTGGCTGGTCCCTGAAGCCTGCCATTTGGGGGGCACACACGTTGCTAACCCCTTGTCTAGGATGGGTATTTCTGGGGAAAATTCTTAGAGCAGTCTGTTTCAGCAAGAAGCCAGATACATGATAAAGACCAGGACGGTCTTCCTGGGGAAGAGACCAGCTCTTTTTGAAAAAGCATCAGGCTGCATTCCTCAGAGGCCCCAGGAGGTTAGCAGGAGTGTATGTGGTGGTGGAGGGGGGGTACGTTGGGATGATAGGAACACAGTGACACCAGCCTAAGACAGATTGAGGGACTCAGGATGATGTCTGGGGATTAGGACTCTTGGGGCAGGGCGCTTGGAGATGTCAGTGCTGACCTGATCATCTACCTGAGAGGCACAAGGTCAGAAGCCAAGCAACAGGGACCTGGGATTTGACACTTGACCTTGACCATGCCACAGCTTTCATTTCCAAACTCTTGTTTAATTTTGTCTCTTGGACATTAGCAAGAAGGCATTGGCTTGGGACCCAGGAGGGACAGGAATGTCATAATAGGCATATTGATTTCAGGAGCAAGAAGCAGCACCCAAAGCCCAGTGTGCAGAGAGAGAGAGACCCCTCCTTAAGTATGTGTGCAACAGAGCCAAGTAAAGGGGCCCTGCCCAAGTCAGGGCTCTGCCAAAAGGGCCCCATCTGTATTCAGGTCCCCAGGGAACTGTTGTGGAAAATGATGGAGTTTGGAGATGTTCCTGATAGCCCTAGAGCACAGTGTTCTGCGGATGCTGTCCCGAGCCTCTGGTCCTCAGGGAAGGGAGGTTTGTAACTATGGCCAGCTCCCTCCTTGTGTCCAGGTAAGCAAGTAGGCGGGTGTGGGCCTGGTGCGTTTGCAGGCCAGGCAAGTTGGTTGCCATGGGAACCACTTCCAGTCAGTTTTCCTTTTGGATTAACCTCACAATGGAGGATCACTGGGATGAGTCAGTTGTTTTTCTGTTCCAAGGGTCATGTGGAACCTGCAGTCTGGCGCCTTTGCCCAGTGCCTGAGACTTGGTTATCTGTGCACAGACATGGGCAAAGGTCCCCCAGGGCCCTCCTGGGCCAGTGGGGATGGGTGTGACTGGTACAGAGGGACCTTGGGCCTCTTGTCTTTTCCTTCTGTCTTGTCACTTTTGATATCACCTTTCTAGTATGATTGCAAGGATATAGATGGAGCCTTTGGACTCCAGAATCTCCCTAGGTAGAGTATGTCAGTTGTCACCCACCAGGCATATGGCTCTTTCGGGGATAGTCCCTGATAAGGTTAAAGGGGAACCTGAACCAAACTGATGCTTTTTCCCCATCATTTGTGTGTGTGCGTGTGCTCGTGTGTATGAGTTTGTGGGTATGTGTGTACATATACATACATCATGATGTGACTTTTTTGTTTTGTTTTGATTCAGGGTCTCTCTTTGGCCTGGAACTTGCCAAGTAGGCTAGATTGGCTGGTTAGCCAGCTCTAGGGATCTGCCTCGCCAACACTGAGATTTTAAGTATATGCTGCCATGCTTGGTTCTGTCTCTGTCTCTGTCTCTGTCTGTCTGTCTGTCTGTCTGTCTGTCTGTCTGTCTCACTCACTCACTCACTCACTCACTCACTCACTCACTCACTCACTCACTCATATCCTTGGGATTGAACTTATGTTCTCATTCATTGTAAGGTGAGCATTTTACCAGTTCGCCTGACTCCTCAGCCCTTCCTCTCCATATTGATCATCTGGAAGGAGGTCAGTTGTCTCCAGTATTCCTGTCTGTCTGTCTGGTTTTTTTTTTCTGTTTTTCTTTTTTTTTTAAGACAGGGTCTCACTACATAGCTCAGGCTGGCCTCGAGCTCAGCAATCTGCCTTTGTCTGCCTCCCAAATGCTAGGATTAAAGGTGTGCGCCACTTCGCCTGGCTCTGAACACATTCTTTAAAGTCAACCTCATGTGGTCCTCCTAACTCTTCCTTGCCACACTAACTTTCCACAACAGCTGCTCAAGCCTGACTCTTGCCTGCCCTGTGCGCAGGCGTCTCTTACAGCCAAGATCCCCTTCCTGAGGACCTCCTTCCTCCCAATAGTAGATACAGCTCCTGTCCCAAGCCCTCCCCACCCTGGCCTTTACTTCCCATCATTTGGAAATTAATAATTCATCATCTGCTGTTGTCCCTCCTGGGGCTACCTGCTGCCAGGACCTTTGTTCTCACTATTGCCCTCTGCACCAGTTTCAGATATGCCTGTGTGCTTTGACAATGTGTTAGGACTGTGGAGAGGGTCTAACTCGGCGTTGGGTGGACCCTGTGGGTTAGTGGTAGGTGAAGTGCATAGCTCTATTGGATGCGGAGAAGCAGGGAAGAAGGCCAGAAGGTTTGTAAGGTAGGAGCTGCCGCCTGGCATGTATGGAGGAGTGTGCCCCAGAGCCAGCAGGCTGGAGTGTAGGGTGGCAAGGCCAGAGCTCAAGAGAGTTTTGGGTCCAGGTTGTGGAACTTGGACTTTCTCATGCAGAGAGATTGGGAAGCAATACGATAGTGAAAATAAGGTCAGATTGATTATCAGAGAGAGGCCCTGTTCAGGAGTTCTGCTAGTGCAGGACACTAGGTAGTCACCAGAGCTTGGATGTCTGGGCTGAAGATGGACATGTATGCTGGAGGCCCAGCAGGGCTCCGTGCTCAATCCCAAGTGTTCCCTCCCTCAGCTGCCAGGACAAGACAAAAGCCACACCTCCTGTGGGTCTTCAGTATATAAAGGGAGTCTGGGTCAAGAGCACTTTAATCACCTCAAGGATTCGGGAAGCAAATTTATTACCCCCACCCCCTCCCCCATATTGGTCCCTTGGTTCTCAGTCAGGTGCCAAGAGCTGTTTATCACCTATAGGAACCCTGAGGCAGGCAGCAGGAAGCAGGTGCGTCTGCACTCAGGCAGGCTGTACGGCTTGCGTCTAAATGTTGAAATTGCCAACCTCTGGTGGCTGGCAGAGAGCATGGTGTTCAGGGCTCCTCCTGCTAGCTAGCTGACGCTCTCTTGGGTTTTTGGGACCTCAGATGCTGGAGCAGTCCTGATTGATTATGGCAGGGAGATGAGAAGGTGGCAAAGCTCATGCCTGCTCTCAGTAGGTTCTCCCTGCAGGCAAAGGACTGTGCTCAGCCCAGGACTCTTGGTTTTTCCGATACAGGGTTTCTCTGTGTAGCTTTGGAGCCTGTCCTGAAACTCTCTCTCTGTAGACCAGGCTGGCCTCGAACTCACAGAGATCCACCTGCCTCTGCTTCCCAAGTGCTGGGGTTAAAGGCGTGTGCCACCACTGCCCAGCAGCTCAGGACTCTTGTTTCCCTTTAAAAATTAAAATAGACCACAAGGTTTTTGTTAGCATAAAATAAATTAATATATGCACATGTGCTTAAAACAGTGCCTGGCCTGGGATGAGTGGTATGTGTTTTTGTGTGTGTGTGTGTGTGTGTGTGTGTGTGTGTGTGTGTGTAAGCATCAACCATCTTCCGTGTTGGTGTCTGGTGTGTAGTAGTCGCAGTCCATGCAAACCCTGTGGTCCCTTGGAACACTCAGGCATGCTTCTGGTAACACCGTTACTACAGTGACAGCAGCCCTTTGCGCCCAGTCTTAGCTGTGACCTCAGCCAACTTAAGAGTTCCCTATTGTAATTGAAGTCAACAAGGCAGTGATTATGAAAGTGTCTCTTAGTGGGAGGCATGCCTGTGAGGGGCCCTTGGAAATGTGGGCTAAGAGGAGGTGGTCAGAGGGACTTGGCTGTGGTCCCTGGCTCCGCCCCTCATCCATCAGCCCATGTGGATTCTGGTCATGCTGCCTGCCACATAGGGAACATGTGGGAGGGTACCTATGACAGCGACCTTGGATCAACCCTGTCTAGTTCCTAAGTGTGACTGACACCTCTCAAGCCATAACTTAACTCACCCTTTCCCCTCAAGTACAGATGTAAGAGCACCACAGGCATGGAGTTAAACCCAACAGCCTTCAGTGCTGAGCAGCCACTAGCAGAGGGTCTGCATCTTGCTGGGGGATGGAGGGGAAGGCCAGGGACAAAGGTTTTCTTGTTCTTAGCCTTCCAGCCCAATTAGGAAGCCAGAGTCTAAACCCACAAGAAGTTGTGTAACGTCTAAGTTGAGCTTCTGTTGGCTTGTATGTGGGCCTCTGGGGTCAGAGTCAGAGCTTGGGATCCAGTAAAGATTTTTGTATTGTCACAGAAGATCTCCTGCAGAGGCTGCCTTTGGCTAGTCACAGACCATGTGGACACATTGTCTGGGTTCTGACTGTCTCTCACTAACTGTTCCTCATCTCAACCATTGAGATAATGGAATTAGTTATGCATTTTTCAGGCAAAAAAAACCTAAAGTCTGAGAAAGCCTGTCACCTGCCCAGCGTCGTTTAGCTTAGTTGTGGTGTACAAATATATGTATGTGTATATACATAAATATACACATTTTTTTAACATGTGCCTAAAGGGCTTACTTTGGACAATAGCCAGTGGACACCCCTTCTCTTTCCCACAGCTGGCTGCACTGTCAGTGGCTCAGGGTCTCCTAGGAAACGATCATTTCCTTGGATTACTTCTGACCCAGCTGGTGCCATGAGCTGATGAAATATCGGCTGGCAGAATCCAAGGGACTCAACTGGGCCTATCCCAGTCCCAGAGCAGCAAACTCGGTACTGGGGTGACCATGAGGCCAACCTCAAGATGACTGCAAGTCTGGGTCACACGGCCAGTCCTCCCGTGGTGGAGATGGCCACACAATCTCTCCATTGTTTATTTAGGTTGAGCCAAGTGGTGGGGCCTGGGCACTGTTCTTCCTGCCGAGGGAGGGAACTCCATTTCATGCCTTCGTCTGGTAGTAGGCTACCCTGCCTACCCACCCCCACTCCCTGTCCCCTGCCTACAGTGGGAAGAAGACCCAAGCCCTGCCACTTAACTGTCCAGGATCTGAATCCTGACATCTGACAGGTTTAGGGTTAGGCTTGGGGTAAGGGTTATGGTGCATGCTGAATTTTAGAGATGTGTTTATTAGCAGAACATATTGGTAAGCACCGATCCCCTTAGCACTTGTAAGCTGGAGGCAGAAGAACCGGGAGTTCAAGGTCATTTTTAATGACATAATGACTTTGTGCCCAGATTGGATATAAGAGACTGTCTCAAGTCAAATGAACAAGCAAGCAAACAAACAAACAAAAGATGTTTCTTAGTATGTTTTCTGTCATAGGGATTACACACCTGTAACTAATACTTGAGGGACTAAAGGAGGAAGATTGTGAGATGCTGCCTCAAAAATAATCAAACAACACCACGAAGTAGTGTCTAGAGTTGTAAAAAGAGCAGTTGTACTTATTATTCTACAGTTTCTCAGCTGCAGTACCGTTGACAGCTTGAACTAAGTAATCTTTTGTTGTTGGGATCTGTCCTATGCTAGCCAGGATGTTTGGTGACCTGTTTGATCTATACACTCTAGATACAGTAGTACCCTCAAACATTCCCTATTGTGAGGACCAACTATGCCTCCAGACACTGCCATGGAGTTGTTGGGAGGTGTCACCCTGCTTAGATGCCATGGTGCTCTTTAAAAAGATATTATTGTCATCTTTATGTCTAGATATGTGTCTGTGTGTGTGAGGGCATTGCCCACAAGGCCAGAAGTGGGCACTGTTCCTGTGCTGGAGTTGCTGGTGATTGTGAACTTCCTGGCATGGCTGTTGGGAACTGTATTTGGGTCCTCTGCAAGCTCTTAACTGCTGAGCATCCATCTCTCCAGCTCCCACTGTGATTCTTAGGAGACGGTCTCAACAACTCTGTGAGAGCTCTTTTGTGTGTATGCCAAAGCCCCAAGGGGTCTGCTCTGTGGGCTTGGGGATGGGCTCCCAGTCCTAAAGGACTGTCCTGTCCTGTAGGCTTCTTTTCATGACCCTTTTGGGGTAGAGTGGTGCCCATCTCCGTCCTCCTAGCTTATGTAGGGGTTCTATATGCTGGTTTGTATCTGTGCCACCCATGTGGGTTACAGTTGTCAAGCTAGAGTGGTTGGCTTCCCTGGACCTCATGTAACTAATAATGTCAGGGCAAGTGTGAAGCTGATCCTCTTGGGATGGACAGAAGGAAGAATGAGACCATCATCCTTTGAGGCCCCTCCCTGCATGTCTATGTGGATGACATCTACACCCCCAGACTCAGGCCTCCAGCCCCAGGTCTACCATCTCTCCACTGATTGTAGCATCAGTCAGTCATCAAATGACTGCTGGAGTCATTCATTCATTCAGCAAGTCCTGCTGTATGCCAGGAATCAAAAAACATTGAAGGAACCACAATAAACTAGACAGACTGGGTTGATACAGCATATGCCTCATGGACTGAGCCAACATGTGTGCCTGTGTGTATGCATGTGTGTGTTCAGGAATGGTACAAACAAAACATGTTAATAGAAGAAAAAGGAACATAGCTCCAGGTAGGGTAAGGACCGGGAGGAGGACAAGGCCTGTGATAACAGGAAGAGAGTCTTTGGAGACAAGTGACATTGTGTGTCCTCTTTCTGATGACCTTGAGTTGACCACCAACTGCCATTTTTATCTTTGCAAGCCGTCCAAGGGAAAGAGAGAGCACACTGCCCGCCCCCTTCCCTGCACACTGACTGTGGCAGGGATTGGTGACATGAGTAGGTGCACACTTGTTGACAGAGCAGTTCCCACCTCTGAGCTTGCCTGGGCCACTTGTCCAAAGCATGTGGCACTGGGTCCATTGTCTGCAGCACCACATGCCAGGTAAGAGTGTCTGGTGGCAACATCAGAGAAATGCAGATCAGAACAACTCTGAGATTCCATCTTACACCTGTCAGAATGACCAAGATCAAAAACACTAATGACAGCTTATGCTGGAGACGATGTGGGGTAAAGGGAACACTCCTGCATTGCTGGTGGGAGTGCAAGCTGGTACAACCCCTTTGAATGTCATTGTGGCGATTTCTCAGAAAATTAGGAAACAACCTACCTCAAGACCCAGTAATACCACTCTTGGGTATATATCCAAAGGATGCTCAGTCGTGCCACAAGGACATGTGCTCAGCTATGTTCATAGCAGCTTTGTTTCTCATAGCCAGAACCTGGAAACAACCTACCTCAACCAAAGAATGGATAAGGAAAATGTGGTGTATTTACACAATGGAACACTAAACAGCAGTAAAAAATAATGACATCTTGAAATTTGCAGGCAAATGGATGGATCCAGAAAAAACCATATTGAGTGAGGTAACCCAGACTCAGAAAGACAAATATAATATGTACTCACTCATAAAAGGCTTTTAGATATAAAGCAAGGAAAAACTAGCCTACAATCCTCCACAACCCCAGAGAACCTAGACAACAATGAGGACTCTAAGAGAGACATACATGGATCTGCATAGGAAGCAGAAAAAGACAAGATCTCCTGAGTAAATTGGGAGCATGTGGTCACCGGAGAGGGTAGGAGGGGAGAGAGGAAGAAGGAAGGGGAGCAGAGAAAATGTATAGTGCAATAAAAAAAATTTAAAAAAAGAACATCTGGCAGCAAGAACCCCCTGTTTTCACACAGCTGGAGCCTGTTGGACACCAGAAGGCTGGAAGGCTGCATCTGTAGGTGAGGAGCTCAGTGTCCTCCCCAGAGTTCAGCAGCTCCCGAGACCTGCTTTTCTCTGCAAGTTCAGGGTGAAGCTCTTGAGATCTGGCTGTGGGTCCCAGCTGCAAAGCAGCAAGGCGCAGAGGGCAGGGAGCCCATGGCCACTAGGAACTCATTGGCAGTCCTGCAGGCCACCCTGTTGAGGGCTGTCTGTACATTGAGTGGCTTTACTTCACTGACCAGGTAGTTCTTCTTGGCCTTTAAACCTTTCTGACCACACTTTGGAAGTAAGCTGCATACCCTCGTACATGTTCCCTTATGCACGCGAGAGAGATCTGTAGGATGAATATGTAGAGACTCAGTAGAAACACCGAGTCTGCAGCTTCCATTTTCTTTCTGTTCAGGTTCCACCACTTTCAGCCCCGCCTTCAAACGCTCCTGCATTTCCTAATGCAGCCTGGAGCTACCTCCTGCAGAAGGTGTGGGGTCCCAGCAGTCTTGTCTGCTGGTTTGCTCCTGGGCACTGTGAGCCCTTGGGAAGGGCTGTGCTGGCTGATCTAATGGACTTGGCTGGACCACTTTGTTCCTCACTGTGCTGAGGGGATCATGCATGGCCTGTCTTTTCTGCATCCTGTGTTGTCAGACTCTGGCCACCCCACCTTGCCCTTGAGAGTGAACACGGCTGAGGAACAGGGAGGGCTCAGATGGATTCTGTTGTCCTTTCTGTCAGCTCTCCAAAATAACAGGAGATGGTGTTAGTGTAAAAAGTCAGCGTCCAAGAAACCCCCAGAATTTTGTGAATGTGCAGTCCAGCCCACATGTCCAAGGCCGACACTGCATCTCACTTACTACCTAGGCTTGTTTTTCTTACACGAACTGTGACCTTTCAGAGTGCTAGACTGGTCACTGTAATAATTTCTGCACCAGAGGGACCTTGGCGGGTGAGAGCCAGAGGCTTCATGGCGGGCAAGAGACAAATACACCATGTAGACTGCTTAAGTGGAAGTTTATTGAGAGAAAGGGGAAGAGAAGGGAAGAAGGAAACAGAGGCAGAGACCAGCTTGCCTCATCACAAGAACAGCGGGAAGAGAGTGGGATTGGGCGGAACTTGTCTCTTAAAGGGACCTTTTGCACCTATGTACAGACTACGTAGTGATATGGCAACCATAGGACCCTGGGCTGGCTAGGGTACGTCCTACTCAGTCACTTCTCTCCCCTAGGCCAGGGACCGTATTGCTTTGTTTGTTTGTTTGTTTGTTTGTTTGGGACAGGGTTACTCTATAGATTCTTTGGTGTCTGTTTTGGAACTAGCTCTTGTAGACCAGGCTGGGCTTGAACTCACAGAGATCCACCTGCCTCTGCCTCCCGAGTGCTGGGATTAAAGGCGTGTGCTACCACCATCACCCAGCTTTATTTCTTTATGATCAGGTCCAGACTCCTTAGCTCTTCTGTTGCTAGGACCTCGGCCTGAACTTTTCTTTGAGACCCATGTCCACCCCAGCTGTACCAGGTGCCTGGTTCACAGATGTGTTAAGTGTCCTTCTCCAAGGCATCAGCCTGAAATAACCTTTTGCTCTTGACTTATGCCTGACTCTTCAGCATTGGTGGCCTCAGAAGCCCCCTTCCCCCATATTCCCTCATGGCCAGACTTGTGCCCGCCCCTCACCGTGCATCCCCTGTATCAATAATCCCCTGCCCTATAGTCACCGCCGTTTAGAATTCCTTTATCTCTATAATGGTAGGTAGGAAGTGGCTATTGTCATGTAGGTTAATAGGTGGAAATTATACCCTCCCCCTCATCCTAGGGGCTGGCCTCTTGTCCGCCAGGAGGCCTTAGGCTGAGTGCTCAGACTTGAGAGAGCTCTCAGGAATACAAATGTCTGCTTACCGGAAACTGAACTCTCCCGAGAAGCCTTTTCAGAGAGTGGGACAGGAAGCTCTCTCTGCACATCAGACAAGACCAGAGTGTGTGGAGATTCAGAAAAGACAGCTCTGGGCATGGCCTTGTCTGGCCTCATGTCTGTCACTGAAGGACCTTGGCCTTGCTTTCTGTGTGTCCCAGCACATGTGTGAGCATACCTAATCGGCCCACAGCAGGGGACCTGTAACCACACGCTTTGTGCTCCCAGGGTAACAAGGCCACAGGCTTCTGAATCTGTACGGCTTAGGCCTGACTCAGCATAGGGGCCCAGGAACCTTTTCTGGTTTGTTCTGCATATTACAACCTAATTGTCTGGATCCTAAAAATAAGTCACTTAAAACTTTTTACTGTACAGCTATGGCACCTGAGAAACCACTAACTTAGGTAACGCAAGGGCTACAGGCCATTTTTTTTTTTTAAACTCCACTGTTTCTCAGACTGAATGGTGTCTCTGGGTCCTTGTGTTAGGCTGGGTCCGGGCTGGGTGCTGCTGGGCTCTAAGACGTGATCTGCAAATGATTGGAAGGCAGAAGCCTTGGCCATCCACCAGGGACTGGTAACACAGGCTACATACAGCACAACTCTGACTTTGACACTGTGAATGACTAAGCTTGGTGCCTTACCCCTGGTATATTCTGTGTGCTGCCTAACTGTCCCTTGGCTCCTGAAAGCCTGGCTCCAGGGTTTAGCTGTATATTCCAAGGTTCTGGCCTACACTAGGCCTGATGCCAGCCAGACATGCCCTCCTGCACCGAGACACTTGCAATTGTGTGGATGTCTTGGAACTGTGAACAGGCAGGTGATGGGAAAACACTGCCTGGGGGATGTTGATCTTGGCGTTGGTTGGTGTCAAGTCTCTCAGCAGTGGGTTGACTTTACAGCTTCATTGGTCTGCTGGAAGATCCACTATTTGTCCTCCCGCAAAACATCGTGTGCTATGGCCTAAGTCTTTAATCTCACATGGCTTTGGCATCCTGAGGCCAGGTTTCCCTTCTGTAGAACCAGAGTGTACCTTTGCAGCATGATGTCCTTCACCCAGCTGGAGTCCCATTGTCTTCCTCCGTGTGGTCTCCTTATTTCTCAGTATGTTTCCGTTACTGCCCTGCCCATAGGTATGTTAGTCCTGTGCCTCAGAATCCCGCACAGGTCCCTTGCCTGTGCCCTGTGAATCTTCCTCATAATCACCAATCTGGACTGCCACTCACTAATGCAATCTCCCAAGGGCTTCTGTCTTCGTTTATGTTAGTCTTAATCCGGCTGGGAACCTTGGCATAGATACTACTTCCTTCCTGAGAAGACAGACTGGGCTCAGGGATCTTCCTTTGCTTCTAGATCCACAGGACTCCTGCAGTGGGAGAGAGGACACAACCTCCCTGTGCATCTTTTCCCTGTGGGCATTCTCTTTGGCTCATGCTGCCATGGGAACATTTCAGTTTGTACACCCACTAGGCTGCAGGCCACAGCCCCATTGCAGCACACGAGAAAGCCTTCCTCCTTGGAATGAGCTGAATAGTGCTGGTCCAGATGCAGTTGAGCTGTCCTTCCTGGAGCCAGGTTCTCTTGTGAACCTGGTATCAGAGCCAGGATCCCATAGGGACATTCTTTCACTGAGGTTCTCTGAGCCCTGATTTCTTCGTTAGAGGGGCAATAAACAGGACCTCTGTGGTAGGATGGGTATGAGAGAAGCCTGTCTATATGATCTTAGGAGTAATTCATCATGGAGTCGAGTCCAGGTCCAAAGCTTTCTTGGCTCTCACTCAGCCTTTATGATTGTCAGAGGAACAGAGAGGAGGAAGATGGCACCGAGAAGGCCCAGAGTCACCTCCTTTTCATAAAGGCTCCCGTGAGAGTAATCTTCAGCAGCTAAATGGAAGTCAATTCAGCTCTGCTTGGGAGTCACTCCTGCCGTTCCCTTGGTGGTCAGGTGCTACCGAAACACTCCATCTCCTGATTCCTGGGAGCCCATGGAATCATCTGTAGGCCAAGATGCCCAGTGTGTCTCCTCCTGGAGCCAAATGAAGCTCTGGATGCTAGCCCCTGCTAGATTGAGCCATGGGCTGGTCTCTGCAGGAGATGTCTCTGCAACAGCACTCGGTGGGATTATGTTCATATGTGTCCTTCGGAGCCTAGGACCTCTTGGGGCAGCTCCCCAGTGCAGAGCTGGTGATCTTGAGAGTCTTCAGGGTAGGGACAGGGTGAGCCCAGAGACTCGAGTCCAGAGGTTTGCTGAGTCCCATGTTGCAAAATGCAGAACATTCTTTTATTCTGTGTTCTACCCGCCCTCTATGCAGCTCCCCGGGGTTGCTTTATCCAGACCTGAGGTCAGTCACATCATGGGACTGCAGGCTTGCTTCCGGGCATGGAGGATGTGTCCTAGTTTCCTACTCTTGCTGTGTCAAACACCATAGCCAACAGCAGCCTGAGAGCAGGCTTTGTTTCCAGTGACAGTTACCGTCCATCATCCATCGTTGAGGGAAGCTGAGGCAAGAACCCAAAGGCAGGAGATGAAGCAGCAACCATGGAGGAAAGCCACTTACTGGCTTGTTTTCCATGGCTTGCTCAGCTACCTTTCTTCAACAGCTGAGGCTCATCTGCCCAGGGATGGCACCGTTCATGGTGGGATGCCCCCCCCCTTTTGTTTTTCGAAACAGGGCTTCTCTGTAGTTTTAGACCCTGTCCTGGAACTTGCTCTTGTAGACCAGGCTGGCCTTGAACTCACAGAGATCCGCCTGCCTCTGCCTCCCGAGTGCTGGGATTAAAGGCTGTGCCACCACTGCCCGGCTGGGATGGGCCCTCTTATGTCAGTTAACAATCAAGATGTGACATTGCTTCCCCAGGCCAGTCTGGTGGGAGCAAGTCCTCAAATGAGAACTCTTTCTTCCCAAGTATGTCTAGGTTTGTATCGGGTTGGCAAAATCTAACTATAACACACAGGCCAGATCCGAGTTTGGAGCTTCTGGTGGTACTTTCTGTTGGAGAGCAAAGTCTGTCTCCCTTCCAGGGGACTGCAGAGATGTAGTACAACTGGTGCTCCCCCAGTCCGCTCATTTTTCTCAGATTGCAGTGGGAAAACTGTCTTCTCCCACCCATAGTGTGGCATCAGTGCCCCTAAGGGCGTCATTAGTGGCCCTGGAGAGCCAGTGCTCCGAGTGGGCACCTAGTTTGCCTCTGCCTCCTTATCCCTCTGACAGTGGAACTTTCTGCCTCCTCTGGACCCTACTGGGCCCAGGATGTCCATTTCTGTGGAAAGGCCAGACTCCCTTTCCTCCCTTTCTCTTCAGGATCTCACTCTGGTCCCTCGTGGCAGGCCAGCTCTCCAAGGGAATGGGTGTTTACCATTTGCCATGGCGATGGTTTGAGTCTTTCTTCCAGCAATTTGTTTGGCAATTCTGAGAGACTTGTGAAAAGTGCGTGCAGCCCTCCGTACAATAGATGAGCTGAAAAGCTCGGAGGAAAACGTGCTGTGATCTCAGGGAGGCTGGGGAAAGCCTTTGCCCCTCTCCGTCTCCAGAGAGATTTGCTCTCCCGGGCAGAGATTCTTCTGTGTGCTCCGCTGCTTTCATCCCAAGTCCAAGCTTGTTGGCGCCTGCTTGTCAGATTGTTTCCCTCTCTGGTTTCATGTGGCTTCTTTCTCTTGTGATTTTGGCTTAAATTCCTGCCTCGGTGATACTGAGTTCTATTTAAAGGTTTCTGTCCTGGTGCAGGAACGTGGGGCCACATGAGCTTTGTTGGGGCATAGAAATGCACATCTGTGTTTAGGTGGCTTCAGTTGCTGGGGAGAACAGGTCATCATCCCCTGGGTGGTGAGTCTCTGGGACAGCAAGTGCATGCAGCCCTGCTGACACCTGCAGTACTACCAGAAAACAGTCGCTCGCCCTCTCCAGGGAAGTCTTATGTGGCCTTGGAATTTTGCTCTTCAGGTTTCTCTAGCCAGCAGACTCCTGGGATGTCTGTACAAGAACCTGCAGGGTCATCCGGGTATATCTTGAGAGATCCTGAGAAGCCCAGCGGCTGGCTGCCTAGGTCCCTGTCACGTGTTCTTCCTGACACACCAGGGTGCTTCTGGAAGCAGTGGCCTGGGAAGGGGTTTGAGGGAGTGGGTTTTTTTGTTTTTGTTTTGTTTTAAGTTTTTCAAAAAAAGGTTTCATTGTTTAGCCTTGGCTGTCTTGGAACTCGCTCTGTAGACCAGGCCAGCCTCGAACTCACAGAGATCCCACCTGCTTCTGCCTCCCAAGTGCTGAAGGACTGACTGGGACTTTCAGGGCTGGCTAAGACCGTGGAGGAGTTGGGAACTGGCTGTAGAGGTTCCTCTTCACTGTGGTGTCTGCTGCACCTGGAAGACACCCCAGCACTGGCACGTGTGGAGTTATGTTTTGAAGTCTCTGAGCAGGATAGGGAGGAGGGAGGCCGGTGAGTGGTGAGCTTGTGTGTCAGCATGCTTCCATGAAGAAAGGCAGTGACGCTTGCCCATGAGAAGCCCCCATGGGAGAAGCAGGGCTCAGGAACAGCACCTAGGTAAGCCGAGACTAGGAGAGAGTGGCAGTGGGCACAGCAGTGTGGCCTATTGGCCATTCTTCATTTATCTGCATAGCTGCTGTATAAGCAGCCACGGGGCAAAGGGAGTCAGTCTCAGGAGTGGGCACTGACTAGACTCTCCTAGAGTTGGTGCCAACACAGAGGCCTCCCCAGGTGGCGCACATCCAAGGGAGAGAGGGAGAGGAGAGGGCAGAAGGGAAGACCTGTGTGAGTTCATGGGAAGGACAGTTGCAGACCAAGTGAGTATGACTCTGGCTTTGCCTTAGATGCTCTCGAAGTGATACTAGGAACAAAAATAGGCTCTCTTAGAAAGCATTCAATGGCTCCTTCTGTGTTGATAAAGCTTATTGAGAAGCAGCATTGTGGGTATTTTCTCCTTGACCTTTGCTAACCTCAGCATGGGGTGTGGACCAGGGTGGGGTTGGCTTGAAGGCAGCAGGCAGCGGTGATAAAGTGAACTTTTGTGATTATTTTTTTGGGGGTGGGGGGCAGGGCTGTCTTGACCATAAGCCTGGTGACTTAGCAATTCATTCTATCATAGTTTGTGCACTGAAATTCTGAACTCAAGATATCAGCAGGGTTAGTTCCGCCTGGAGGCCAAGGGAGGATCTGGCTCATACTCACACATACTCAGTATGACTGCCCACTAACTTGATAATGGCTAAAGACCCGACCCCATTTCCAAATAGGTCCTTATTCACAGGTGCTGGGAAGGGCTTTCCTTGAGCCCAGCCTTTTTACTGAAGCCCTCTTCAGCATCTTGTAATTATATCCTTCAAATTATAAATGTGAAGAGCCAGAGAGGACAGTCTCATTTCCATATGTCAACAGTTGCTCTGACTCATTCTGCCTAGGGCTCGTGCAGTCACGACAGAGTGGCTTTTCTTGTCTATTGGTGGGTGTATACACATGTGTGCATGTTTGTGTCTCTGTACATGTAGGTGTGCATGTGTGTGTGCGTCTGCATGTGTGTGCGCATGCATGTGTGCATGTGTCTGTGTGTGTGCATATTGTGTGTGCATGTGTGTGCATGCGTGTCTGTGGGTGTACGTGTTTCTCTGTGTGTGCGTGCATGTCTGTACATGCGTGTGTGTGTCTTTGTGCACGCACATGTGTGTCTGTGTGTGTGCGTATTGTGTGTGCATGCGTGTGTCTGTGTTTGTGCATATTGCGTGTGCATGTGTGTGTGTCTGTGTTTGTGTATATTGCGTGTGCATATGTGTGTGTGTAGGCTAGAGGTCACTCTCAAGTGTTCATTTGAAACTGCCCACTTTGTTTTCTCTTACTCCTCTGGAACTTGCCGAGTAGGCTAGGCTGAGTGACCAGCAGGCCCTAGGGATCTGCCTGCCCGCTTTCACCTGATGTGGGGATTAAACTCAGATGCTCGTGCTTACATAGCAAGCCCTTCACTGGCTGATCCATCTCCCCAGCCCCTCTGCCTTTAATTTATTGAGTTGTCTTATAGCGTCTTGTCTCCCATGTAAGTGTCGGCTCCTTCCAGGATGATGGCAGACTCTTCAAAGGCTGTCCCCTACCCCAGTTTCCCTTGAGATCAAAAAACTGCTCCATATTGGAGGGGAACTCCTCCTGGCTGACACCTTTCTAACAAGGTTGAACGCCTAGTGGCACAGCTGAAGTAAGTGGCACAGTCCTGTTCGTCACACATTTCCTTATCCATTGGTGTGGTAGGCTGGGCTGGCGCTCTGATGGAGCATACCAAGCAGATGGACCAAGTCTGGATTCAGACAGAACCTTACCAAAGGGGCACATGACCTCATCAGAGCACAACTGCTCTCCCCTTCTGCGCTCAGGCCTTAGGTACACTCTGCTTAAGTTTCCATTGTGCCTGTGCACAGATACCTCTGTGCTTCTTCCTTCAGGAGGCAGAGAAGAATCCCAGCCAGACCCCAAGCCTGCCTTTGAGTAGACAGATGCAAGGTCATATGTCCTCTTCTGGGCCTTTATTAGTTTAATCAAAGTCATGTCATGGGGGAAGGAGGGAGAAGAGCAGATTTGTGGGCGCACAGCCCCGTCATTGCTCTTGTTGCGGCCTCCCCCTCCTCCTCTAACCACAGTGGGCTTTTCTTTCAGGAGTACATTGATGCTCACCCCGAGACCATCGTCTTGGACCCCCTCCCCGCCATCAGGACCCTGTTAGACCGCTCCAAGTCCTACGAGCTTATCCGCAGGATTGAGGCCTACATGAAAGGTATGGACACATGTGGCTCAGCCTCCTGACAGGTGTGGCCCACCCACCTCCGCAGTCATGGGTTATTAATGTTCGAGGAAGGGCAAGGGATCTTGTCTTGAGCACTTTGGCACAGGAGGGAATTGGGTTCTGGGGGCAGCCATCATAGGTAGGGAGGAACTATGTTATCCTTTGCAACCAGGGTTAAGAAATACAAGCCAAAGAATGCTTCTCGAGTTCTGACCGCTGCAAAGGGTTTTGCTGTGCTGAACCCCTGTGGGGAGATGAGGTGTCCTGATAGCACTGTGGTCAGGGAACAGGCGTGTGTGCGGAACCACTCACGTGGAGTGGAGTTATGTAACAGGGCAAAGGAGACAAGGGGAAACCAGGTCTCTAATCAGATGCAGAGAGATGCTGCTGAGCATCATGGGGTACAGGCTGTTCCCCTGGGCAGAGCCTCCCCTGCCTGTGGAACATCTGCCAGCTGCTGGTTCGTCTCCAGAGATCTTGTCTCTCTGTCCCACCTGACCCCACTGGGGAGCAGAACAGCCCCAAAAGAGAGCAGACGGCCGTTACGAGGTGTGTTTCTGTAAGACGGACATTCTAGAAAGACCCTCATGAAAGGTAGCTGCCTAGTCTGTCCCCGGCTGAACTGTTTTGTTTTCATTCTAAGCAACAGAGTTCTTTCTTTGCTGAACTCTCCACCCCCACCCCTGACTGCCCCTCACACAGACCATGTCTGTGGCCTAAGCTGCCTTGAACCCTGACCCTAATGGTCCTTTGCTGTGAGGGCAGGGCCAGTGAGCTCAGTCCGGTAGACAGGACCAGAGGTAGTACTGAATAAAGGGATTGGGCTATGGGAGCATCCATTTATTGGGTATTGCTTGGCCTGAAGCCTCCCATATTCTGTCTGTCAGCGCTGTTTGCTGGGCACAGTGATCTTGACCATTTTCCAGATGAGTCCTGGAGCCCGCATTAGACAGCTTTTTCTTGCCATAGCAAAGTACCTGAGCTAAGTCTTCTGTGGAAAGGGAAGGCTTAATTGCCTCATGGTTTCGAAGGTGAAGTCCAGGCAGTGCAGTGCAGGGCTGTTCTTTGGCTGTGTTCCCTCGTGGCAGGCGACACTGGCAGGGACACAGATGGACTTGTTGGAGATCTTAATGAGTGGGAAGTCAGAGTCCCTGCACCCTGATTTCAAGGACATCTCAGGGCTGGTGCGAGCTTGCAGCTCGTGGTCAAGGAGCCAGGCTGTGGTGCTGAAGCTGCCTTAGGGAGCATGCCCGCTGCTGGGAGGTTGCAGACAGTCTGGTCTGAAGATGTCTGGGGAGTGTTCCAGGGAGAACCCAGTGGTTAGGTAACAGGGTAGCCAAGCTCCGGGTGGATCCTGCTGCTACCTGGGGCATTCCCTATTGTGCCCCCAAGATGGTGGTCTCTTTCCTGAGCCTTTGGGACATCCTAGCTTGTTTCCTAGATAAGACTTTATTAAACACTGCTTTCTAGTGCTTATGTTTCTGGCTAAGGTGGAAGTGGGCCTCAAGCCAACAGTTCAGGCTTCTTCGTGAATGACAGTTCACCCTGCTGGGGGGTGGGGGTGGGGGCGCTTCAGTGGGCTGAAGTTCTAGAAGGGCCAGCAGTGGGCCATCTGCCCAGAACTGCTCTGAGCGTTAGGCCAGGCCTTCTTGACCTCAGGAAGCTAACTCTTTGTTTTACTACAGCAGCAGTTCTCAACCTGTGGGCCGTGACTCCTTTGGGGTCAAACAACCCTTTCATTGGGGTCTCCTAGGACCATGGGAAAACACAGATATTTACGTTATGACTCATAACAGTAGCGACATTACAGTGATGGCATAGCACTGGAGTAATTTAATGTGGGGTCACCACAACACAAGGAACTGTACTAAAGGGTCGCAGCGTGTTAGGAACAACAGCATCAAGTAGGGAACTGTGGGCTCTAAGAGTTTTCTGGGGTGGGGCGGGACACAGTGACTTAGATTCAGAGGAATGTAGGAGGGCTCCTTTCCTTAGGTCCCTGTGGAAAAGAACCTCTCTGAGTGGGCAGAGCTGGGGTAGGCAAGGCCTGAGCATGCCGTGGGCTGGCCTGCGGACGAGGGTGGTGAGGGCATTGAAGGAAGCTGGCAGATGGTGACTTATGAAGGACTTTGAGAATGCCAAGCCAGAGAGCAGAGTGGGAACTTGGTTTTTGTTTCTAGACAGTATTGTATTGCGTGAATGAGCGATAAGAAATTCTCAGCAGGTTGGTATAGACACTGAAGCAGCTTTTAACCGTCCCTGTGAGGGACACCTAGGTTCTAGACCTTTTGATAGTGGCTTACATCAGCACACGCTCGGGAGGCTGGAGACAGGCCACTGGAAGGAAGACACCAGGCAGAAGCCATTCTGCTGGATCCGGAGCCACAGTCCCAGACATTGTCTCCTAGAAGCCACAAGATAGGAGGATTTATGTAGGTCCTCCCAGGCGGGCCTGGCCTGCCAGGGCTTGCGAGAACCATTGACTGTACCCTAAAGCACGAATGGTTCTGGACTGGCAGGAAGTATTGAGGGGGGAGGCTGAGTGCTGCACCCAGAATTTTCCTTATTGTCTGCACCAAGCCAACTTGTATTCTTCCAGGAGGGCAATGGGCCCTGGCCTTTCTGAGCCCTTTCCTGCTAGCAGGGGGCGGCTCCACAGCAGTGCCCCTGGTGTCTCCCCGCTGAATCTCTCCAGCCCCTCTGCAGGTGTAGGGACCCTTCATGGGAAGCGCATCCTTGTGCCTGTGCCCCAGACCCAGCTTTCCCTTGGAGGAACACATCCCTTTTTAGGCTTGCTGTAAACGACCATAATTACCCCTGAAATTCCCTCAGATAATTATAGCAATGCAAACGACAGGGCTTTTGTTTAGAGAGAAGGGGCTTGGTTAGCCCTTCCTAAGCTGCCAGCACCCCCAGGCTGAGGCGGCCCTCCCTGTTCTCTGAGACCCAGCCTTCAGGGAAGCCAGAGCTGGGAGAGGCTGCTGCAGAGCCGTTGGCTTCCCTGGACTAGGGAAGGAAGATGGCTGTGGCCCCTGGGGAAGACGCCCCAAGAATAACATAGTATCTAGGCCAGTGTCCATGCGTATGTGGCTATCATCCCCATGCAGAGCATTCCCTAGGAGAACCATGCCCTAAAGGGTATCAGGGTGACAGGAGGCCTTTGGCCTCAGCTGTCAGAACACCAGACTATCTTACCGCCTTTATATAGTCAGTGCCTTGTATGGGCTCAGCTTCACCTTCCCAGAGCTCATGTCCTCCTAGGGCCAGGAAGGGAAGCCAGACAGATGGTTCTCTGCCTTACGTCCGCCAGACTCAAACCTAAGTTGCTATGACAGCAAAGCATAAGTAAAATAGGGCTTCCCTTGTTCTGTGTAAAGACCCAGAGGATGAGCGCACAGGCAGCTTCAGAACCTCATTCTCTGATTGCATGGCCCTCCTGGTCCACAGCGGTGGCTGAGCCTTTAGCCGTCACATCCTGAGATCTAACTGTTAGGATGGGGATCAAAAGGGAACAAAACCTACTTACTTTTCAGAAGGCTCTGGAAGCTGCAAGATATTGTTCCCCTAGTGGCCAGAACTAGCTGGATGCTGAGCTGCAAGGGAGTCGGGAAATAAGTCTGGGCAGCTGTTTGCCCAGCTGAAATCTAGAAGGGCTGGCATGAATCTGAGGGAACACTAGTTCATCTGCTAGGCCACACCAAAAATGTGAGCTCGTCTTTTGGAGACCTGCCTTTCTCATGGACGAATGGCATTTGGAATGGCCCTTGAGCTCCTGGCCCGTGTGGGGTGTGGCCTCTGCCCCTGAGCTCAACAGCAGTTCCCTCAATGAGCATGTGAGGTTGGGCCAATCCTGCATGACACATCCAGGCCTAACCCAGGACTCATTCCTATAACTATCCATGGAGATAGTCACTTGGCGACGGACCTACACCTGTGCCTGTATCCACCACCACTCCTACCCCTCGAGCAGAGGCACAGGCCACCCCGAGCCTTATTTCAGCTTAGACTAGAGGTGGAAGCTCCCAGAAACATGACATTGCCTGATGCAGGCTGCAGGGAGCTAGGGAGGCGGAGGCCGCGATGACAAACCATGCATGCATTTGAAGGCCAGTTCTCAAAGGGACAACCCACTGTGCCACACAGGGCCAGGGTCTAGAGACACAGTCCCCAAAGCCAAGGCTTGGCTCTGCTTGCCAGGCTGAGCCGTTATAGGCATGGCTCTAGCCAGTTACCTAATTGACTGAAGCCATGTGTGAGAAACGTCTGAGTGTCACTGGATGGCGTAGGTTTGTGTCCTTGTCCTCAGGGATAATAGATGTGAAGGGTCTTGGGGAAAAGGCTCCTTTTTAGGTCTCTGAGGACATCGGGGTGAGGTTGGCCTTTCCTGCCCTCCTTTTCCCGTAACCTCCCACATGAGCTGGGGAGGTGACAGATGGCCTGTCCCGGACACTAGCCTCCCCAGGGAGGGGCCTGCGTGGTGCAAGCAATCTTCTCTGCCTGTGGTTTTATGGGAATTTAATCATGGTTCATCTTGGAGGCAGTTTGGAAGCAGGACTGAAATTGAGTAATCTTGACACCAAGGGGAAAGAGAAGAATGTAGCTTAGAGTTCTGGAAAAAGTGGCTCTCTAAAGAGGGGTGGGTGTTGTGGGTGAGGGTGCGGCTGTCCATCCTAGGAGAGCTACCGTCATCCACCCGCTCTGAGCCATGAGCCATGCTTCAGGCGGCCGCTTGGCTGCTTGTGTGTCTGACAGTGTGGTTGGTGGCTCTTCCCGAGATGACTCTTAGAAGGAAGGCTTGCCCATTTTAGAGATGAGTGCACCTGTGTATGTTGAGCTGGATGACTCAGGGATCCAGGAAAGCCAGAGGCAGGTTTGGAGTGGCACCTAGGCTGTCTGGGTTGCTTTTAGCCAGGGTTCCTGAGCCTGGCTCCTAACCACAAGGGTACTTTGGCTCCTGCGTGCCTGCCCAACTCTATAGCTGTTAGGGATAGTGCCGTACAGGTGCTGGAGTCTGATTAATAATTCCCAGGTCATCCGATTGGGCCCCTGCCACCTGGTTCCCAGGAGTGAGCACTCTCTAATATAAAAAGTGACTCTGACCGGAGAAGGCCCCAGATGTCCACTAGATGCTCTACAAGTGGTTGGTTACCAAATCCCTGCCCTCTGTAGTTACTGGAAAATAATATAATTGTTCTTTGCTGGAGCAGCCTATGTTACTGCAGGGAGCAGGGCTTTGGCCCTGAGGCCAGAGTACACTGTGGACAGATCACCTGGGAGCATAGCCTCAGGCTGGCCACTGCCACCTATCAGGGCCAAGCTGTGCCTGTTCACCAACCTGGTGGAGTCGTTGTTCATGGCAGCTCCCATTGACACCCAGGGTCAACAGGAACCAAGGAAGACTGTGTTCCTCCTGTGTTCTGTGTCCCCCATGTTACGGGCTGTAGCCTTGCGGGAGTGGAAAGACAGGGAATTAAAATGAGACTTGGGAACAGAAAGCAGAGTTGAAAGATTTTTAAATACCGACAGTCTAGCCAGAAAAGAAGCCATTTTAAAGTTTTGGTTAGGGAAGATGGAGTCGCTAGAGAATTCAGGGCTATGGAAAGAAACCGGTTGTGTGGGGATGAAAGCGCAGACACTTGCTCCCCATGATCCCCAGACCTGACATCCACAGCACCAGGGCTCTGGACAGCTGCATTTGCGGCTGTGACACCTGCTGAGTTGTCCCTTGTAGCCCCAATGCTGCACTCTCTCATCCACTTGGTGCCTCGGGCGGTGCCAGCAGAGGAGGGGGGGCGGAGTGTCAGACGTGTTGGGTCTTATTCCAGGAGTGCTAAGTGAATTGTGACATGACCCCTGTTATGAGATCCACCTCGATTTTGTAAATGGAAATATAGAAAATCAATAAAATAAAATATAGTTATTCTTAAACTTTTCTGTCTAGCCATCTACGTAGTGGTCCCCCCACCTCCCCCATTTTGTGAAGCTTCTAGCAAGAGCTCCACCCAGTACACTCGAAAATTCCAGACAGGTTGCCCCCAAAGGTCTCCATACTTCCAGCAATAGACAACATCTTTTCTTGAGTTTTCTGTCAGCCTGCAGGACCCTTCATGCTGCTGACTCAAATATTTTTTCAATCAATTATTTTATTTTATGCATACGGGTGTTTTTCCTGCATGTATGTCTGTGCACCGTGTGCGTGCGGTGCCCATGGAGTTGTGGACAGTTGTGCACTGACATATGGGCGCTAAGAATCAAACTGAGTCTTCTAGAACTGGTGCTCTTAACATCTCAGCCATCTCTCCAGCCCGAATGCTCTTCAGAAGCAGCCGCTACCCTGAGATCCATCATTCCAGGGTCTATGTGAGATCTATACACATTTAAAAAATAGGCAGAAGCCTGGTTACACTCACATACACTGCTACAGCCTGCACCCCCTTCGTACCTTCCTTGTCATGTTTCTGAGCCAGTGTTAAAAAGAGGGAGAGCGAGCCTACCTTTTCCAAGCAGCATGATATTCCAGCGTTTAAGCCACTCAGTCATCATTTGTTTGAATATTTGGGTGCATAGGGTTATCCAATTTTGTTTGGACTAACTTTTTTTTTTTTAACGATGTTTCTCCATATTTCTGGAAAAGTATATCTCCAGAAGTGGGATTTCTTGCTTGAGATTCCAAACGTGCTCACATTGGCAGACCTTGCTGTATTACCCTGAAACAGTTTGTCCAACCACACCAGCCGGTCTCATCTTAATACCACAATTAGACGGCTTAGCACCTCTTCCTGTGCTTCTTGGCCATTTGTATTTCTGTTCGAATGAATCCTCCATGCAGTTTCCTCTTCTCTGGGGTTGAGAGAAGAGTTGTTGCTCCTTTTCTTACTATTTAGGATCCCGTTGGAATGGAGAAAAGTGTTTAAAAATACCATTTTGTTCATGGCGAGCATGGTCTCTGTGCAGCGGCCAAGCTGACATCTCTGCTTCCTGGAAGAATCCTGCAGAGAGAGCACTTGAGCATTGTTTTATGTGTCTTGGAGACACGGGGGCTGCTGCAGTTCGGGAGTTGAAGCTGGGAGCGGAGTGGGGGTAGCCCCCGTTTAGGGTCTAGGGGGACCGTAAATCAGTGGGGACAGCTGCCATTGAGCTAATCCACATTTCCAGCAGCTGGTCAGGGTTCAGGAATGTCTGGCCCTGTCCCAGCCAGTGTCTGGCTCCTACCCTCCTGGGCTCTGAACATTCCCAATGCAAATAGCTGTATGGCTCCCAGAGAAGGAGTCAGGTCACCATCTTGATCTGGAGGCAAACCTCTCACCCAACTGCCTGTGGCATGCTTCCTCAGGCCACACTGGCAACTGCTGGGAAATGCCACACCCGGGGCATTTGTTTCCTCCGTCCTGCTCCCTCAGCTGCAGTGGCATCCCCCCCCCCCCCACAGTAGCTTACCTGTAGCCAGGGGGCCAAATTTTGCTGTAATTGTCAGTAGGGAGGGCGATGGAGCCAGAGGCCTTAGGGCCTCTGAGTCCTTAGGGAGCAGAGCAGCAGCTGTGGCCGCTGTGGAATGCTCCCCCTCATCCCAGAATGGCTCCAGATGACCCCAGCCAGTTGCCCTCCTAGGAGTTATAGTGACTGTACGTATAGGAACCAGTTCTCAAGATAGCCTGTACTCTTATCATTTGGCACCTCTGCTCTCTTTAAATTCTGAGGCAGCATCTCTTGAGCTTGTACTCTGTCTGCTTCAACTCCCTGAGTAGCTGGGGTTGCAGGCTTCAGCCACTACGCTCAGCTCTGAACTCCTAAGGATACCAGTTCTCTTGAACTAGGGCCAATTTCGGTGACCCCATTTTAGCTGGATACCTCATTAAAGAGATCCTCCCTGAGCTGAGAGGATTGGGGCTTCCATGTGAACTCCAGGACTTGGGCACAGTCCTTTAGTGTGAGCTACCTCAGTAGAGAGAGCTTGAGAAGCAAGCCAAGGTCTCCAGCTATAGGAAACCTACAGCAGCCAGGCATTGCTGGGAGGCCTCAGATGCCAGGGAGCCACAAGTTGGGGGCAGAGGATTGTGTGAAGAGAGGCTGGCTATGGCTGGGAAGAAGTCCAGGGCTAGTCTCCTGCCCTAGCAGAGCAGGCCTAGATAATAGGGTGCTGTGTGAGCTGAAACAGGGCATCCCGGATGCCCTCTAGAGGGTGCTAGCATATTGCAACTGTCTTCTTGACAGTTCCCAAATGCCCAGCATGAATGTGTAGCCTCCTGTGACCCATCAGCAGGCCAGGAGGTGAGGGATGTAACTGTCCCATCTTACAGATGGGGGGCCAGGTAAGAGAGAGGTGTGGTGACCTGGCTGGATGCACAGGTGGCAGTAACAGGACTGGCTCTGGGGCCTCCGGTAATGCTTATTACCACTGCCACTTTTTATTTTGGGGGATCCTTCTTCCCCCAGATGGCTTGGTCTCCACAGTTTCCCAGTCCTGAGCATCAAAGATGTCAGTGCTGAGCATATCCACTGCCCTCCCTCCTGGGAGCCTAGTGTGCCTTCCCTGTGCCCTGGAGGAGCGTGAGGACAGACCACCAGGCTCTGCCTGCTGACTTGTCTCTTCTATGTCACACACAGCGCACTTCCTCCTCCAGCTGTACTGCAGCTCTGCACACATACAGGGGTGACTTATTGTCACCCCAGGTGACTGAGCAGGGACCCAAGCTCTGGCAGGCTGCCTGGCCAGCACTCTGGAGGCAGAGGCAGGTGGATCTCAGGGAGTTCAAGGCCAGCCTGGTTTAAAGATGAGTTCCAGGACAGCCAGGAATGTTATACAGAGAAACCCTGTCTCGAACCTACCCCGCATCGCCCCCCCCCCCAAAACAGATACTGCCTGAAGAGGGGACCAGCCAGGGCTGGGAAAGCATGGGCGTTTGTGGTTGGTGTCACAATGTAGTACTTCTATCCGTTGGGGACACAATGTGGAAGAACCAAAGAAACGTCCATTCCCGTGGACCCCCAAACCTCACTCCTGGGAATTCAGTCAGTAGAAGCAATTTGCCACACGTAAGAGCCACATTTAGGAGAGATGTCCCTGACGTTGGCTGTGATAGAGAATAATCACTACGTGTCGGGGGGGGAGGGGATTTCACCAGTCAAACAGTCAAAGATACAAAATCATAGGAATGGAAGGGATGGCAGTGTTCTATGAAAGCAGAAATGAAAAAGAAAAATTCATGTATTAAAAAACAGCATAGATGAGAACAAAAATACACTGAGGCCAGCCAATGAGAGCTGGGCTCTTGACTTTGAACTCGGACACCTGACACACCCTGGGAACCTGGGCATGGACCAGTGAATAACCATGACTTAGGACGTTGTGTCCCCCTCAGCTGGGCACGGGCTGCGTGCTCCTAACAACCCAATTCTGCTCGTTCAGCATCCGACAACGATTCAGCTAGTGAGTGGTTTGGCTCTGGGTTAAAGTCAAATCGGCCAGCTTGAGAGCGGTGCCTGTGACATCCTCTGTGCCTTCTCCACTCACTTGTTACCTGCAAAGTGGACAGGACACTGTGTGTGACCTAGGTGCCAGTGCCATTCCTGTGTGAGTTTCCTCTCTGGGCTGGTGAGAGCCAGCAGCTGGGGCTAGCCCCTCCCCAAGGGCCCTCCAGCCTCGTGCTGTCTGTGTGAAACAGCGGAGTGGGAAGCTGGGAGCCTCAGAGCTTCTCAGGGGCTGATGTTACAGCCCTTACAGGGAGACAACCCACCATCTACCCAAAAAAAGCAATCCCGTCCAGAAATAAGATGACAGATAAATCAACAACAGTACCCTTCCTCCGGGAGCCAGAAATAACCTCTCCGGCTCCCAGCACAGACTTACCAAAAATTCTTTTATTCAACCCTCACGTTGGGGAACAGAGCCACTGGTGAGGATACCCGGCATTTCCTGTGACTGAGCCTGGAGAGCCTCTGCGGATGCTTCCCCTTCCTCCGGCAGTGGGTACATCTTTGGGAACTGAGGAGGTGGACAGCCAAAACTCCTGCCCTGATACTGCAGGGCCTGGACCCATCCTTACCTCCAGCTCAGCAAGGGGTTCTGGGTTCACCTACTGGACTGATCCCAGGAGCATCCTTGTCATTGGCTGTCGCTTCTGCCTGGGAGCCCATTACTGTGTCTCCCCAGCTCTGTTCAGCTAGGCTCTCCCTCATATTGGTCATGTGCACACCCCACCTCCAGGGATACCTCAGCACTCCCCTTTGGTGTTTTGTTTCCTTCCAGCCCCCCCTCCCCCATATCTGACCTCTGTACCTGGGTACCACTGTTTTATCTGATGCTGTATGTAATAGAGGCTATCCTTTGCTGTGCTGGATGAAACCAAGATGCAAACAGTAATGGTTTCTAGTCCACTGTGATTTCACAGGTGCGCGGGAATGACTCTGGCTACCAGGGCAGTACAGGATGAATACTCTCTGGTGTCTGCTTTGCAAGACTGCTTTCACTCAAGACTGATCTCGTGGTAGCAAGTCGGCAGCTGGGCCCAAGCTTATGATAGGAGCCCCTACTGACCATGGCATTGGTACAACCTTGATCCCAGTGTCCTTTCCCAAGAGGAGGCCTAGGATAGGCAGCAGTTCAGGGTGTGGATAGCCATCTCCACATTGGCTAAATGAACTAGAGCATCAGTAGGTGAGTGTGTCTCTCTTTCTTGGCCCCTCGTTCTCCCCAGGCTCACCTCTTACCTATTCAGGAGTTCCGAAAGGCAGAACTAACTGATCTGTCCAGTGCTGGATGTGGCCCATTTTCTGTGTAGTTCATCTGAACACCTCTGGGAAGAGATGGACGCTCATCCTTTCTCTACCCTCACCTTTGGTTCAGTGGGGGTAAAGAAACCCCTTCTGCATCTTGTTCATTAATATTTTTACCATGAAGACTGTTGGGTTTTATCAAATGCTTTTCTTAGCTTTTATTTTATAAGTGTGAGCGTTTTGCCTGTATGTATATGTATTTCTTTCGTACCACATGCAGTCCTGGTGCCTGTGGAGGTCAGAAGAGGCATTAGGTCCCGTGGAAGTTTAGTTACAAATGGTTGTGAGCCACTGTGTAGGTGCTGGGAACTGAACCCAGCCCTCTGCAGGGGAGCCAGTGTCTTAGGAGGTCCATCTCTCGCTTGCACCTCAGATGCTTTGTAAGGACATCTGTCGAGATGATGGCATGGCTTCCCACTTCTGTGACAGTCCCTAACCCATGGAAGATGCGTTCTAACCATCCCCCAGCAGTTGGCTGAAGCCTCAGACAGTGCTGGGCACTGGGTTCACTGTGGTTTTCCTTATTCACACACCCCTACAGTGCACTCTAACATACGGTCCCAGGGGTATGGCTCAGTATCAGAGTACTGAGCCTTTGTGAGTCCCCAGGTTGATCCCCAGCACCATGAAAGTTTAGTTTATAAATTATGTATAGTGAGGGATAAATCGTAACTCTCTAGTGAATAGAACAGTCGTGACAACAGCTACAGTTAATTGTCATTGCCCCTTTTCAGAAATTACATTTATTTATCATATGTGTGTGTCTGTGCACACACATGCCTCGGCACATATGTGGAAATCTGAAAATAGCTTGTGGAAATCAGTTCTCTTCTTCTGCATGAGCTCCAGGGATCGAACTATGGGAATCAGGCTAGGTAGCAAGAGTCCTTACCCACTGAGTCACCTCAAGCACTATCCCCTCTTTAAAGACAGGGTTTCACCATGTAGCCAGGCAGCCTTGAACTCACAATCCTCCCGCCTTGGACTACCAAAGACTGGTAGGTGTATTTCAGCGCACCCAAAAGTGTCCGTAGTCTTGCACTTTGGACCTGTTTTAAAGGAGAAAAGTGTTTTGGGACACGACAGCCAATTTAATAGCCAAATTAGCTCCTGAATGTGTGCAGCATGGGGCACACGCCCTGGCACAGGGACAGTTCAGGTTGAGTCCCACTGCAGCGGATGGGCAGAAACTCCGGGACCTTGGCAGGGCATACAGTTTAACCTGTGTGAGTTACTCTGGACTGTGGGGGACTGAAGGGGATGGAGTCCACGGATCTGTGATGGGAGGGGTTCTGTGGAGTGAAGAGTTGGTTTCCATGGATACATGTTGAAGCAGCCGTTTTGGGAGACTTGCACAGGGTGGGGATTGTGCTGTTGGACACATGGATTGGGCTTTCAGTGGGTACTTCTTTTAAAAAAACAAATTTTAATTAATTATTTGAGATTTCTTAAAAACGTATTTTGATCATATTCATCCTCTACTCCTTCCCCTAACTCCTCCCAGATCCATCCCCATCTGTCTCCCCACCCCACCACACCCCAACTTCCTCCCCCCCCTCCTCACTGAGTCCCGCGTTTGCAGCCGTGTACTCATGGACATGGGGCTCTCCGCTGACGTGTATGACCTACTCTTGACCACGCCTGTTACTCCCTCCCCCAGAAGCTGTCACCTGCCAACACCTATTCAGTTAGGGGTTGGTGCTTGTGAGGACTCCTCCCCTACTCTTGACTGGCTGGATCTCATCTAGGTCTTGTGCGGGCACAGCCACCGTGAGCTCCTAAGTGCAGAGGCCCTGTTTTGTGCAGAAGACACCGCTGCTCAGTCCTCTGCAGCCTATGACTTTGACAGTCTTCCTCGGTGGTCTCGGAGGGGGTGACATCAGTGTCCCACCTGTAGCTGAGCACTCTGCTGACACATTCTCTGTGCTTGGTCCAGTTGTGAGTGTCTAGTCAGTCGTCCTCAAGGATACGTCTGCGGGGCGGTTGTGATCAGAAGCTCAGACCTGCTTGCTCACTGTAGAGCTCCATGCAAAGAGCTTCACCTCTGTTGCTGGTTTCTCATTTGTTAATGGGGTGACAGGAGTGCTTCCTTAGGGAGCCCTATGAGGGTGAGTGTTTCAGTTGCTGTGAAGAGACACCATGACCACGGCAACTCTTATAAAGAAAACATTTAGTCAGGGTG
>NC_022009.1:38302583-38318145 GCF_000317375.1 Microtus ochrogaster | reverse complement strand
ACAGTGAGTGACTGTGGAATTGTGTGTGGCACAGAACAAGAGTTTATGGAGGTGTTGCCATAAAAAGCCTGAATGGGCCACAGCAGGGAAGATGCTGAGATCTCAGAAGGGCAGGCCGATTCGCCAACTCTGATAGCTCTGCTGAGGGGAGACTGTGCACTCTTAGAGAACATGGCTGGTCGGATCCTAGCAGCCTCTGAGTCTTCCTGAAAGGAAGGAGGGGGCCAAGTCCTGGGCCACGGGTGTGAGCATCCCAGCCATGGGGCACAAAGCCCCTGGTATAGTCTTCATCCTCCCTCCACAGCTGTGGAGGGAAGGGCCTTCCGGTATGGTCGAGAGTAGGCCGTACACTTCAGTGGATAGCCCCGTACCCGTGGGCTGCTAGGTCAGCCTGCTCTCCTGGGACCGTCACATGACATGGCAAAGTGCTGCTCCTGTACAGAGCATTTGCCAAATCTATTCAGCCAGACGCCAGGTACCACAGGATGAAGGCGAAGGAGCATGAGTAGTCTTCAGACACTGGCTCTAGACCCCCAGGAAACTGCACCCCCAAACCATTGCGTCTATTTGGAGTTTGAACTTTGCCCAAGGAGAATGAGCTGAGGAGGAGGAGGATGAAAACACTCTTACTATGGCCCGTAGTGGTGTTTTTCTTGAGGAAGATGAGCCTGAATCTTGATTTACCATGCTGATGGGCCATGGGGCCAAGTGCTCTGGGACAGCACTTGCTGGCTTGTTTTGGACTGGGTTTCCAAGTCTGTGGGGAGTGGGCTACCCTTGCTCCACTAACACTCAGCCTTCCCAAGTCCCTAGGCCCCGTCCTGAGTGATCCCACCTCCTGAGAGCTCATGGTCTTTTCAGGGATGGGGACTATGACAAGAAGCAGCAATAACAAACAAGTAATTAAATAATCAGTAGGGATTGAAAATGTATTTGCTTTCCTACCAGTCATGAGGAAGTACGAATACTATATAAGCAGGCTTCCATGACTTTGCCCCCAGTCCAACAGTATTAGAACTCATGGAGTGGCGCGGTGAGATCAGGTGCCTGCCGCCAAGCCTAAAGACCTAAGTTCGATCCCCAGGACCCACATAAGGGAAGGAGAGAACCAATTTGGGAATGTTGTTCTCTGATCTTCACACATGCACACCGCATGTACGTGCCCTGTTCCACACATACAAATGAAATGCTTAAAAGGATTCCACAGAATGAGCATCAGAGATGACAGCCACACCCTCTGGGACCTGTGGGCATAGCAGGTGCATGGCTTGGCTATCTAGAGGTACAGGGAGAGTAGGAGGTTTGTTGTAAAAGGAGCGGCGGGCTGCGGCCCAGTTCCCGGCTAGCTTTACCCAAAATAATTACACAGGAACTGTATTCATTTAAACACTGCCTGACCCATTATCTCCAGTCCCTTATTGGCTAACTATCACATATTGATCTAACCCATTTCTAATATCTGTATTGTCACGTGACTGTGGCTTACCGGCATGAGTCTAACCACTGTCCGTCTTGGGTAGGAGAAGCATGGCATCTGCCTGACTCTGCTTCTTTCTCCCAGCATTCTGTTCTGTCTACTCTGCCTATCTAAGCTGCTGTCCTATCAAAAAGTCAAGGCAGTTTCTTTATTAACCAATGAAAGTAACACATGATGACCCTCCTACATCAGAGGTTGAGGAGGGAGCCTGATGCATCTATGTGAGGGGCTAGCCTTCCATCTGACTTCAGTTTCCTCCTCGGAGGGTGACTTTGCAGGCTATAAGGGTGTTTGGGATGCCATCAGCACAATGCAGAGCCTATGTTCAGAGCTAACCACGTGACATCGATTGTCTCCGATGGTCAGAAAAACAAGAAACTGATGGGGGAAAGGGCTATCGAGCTAAGGAGGCGACAGCAATGCATCAGGTTAATTTTCAGCGTACAAAATGGCATTCGGTTAGATAGCTCTCTGTGTGTAAACATAGACTCAGAGACTTAGAATTTAGTAATTATAGCTGTAAATTTCATTGCACCTCACATTTTCCAGTTAGCTTATAAGAATTTTATACTGACAGAGCACTGGAGATATGGTTCAGTCTTAAAGGCTAGGCTCATAACCAAAACATCAGGGATTTTTGTATTGGCAGAAAATGTGAAAAACTACACCGGGCTTATTGTGCACACATGCACACTGGGCTGTAGAGTCAGGAGACCGTCAGAGTCGGGGACTGGGGTGGGTGAAGTGGGTGGCTGTGGAGGGGTGTGCTGTAGTGGGTGACTGTGGAAGGGTGTGCTGACCAGACTCCCTCTGCCCTAGATGACAGGATCTGCTCACCGCCCTTCATGGAGCTCACAAGCCTGTGTGGAGATGACACCATGAGGCTGCTGGAGCAGAATGGCCTGGCCTTCCCCTTCAGTATGTACACCGTGAACTCCGGGGTGGAGTCCCTTCTGTGGGAAGGAGTAGTGGTCACAGTTCCCCTAGCATTGAGCTTGCTTGAAGCAGTCGAAGGCCCTGGATACAAGAAGAGCACACAGCCCTGGGTCTCAACCTCTACCTGTACCTTGAGAGGGTCCTTGCAGGTTGTGGGGAAGGGGCTCTTCCTATGTGGCCTGGGTCCTCTGTCCATGTTACCCTGAGCACAGGCACTGCTTGACACAATGACTGTCATCTCCTTAGGTCCCACCAGCCCTTTGTGCCTTTTGCCTAAGCCATCTTTAAGAGTTCCTTACCTTCCCTATTGACCCCCAGACAATAGCAGGATCTAAGCAAGGCTGGGCCTGGTTAGTACTTAGCTGGGAGGTTCCTATCCGGAGGGTCCCAGTCCCCCTTGTCTGGCCATGTGGTTACAGCCCTGTTGATCCCTCTCTGCTTCTGTCTCTCCCACACAGTTTGCAAAACCAGAGTGGCTCATGGCACCAACTCTCATGAGGTAAGTGGAAGACTTTCCTGTCCACGCTTCACTGTCGCTCTCCTGGGGCCCTGCTAAGCTCTGTTGCTAGAGTCGCACCTGCTGCTGCTTGCTGTCCTGGTTTGAGTAGCGACACCTAGGGGATGTAGGTCAGCAGAAGAACTGCCATGGCTCTGCCCTGTCTTCCACTTCCTGTCCCCAGTCCTAAGGCTGCCTTCCTCACCTTAGACCCTGGCTTAGTCTGCCTGGGATGAGGCTTCCTGCTGGGCAGCTTACACAGCCTGGTTCTGGTGAGAGCATACATCGGTTACTCTGCGGTGTGTCCTCCTATGCTTTGCATGTGCCTAGACCTGTGAGGGGAGATAGTGAACTCTCTTGAGGGCTCTCAAGAGGGACCCATCCTTGAGATCTCATCCAAGCCTTACCACCTAGATTCCATCACAATGGGGCGAAGGTCCTCCACATGTGTATTTGAGAGACACACACCTGCAGTTTGTAGCAGAGCCCACGGAAGTCACCAGGCTAATGAGTCCTTGGTTTTCCGGCCTCTAGGAGTGTCTCAGGGCTGCTGCTTCAGCTGAGTTCGAGACTAGATCCCATACCTTCGATGTGCTTGGGCCCTTCCTTCTGCATGGGTACCCTCCCTGCCTTGGTGTCAGGGAATCCCAGTGCCAGTACAGAGTCTCTGGAGAGACAATGCTTTGGGGATAATGGGGCAGTGAGCCTGTGAGGACTTGGGTAAGAAGGGCAGAGGCTATGCAGAGGGCCCTTGGGTCCCTGTAGTCTTCTTAGCCCCTAAGGCCCCACATTCTCAAGGCTGAGCTAAGTAGCCCTGTGGGACAGCCCACCCAAATAGCCCTGCTGTCAGAAGTACTTCCCAGGAGAAGACTAAAAATGGGAGGCCAGATGCCATGGCTCTTACTGTCTCCTGGCTGATGTTTATGGGGAAATGTCTGTAAACGGTGTCAGAACACCAGGGGACAGGCTATGCCAGGGGGTGGCCCTGCCATGGGAAGGGAGTCACCACCAGCTGCAAGGGCAGCTGTCTGCTAAGGTCAAGAGCCCTGGGGAGGGGGACCCTAGCTGCCTGGATTCCCAGCCGCAGCTACAAACTGAGGTGCAGCTCATGGGTGAGCCAGGGAGGGGGCAGGCAGGCTCCAGAGCAGACGCAGTGCTGTCCCCTGTCACCACCAAGGAGCTCCTCTGTCTCAAGGACTTCGTAGCCTGTGTCAGGAGGGGACAGGGGACACAGCTTTGGGACAGCGCAGAGCCAGCACTCCTGCCAGTGCTGCGTGTAACCTGCTGTGCACCTCCAGGCAGTCGCTGTGCCTCTCTGAACCTCTGCCCATGTTTATAATCGGGGATTTGACAGTTGTCAAATGTGGTGAGGGAGTTACTGTGTAGTTTGCCATGGAGCCTGGCCCACGGTGATGATTTGATTATTATGGGCACATCTGCTCTGTGTTGGGATTTATGGATTCAGATTGGGGCAGGTGTCTGTTGAGTCTCTGCCATTCAACCCCTAGGTGTGGTCATCAACCCCCAGTGAGGCCAACTGACCCCCAGATGTATGCAGATACATGCCCTCTGTTGCTATCCTAGCACTGGGTGCTCTCCCAGTTTGCAGCCAGCAATGTGCACCCCATCCTTGGGTACATGAAGGCTCACTGCACATGGGGGTGCAGGAAGTTAGTTACTTTGACGACTATCTTCTGTGGAGTAGGAAGGGTGGGGACCAGCACCTCCTATCTGTCAGGGATACCCACTAACATCAAGTGCAGCCAGGATGGAGAGCACACTGCGCTTAGAGGGCCGTGGATAGCAAACGGGGCTTTTCATGGGGTCTTCATTGGTGGCTCAGCCTGGTGAGCCATGGAGCCTGCCTCTTCCACCGCCAATGTCAACCCTCGCCGACCTGTTTGCTTCTGTGGACCTGGAATCCCCAGGCATTTGTAAGCCAGTGCACACATGTGAGCTCCACGGGGCAGCCAGGCACTCCTCCCTCACTTCCCACTCAAAGAACTTCCATCACCCACAACTCAGCAAAGCCCCATGGCCACATTTGCTGGTGGACATTGCTCATAGCAAGGAAAGTGAGACCTAGACTGTTCTTTCCTGTATAGTGTGTCGGCACGAGAGGTTTCAGTGTGCGTGCGTGCGTGTGTGTTTGTGTGTCTGGGGGGTTGGGAGCGGGTCCACAGAATCTGTCCCACACGGATCCTCTCGTTCATATACGAAGGTTGAAAGGCATCTCTTGCCATTCCCACCCCAACACACACTGGCTTTTTTTACACGGCTTGGGAACTGGCTTCTGTCCTGCCCAGCTGAGCTGTGTCGGCAGATGTGAGGCTGACATTTGGTTCAGGTGGCCATCTGTCCAGACCCATTAGCCCTGCTCAGCAGGCAGAATGTGCCTGGGTTCTTTGCTGGCCATGTAGTGACCTAACTCAAGGTACTGCTTCAGGTGGGTAGGGGCCACCCCTTAGTCCCGTCATCTGCAGGGCAAGTCATGCAGACTCCAGACCCAGCCTTGGGGTGGAATAGAAGAGGCACAGCTGCCCTCCCCCCACACACTCAGCCCCCATTAGAGTCTTCTTCAACACGTTTGTCCCTAGAAAGCCAGGGTCAGGTTGTACTCTAGTTCACTGAGTATCATGAGACTGCAAGAGGGCATGAGAGGTCCAGGCAGACCCAGTTCCAGCCCAGCCTCTCACTCGCCTGCAGATCACTCACTACCATGCAGGGCCTCGGTTTCTTTATCTGCAGAGATGTGCCGGGGTGCCCATCTCAGGCACTGTGAGCCTAACGCCAGGGGACCCAGTGCTTTGGTGCTGTTATAACCCAAGGTGACTCTGGCCCAAGGCCTCCTACTCCTGTCTCGTCGCGGCTGCTTCCCGTCTTTCCCTCTTGGGTCTTTGTGACTCAACCTAGGGGCCCCCATTCCTCGGGATGACAGTGAATAAGGTTCTCAGGAGTTTTGTACAGCAGACCCAGTGGGTACCGGGTTTCTCAGCGCCACCCCATCCCCCACAGCCTGAGCTGCCCAGTTCACAGGTGTTCCTGCCCACTGTTCCACTCACCCTGCCTTGAAACTGTTCTTTGGGAGTCCTCGAAGAAGGACTCATTGTCCCTGAGGGTTTTGGAGGGACCCTCTGGAGAGCAGCTTTGGACTTGGTGGAGGAACCCCTCATATGGTTACCTCCATCCATCCTGGGCACCAGCTCTTTGTCATAGGGCCAGAGAGCGGTCGTGGTGGTGGTGCCCAGGAAAGTGACAAGCCCCTCACTGTGTCGGAGGCAGGAAGCTGATGGACTCTGATGGAGCCTTTGGTCTTTGTTTCCCCAGATGGCCATTGTGTTCAACCAGGAGGGACTGAACGCCATCCAGCCGCCCTGTGTGGTCCAGAACTTCATCAACCACAACGCAGTCCTTTACAAGGTGTTTGTGGTGGGCGAGTCCTACACGGTGGTCCAGAGACCCTCCCTCAAGAACTTCTCTGCGGGCACGTCAGGTAATTCGCTGTCCCTCGTATTGTCACTCTGTGCTCGGGGCAGGGCCATGATGGATACCCAGGGTCTGTCCCCGGGTATTCCTTGCTATTTCTGGGTGAAGGAGAAATGACTTAAGTTGAAAAAGTTATATACAGTAGATGGATTAAAAAGGTCCTGAAGAACCAATGAGAGACCATATGCCATAGGCACTGTGGGGCTCCAGCCCTCAGAGCCACTGCCAACTCTAGCGAATTTCTAGAAGCTTCCTATCCCTCAAGAATTTTCCTGGACCCATCCAGTGATGATACTAGGAGTATGCCATGGTTGGTGTGGCTAGGCAGGTGTTTGAAGTGAGGGAGGGAGGTGACTACCGACCCTTCTGCATGCTTTCCAGACGAGGACTCTGAGTCTGAATTATCTGCGGCTTCCGCAGCGGTCAAGTATATCAGGGTTTCCAAAGCAGGCAGCAGCTACAGAGTCACAGAGGTCCCTGTGGAGGCCCTCAGGCAAGTCCCAGTGGGCATAGTCACTCCTGCCATGCTGCAGTGACCTCCCCCTGGCATTCCTTGGATGTCATGTGGTAGAGGTGTTTGCTTGACTCATTGTCATTGTCCCTGAGGGTCTTGGGGATGTTCTGGAGAGCAGCCTTGAACTATATATACATGCTCACTTCCATCTGTCTTGGGTACCAGCTCTTCTGAGCCGTTCAGTTAAAGATGTCCTGACACTGGAGCTGCTCATAAGAATGTTCTAGCAGTCCTGAAACCCCCTCTAAGGCAAGCTCCAGAAGTTTGTGGGTCAGGACAGCATAGCTCTCCTTGAGGATTTCTTGGACACTGGATTCCCTGGTGAGGCCAGCTCCAGCAGAGTAAGCAGAGGCCTTCCTCAAGGCCCCTGGAGGGCCCTTTCATGGAACTGACTGTCACCATCCCTTTGGGGCTTGTTGCAATGTCTCCTCCTGTTGTCTCCTCTGAGGTTTCTTCCCTGGGTTGCTTTCCTTTCCATTTAACACAGGAGAGGGCAGGCACTTTGCAGCTATGTGTGGATTCTCATGTCCTTGCTGAGACCAGGTGGTTTGGGGCAGCCCCATCCTGACACTGGTCATGTGTACCACCAAGAGATAATCTTGCAGGCTGTGCGACAGATGAGACCAAGGCTTTCACAAAACATTTATTTGCCTATCAGAGTATTTCTTAGCACAAAGGGGTCCAGTTTCCATCCCCAGTACCCCCCCAACACACATACACGCACACGCCACACAGTTCTGCCTTGCTTATGACACGCCCTTTCCTTTCTTCCCCAAATCATCTCATCTCTGAATGAAATGTGGCGTCTGATCTCCGTTCCTGCTCCCACAAAGGTGTGTTTGTTCACTGCTTCCTCCTCTCCTTCCTGGTTGTAAAACACCAGGGCCAGTTTCCGCCTTGGCACTGGGAGCCCAGAATGACGAAGGCAAGAACCTGTCAGTGTGTCTTCTCTTGTGACTGTTTCTAGGCAACGAAGCGCCCTGAGGCATAGCATTCGGAGGTGGGCTGGGCATCAGAGTGGCATTCAGTGTGTCTGTCTAACCCGGAAGTGACGTGGTTCCAACTTTGGCCTGCCTATTCTCAGCCTGACCAAGACCTCAGGCTTCAGCAGCACATTCTCCTGACTAGTTGGGAAGGGGGTTTTGAGGCTCTGGCTTCTTTCGAGAGCCAACAAAAACTTCCAGCCCAGGCCACATAGTGTGGCAGGTCCCTCAGCTTCCCATGTCCCCCTTGGGCTCAGATCTCCTGACTTGAGATACAGACAAGGCCATCTTTACTCCACGCTGCTGTCCGCCTCTGATTCTCGCGTGCATTTCAGTTCTTTATGTGCCAGTGTCCAAAGTCATGTGTGTGACTTACTTAGCCATGGCACCTTACAGGTACCTGGACTGGAACCCAAGGACTTCTCACTAAGAAATAGACAGCGAATGTGCTCATGTTCTCTGCCTGTGGTTCACTCTCGTGGCTTTCGGCTCCTTCTTCCTGATGCTCTTTCATCCTGCACCTTGACCCTGAAGCCATATTGCCTTGGGCTTCTAGCTTTGTGTAAGGGTTCTTCTCTCCCTCTCCCGCCTGGTCCTAAGGATACTGAGAGAGTGGTACCTCTTGCTTCTTTGAAAGGATGACTAAGTATTTCCGGGGTTGTCCCAGTCACTTGATGCTATTGCAGGGTGAAAGCGATATGCAAATGAACAAGTGAGGCTGTGCTCTCCAAGGAGACTTTGCAGATGCAGATAACCTGGGTCTGTAGTTTGCGGAGCTGACTCCAGGACGCCTGAAGTCATAAATGCTGCTTATATTGCACATGGCTGTAGACTCGCCCTGGGTGGTATGCTAGAGGACCAGCCAGGAGCCAGCCGGGCAGGTTCATGAGCAATCTGAGGAATAACACAGGAGAGACATAACCGTAGGGACAGTTTTATTGGAGATGACATCTTCAGGGAGCAAAGGTTGGGGATGCTGAGAGAGCCCTTGAGGACTAAGCAGGTAAGCTGCAGGAGTTGGCCCCTGTGCAAGGTGGTCTTCAGTGACAGGATGGCAGCATGCAGCATAGGGAAAGATGGGAGACTGAACACAAAGGCTGCAAAAGCATGGTCCTAGCCTGCATTGCTGAGATGTCTGAGCCAATCTGGTTGTTCACCCTCCTTGCAAATCTGTTTTTGTTCTCTCTCTCTCTCTGAGAGCAAAACTACCCTGTGACCACCCCTTTGACCCCCCACTCTTATTGGAAGTTGGTTAGGTGGCCCCCATGCTGAGAGTTTGGGCGACTAGTCCAGCAGCAGTCCCTGGCTGGGGCTACCAAATCATGAGTGCTCCTGGGAACAAGAGCCTTGCTGCTAAGGTTAGGGAGCAAGGCTCAGGCCCCTCCCGTCTGTTAGCAGGACCAGCTGCCTTAAAGCTTTCTAAGGAGCCAGGCACTAGGGTTCTTTGGTGGGACCAGACCCCTGCAGTCCATCTCACTCCCTGCAGTCTCTAGATGACAGGCAGTGGCTAGAAGCTGCTCACTCCCTCCATTTGTACATGGCGAGGTGCTGGGCCTGTGCCTCAGCCTGGGACATCTCTTGCTTAGTAGTCCTTAGGCCAGTGTGCCCCAGGGCTGCTGTAGCAGTTGGGGTAGAGGGCAGGTTCCCTTTAAGATGTATATGCATTTTGTCTGTCCATATGAAACTGCTGGGGACATAATCTGCCCAATGTAGTGGGCATCACAAGTCCCCGGCATTCTTACTAGACCAACCAAGTGCCCGTGGGCACAGCTTGCAGAATCCTACAGGTTTCCCAGCATCCCTGAGCACTGCTGTAGTTACCTGCACTGGTGGCCTGTCCTCACACCACATGCCTGCTCTGCTGTCCTGGCCTTTGCTCTTGGGGACCTATAGAGACTTGGGTGGGAGGTACCCTGAGTTTAGGAGACTCTAAGAGGAGAAGATTGACAGTGCCTGCAGAAGGCCAGAGAGCCATGCTAAGTGATGAAACCCTGCCACCCCTGAAGTTCACTGTGCCCGAGAGTAGGGCCCCAGAGTGGGTGTGCTTGACACAAGTCCCGCAGGGTGTTTATTTTTCCCAGGCTCCTCCCCAGGACCATCTCTCATGCCCTCCGTCTGGACTGGCTCTGGTCGGAGCAGCGGGAGGACTGTCGGGCACACCGGGGTGGCCAGGGGCCTCTGTGCCCCGCTAGCGGGAAGGATGCCAGGTACTTCAGCGCCTGCCTGCTTGGCTCTGCCTGAATCACTTCCTTGTGCATGATTTTTATGGCGCCATAGAGTCGTGAAGCTGCTGGGGGTCATGGCAGCCACAACAGGCACCTGAGCCCTGGCACACAGGCCCTCGGCCAGTACCCATCCTATCCTGATGCCTGGGGGCCTGGGTCCCAGGGGTGATCACTGTGTCCTGCAGGGTGGGGTCCATGACACCTCTTTCGCAAGAACTTGAGCGGGGGCTGTCAGGATCCCTCGGGGGCTTCTAGTCCAGAGTGGTCCTGTGCTGTTCTTGGTGGGGGTGGGGCGATAAGGGGGTAATGGCCAGAACTCAACCCCTAGGTTTGTGGTTGTGTGATTCTTGCTCTATCGTGTCCATGCTTCCAAGTGCTTGAGAGCATTGCAAGCTGTCTACCCAACATTACTTCTCCGCGGACAAATCGTGCCTCACACCTCAAGGACGTTTGTACGGGGGGCATAAATGAATGCACCATCCCGTTCCTGGGACTGAACTGCCTCTCTGGTGTCCTGTGGGGCTGAGGGGGAGTGGGTGGCAGCAGCAGGAACAGGACATGTGGACTGGCAGAGACTGGGATATTGCAAGGCTTTCCTGGGGGAGCCTATGAAAGCCCTCGTTCAGGTTCCTATTAAATCATTGGGAACCAAAAGATCTCTTTGGTAAGCTCACATACCAGTGGCCACCTGAATGGAGCCACCTGGACCAAATGGCATTTATTTTAGTAGGCTTCTTCCCTTAGGATGGACCTGTGATATCTGGGTGCACAGAGGACCACTCCTGTTGCCCCTTCTCTTCCCAGCCTTCTGAGCATACATATGCCTGCCCAGTCTTAGGTCTTAAGGAAACCCACATATGGTGCTATAAGATGGTGGTGAAGGTGTCCCAGGAGACCATTCATTATGTGTAGGAGGACAAATTGAAACTGGGGTGGCACACATCCATCTGGGATGCAGCTGTGGGTGCCTAGCTCGCCAGAGCCCTGGGCTCAGCCAGAAGTCACCTAGAGCGTGCCTGGGGTGGTGCTGCCCCCTGGTGTCGGCGATGCTGTCTCCAGGTCTAATCCGCTCCCTGTTTGTTTTTTCAGATCGTGAGTCCATCTTCTTCAACAGCCACAACGTGTCAAAGCCAGAATCGTCATCGGTCCTCACCGAGGTATGTCTCCTCTCCATGATGGCCTGACATGAAGCCATCTGAGCCTGAGCCCAGATGAGAGTGTGTTCTGCCCAACGAGTGTCCCCTGCAGAGTCTGGCATGCCAGGGTGGCAGGAAGAACCCTTGTCCTCACATGACCAGCCCACACAGTTGTGTCAGTGGACATCACAGCCACGTATGTGCCTGGTGGCATGGGAGCACAGTGGGCCTGTGAGGACTGCTCACGCTGGGGCAGCTCTCCCATGGGATGCCCTCACTCTTGACATTATGGCTGGGGTTGAGTGAGCATCTGCGTCAGGTTTAACGGAGGCCTTAGTGGCCTCGCAGCAGCTTTGTGGACACGGAAAGGATGTCTCTGAAAGCTTGGGGACATCACCAACTGAGCTCACATAGGCAAGCAGGGATTTGAACCCCACCTGTCTGATTGCAAAGTTGAATCCTCTAGAAATGTCATTCTTTGCTAATGATGTAAAATACCTTAGGGCCACAGTCTTCTCTGATCCTCCCCCTCCTAAACCCTCCCCCACCCAACTCTGACCTCCAGTGGCTTCCCACCACACTCTGAACCCAGAGCCTCTCCTGAGGTGCCGCCAGGTGTTCTGGGAGCCCTGGGTGGGTCCTTCTTCCTCTCCTGGTTGGACTCAGTAACAGAAGCTGCCAGTGTCTGATGTCTGACCTGGTTTCACGGCCCTAGCCGGGTGTTGTGTTCCAGACTACTGTCTGGAGCAGCCCAGCAGTTTCTTTGTTGTTTGGTTCAGGGTCTCACTGGGTGGCTTTAGCTGGCCTTGAACTCACAGATCCGCCCACCTCTGCCTATCTAGGGCTGAGTTTAAAGGTTTGTGCCCTTAGCTCAGCTAGTTGCTTGTGTTTCCTTTGAAGATGCAACTCTATGTTCAGAAATAAAGTGTGGCATTGACAGGGACCTGGAAGTCAGAGGACCGCTTGGTAGAGTTGGTTCTTTCCGTCCCTATATGTTATTCTCATGACTGAACTTAGGACTTCAGCATGGCAAGCCCCTGTCCACACTGAGCCATTTCATCCGTCTACCTGTGCCAGCAGTCACACAGAGCTGGCTGTGCACCCTGAGAGGTATAAGTAGCATCTTCTGTGGGTGAAGGCTTTCTTCCTCACGTCTCAGGATTGCTGGCATCCTGTCCCTCCCATCCAGCCACTGGAAACCCAGCTCAATAGGGTGGCAGAAGGGAGTTGACCTTGCATAGCTTTCCTGAGGGGCTGTCCTTGGTGGTGTCCATGCACAGTACAGGGCTGCCGGCCTCTGGAGCCATTAACCAGTGCCATAGGAACCCTGTGAGAGCTAGAAGCAGTGAGCCACCTGAAGTCACCTTCTTGAGCCATCACCTATTGGCCAATGGCCTGTTTCTTCGTCTGAGAATGGAAACGGTCTACCTAAAGTACAACAGGTGTAGAGTCCCCCGTACACCTGAGGCCTGAGATCACCCACACGTCCACTCAGTGCCCGGAACCCTTCAGAGCTGACACCTCGTGAAAGGAAAAGAATGCAGAATGCCAAGCACAGCCTTTTCCCTGGGGACGTCACCCTCCAGGACACCTTCAAGCTGGACTGGCAGTTGATTCTATTCCCAGAAACCAGTGGCCATGACACTCATTCTCCCCAACCCGAAGAGTGCCATGCGCAACCTGCTAACCTTGACGGCCCCCCTCATCCCCAGACAGTGCCTTTGAAAATGGACCTAGCTTCTCCCTACATTTTCAGGGGACTATTAAGCATAGTCTCCCAGGATGTAGCACAGTGGCAGGCCCTGGGTCGGTCACACACACACACACACACACACACACACACACACACGGCCTTAGGATCCATCCCCAGTGCTGCCATAATGGGGAAGGGGAGTTCTCATCGGCCTTGCCTGAGGTCTGACCTGAGTCGCATCACCTGCCTGAGCCTCATTTTCTTCATCTTGCCCTAAAGTACCTGAGATCTGTGAATTAACTAGCAGTGCCTGTGCCCAGTGTGTACATCTGTAAATTTAGCATAGGAGTTGAGGGTCACCAGGTCAACCCACAGGAGCGCCTGCTCGGCTCTTCTCTTCCTCCTTTCCCAGAACCTCACAGCTCAATTGGCTTGGATCCATGGGCCCATTTCTATGCCTTTATCTAGTCCTAGGCCGGCTGTTTGGTTTTGGATAATCAAATGGCTTCAGGAGGATTTCTGAGATTCCTCAGCTGAGCTGAGAAAGTACTTTTTATAAACAGCGTGTCACGGGGCTCTCCAACAGGCTGTGGCTAGGGCTGCCATGCTCCCAGACACCACACCGTGAGCCTCAGATATCAACTGAGCCTTATGGCCTAGGTATTTTTATTAGTCTATTCATTGGGGTGGAAAAACAAGGTCCAGGAGGGCCATGTGATTGATCAGGGCCACATAGCAGAGACAGGAAGGCCAAGGCTGGTCTCTGACTTGGTTAGGGCCATGGGCTGGGCCAATCCACTGACCCATGTGTCCAGGAAGCTCAGGCAGAGCTGAGTGCCCATGGTAGCCAGATGGCAGCTGCCCCTGAGGAAATACTTTCCCTAGGTCAGGCACTGGACACCAGAGTTTCATTGGAAGGGCCCTGATGTCTATTTTAAGATTCTTTGTATTAGTGGCCAGGACTGTTTTATTTGGCTGTTGTCCTAGTTACAGATACTGTTGCTATGATGAAACACCATGACCAAAGCAACCTGGGGAGGAAAGGGTTTATTTGGCTTACTCTTCCAGAGCACAATCCATCATGAAAGGAAGTCAGGACAGGAACTCAAGCAGGGCAGGAACCTGGAGGCAGGAGCTGATGCAGAGTCCATGGAGGGGTACTGTTTACTGGCTCACTCAGCCTACTTTCTTAAAGAACCCAGGGCCACTGGCCCAGGGATGGCACCACCCACAATGAGCCCTGACCCCATCAATCACTAATTGAGAAAATACCCTAAGGCTTGCCCACAGCCCGATCTTATGGAGGCATTCTCTCAACTGAGGCTTCTTCTTCTCCAGTGACTCCAGCTTATATCAAGTTGATATAAAACTAGCCAGGACAGTTGTCTTGTTTTGAGATAGGGTCTCACTTTGTAGCTCTGGCTGGCCTGGAATTCTCTATGTAAAGCAGATTGACCTTAAATTCACAGAGATGCCTCTGCCCCAAATGCTGGGATTAAAGGTGTGCATAACCACACCCAGTGTTTTCTGTTCTTTTTAAATTGAGATAAAAAATCCACATGTATAAATATTTTAAAGTTTTTTTAAAGATAAATTATTTTTATTGTATGTTTATGAGTGGTTTGCCTGCGTGTATGTCTATGCACAACATATATGCAGTGCCTGCAGACATCAGAAGAAGGCATCAGATCCCAGGGAGTGCTGGCAACCAAATCCATTTCCTCTGTAAGAGCAGCCAGTGCTCTTAACTGCTGAACCATCTCTCCAGCCCCTGAGTGACCAATTTAATAGCGACAGTCACACTCCCAATGTCATATAGACACGTCTATATTTCCAGGTCATTTTTCTCACCTGTTCCCATGGACACTCAGTCCCCATGCCTCCCAACCCAGCCCCCTGGCCACCTTGGGTCTGACCTCCATCTGCATGGATTCAAACTGTGCTGGGCATTTTATATATGCAGGATCCTGACTGATTCCTGTCACTCAGCACAGTAAGGATAGACCACATTTCTATGTGTGGAAAGCTGCAGTTGGTTCATTTGTCGACTAATGGGTATTTAGGCTGTCTGGAACCTTTGGCCACTGGACGAGTGCTGCAGTTGGGCTGTTTGAGTGCTCCTTTTAAACCCTAAGTAGACTATCTGAGTCCTAAGGTGTTCTGTGCTTAACCTACCTTCCTTCCTCCTTCCCTTCCTTCCTTTTTCTTTCTTTCTTTCTTTCTTTATTTGGACTTTTGAGCCAGGGTTTTTCTTTGTAGCCCTGGCTGTCCTAGAACTCGCTATGTAGATCAGGCTGGTCTTGAACTCACAGAGATCCACCTGCCTCTGTCTCCCGAGTGCTGGGATTAAAGGTGTGCACCACCACCACCTGGTTTAAGAATTTCTCTTCCGATTCAGGTGCCTTTGTGTGGGAGGTCAGAGGACAGTTTTCAGGGGTCAGTGCTCTGTTCTGTCCATGTGGGTCCCGGGGGTCAGACTCGGATCACAAGGCTTGGTGCACAATCTTTTACCTGCTGAGCCACCTCTCCAGCCCAGTGCACTTAAAGCTTTCAGCACAGTTTTGTTTTTCACTTGGGCTTAAGCCTGCCCCATCCCCCATAACTTGATGGAGGAGG